>NC_063444.1:23942249-24264940 GCF_020379485.1 Brassica napus | reverse complement strand
CCAGATTGATCTTATTCCAGGAGCCCCATTGCCAAACAGACCAGCCTATAGAGTGAATCCGGAAGAGGCCAAGGAATTGGAGAGGCAAGTGCAAGACTTGATGGACAAGGGGTACATCCGGGAGAGTCTAAGTCCTTGTTCAGTTCCTGTTCTTCTAGTGCCAAAGAAAGATGGGACTTGGAGGATGTGTGTAGACTGTCGTGCCGTCAACAACATCACTATCAAGTATAGGCATCCAATACCACGGCTAGATGACATGCTAGATGAACTCAGTGGTTCCACTATCTTTTCTAAGATAGACTTAAAGAGTGGTTATCATCAGGTAAGAATGAAGGAGGGAGATGAGTGGAAGACTGCTTTTAAGACTAAGAGAGGTCTATATGAATGGCTAGTCATGCCATTTGGTCTCACCAATGCTCCAAGCACCTTCATGCGCCTCATGAACCATGTCTTAAGGGCATACATCTGTAAGCTTGTAGTTGTTTACTTTGATGATATTCTAATCTATAGCACTAGCTTAGAAAATCATCTTGCACATCTTGAGAAAGTCTTAGAAACCTTGCGCCAGGAACATCTATATGCTAACCTCAAGAAGTGTACCTTTTGCACTGATCAATTAGTTTTCCTAGGCTTTGTTGTTAGTTCTCAGGGACTAAAAGTGGATGAGGAGAAGATCAAAGCCGTGCAAGATTGGCCAACACCAATAACAATCGGCCATGTGAGGAGTTTCCATGGACTAGCAAGCTTCTATAGGAGATTTGTTAAAGACGTCAGTACCATTGCTGCCCCCATTAACTTCAGTAATCAAGAAAGATGTGGCTTTCAAATGGGGAACTGAACAAGATAAAGCTTTTCAAAAACTTAAAGATATCTTAACTAATGTTCCTGTTTTGGTTTTTGCCTAATTTTGATAAGACTTTTGAGATTGAATGTGATGCTTCAGGAACAGGTATAGGAGCTGTGCTAACTCAAGGAGGAAAGCCATTAGCCTTCTTCAGTGAGAAACTACATGGAGCAACACTCAACTATCCCACTTATGACAAGGAGCTATATGCCATAGTAAGATCATTGGAGGTTTGGCAGCACTACCTCTTATCCAAGGAGTTTGTGATCCACACTCATCATGAGACACTTAAGTATCTAAGAGAGCAAACAACTTTAAAGAAGAGGCATGCCAGATGGTTAGAGTTTGTGGAGTCTTTTCCCTATGTGATCAAGTACAAAAAGGGAAAGGAGAACATTGTAGCTGATTCTTTGTCAAGAAGACATGCGCTTATATCACTTATGGAGTTTAAAGTCATGAGATTTGAGAACATCAAAGATCAATACCCTCAAATCCTGACTTTGGAGGCATCTATGTGCAATGTAAGAAAGGCACCTTTGGTTCTTTTAACAAGCATGATTATTTTCTTTTCAGGGACAAGAGATTGTGCATCCCACAAGGATCCTTGCGAGACCTGATCCTAAGAGAAGCTCGTGATGGTGGCCTTATGGAACATTTTGGGCGAGATAAAACCCTGAGTATTGTAGCTGAGCACTTCTTTTGGCCACACTTTGAGAAGAGATGTAGAGAAGTTATTTGCCTCAAAGCAAAATCCAGGTCATATCCTCATTGTTTATACATTCCATTACCTATCCCTGACCTACCTTGGGTAGATATTTCTATGGATTTTGTTTTAAGATTACCAAAGATCAGAAACAAGGATTCTATCTTTGTAGTAGTTGACAGGTTCTCTAAGATGGCACACTTCATCCCTTGCAACAAAACCAGTGATGCTTCTCAAACAGCTGATCTGTTCTTTAAAGAGGTAGTTAAACTTCATGGTATACCTAGAACTATTGTTTCTGACAGGGACACAAAGTTCTTAAGCCACTTTTAGAGAACCCTGTGGAGAAAGTTAGGTACAAAGCTACTCTTCTCAACCACTTGCCATCCCCAAACTGATGGGCAGACTGAGGTTGTAAACCGCACTCTCTCTACTCTTTTAAGAGCCACGGTTGGTAAGAATTTGAGAAATTGGCTTGATTGTTTACCTTTCATTGAATTTGCTTATAACTGCGTGCCCCACTCTGCTACTAAGCTTTCACCTTTTGATATTGTGTATGGTTTTAGGCCAAATACACCACTGGACCTCTCGCCTATTCTCCCACATAAAGATCAGATGGTTAGTACTGATGGAGAGACCAAGGTCGAGCTAATGAAGAAGATCCATGAGAAAGTTAAGTCCAATTTGGAGCATTAGAATGAGTTGAACAAGAAGCAAGCTGACAAAGGAAGAAAAGAGGTTTCTTTTGAACCAGGAGATTGGGTTTGACTACACATGAGATCTGAGAGGTTCCCAAACCAGAGGAAGTCCAAACTATCACCAAGAGGAGACGGTCCATTCAAAGTCCTAAAGAAGATCAATGACAATGCATACCAGCTGGAGCTGCTAGGTGAGTTTAATGTGTCTTCTACTTTCAATGTGTCTGATTTATCTTACTTTCATGCAGATGAAACTGTTCTGAGGTCAGAACCTTCTCAAGAGGGAGAGAATGATGAGGCCATAGAACCAGATATCAACATTCCTGTCCTTAGACAAGCACCAAGAACAAGATCAGGAACAAAGAGAATGGCTGCTGGTTTCTGTGAAGCTGTTGAAAGAATGTTTATCAAGGCCAGCCTCAACTCCAACCTAGATGATCTCAGCAACCGCTTAGACAAGCTCTCCATATTCGCATCAGAAGCTAAAGAAGACATACCGTATGTTATACATGACGGTCCTAGAGATGATGCTATCCTATGGTCGATCATTCCACATAAAGAGATGATTTCCTTATTTACTATCTGTCCCCTTTAAGTGAAACGGTGTGCATCAAGGCTAAAGAGTCAAGCCTCAAATGACAACACTCCATGCTTCAGCTTGTCTCTCTTCCAACAGCTACTTCTTTCAAATCAACCCAAAGAGGTAAGTAAGGTAAGCACATTTCATATTTATTATAATTCGATTTCTCTTGCAGGTTTTGAGTCTTTCTTTAATTTATTTTCTGAATAAATCAAAGCATTGTTTAGCCTATTTCTTTCTTTAGGTCCTAGTATTGAGTCATGTATTAAATTTTCTTCAAAGACCCCTAGAAGGGCATAACTGCATCGGCATCTATATAAGCCCCTATAAGCAGTTTTGTATCTTTTAACCTTTATGAAATATATGAGTCAGTTTGCCCCTAGCAACTAAACCTAAGTCTTTCTAGTGTTTGTGAGAAGCAGCCTTGAGAGCAACTTCTGTTTTATCAAACTCCTTTCCATAGAGTTTGTGGCTACACCTCGATCCATCTGATTGTGCGATTCAATCAATCTCTCTATTCATCTCCATCCATTGTTCTTGCTGAGTTGTTTGTGAGAAGCAGCCTTGAGAGCAACTTCTGTTTTATCAAACTCCTTTCCATAGAGTTTGTGGCTACACCTCGATCCATCTGATTGTGCGATTCAATCAATCTCTCTATTCATCTCCATCCATTGTTCTTGCTGAGTTGTTTCATACGAACAAGCAGCCTGAATCCATTCTCCATCCTCCCGCCATATCTCATTCCTTGAGTTAGTAAGTTGGTTATACGACCAAGTGCTTTCTCCCATCTGACCAGCCAGCTTGAGAAAAGTGCTGATTTTGCCCATATCAGGTGCTATTGCATAATTTTGGTGGAGTTTAAACCCTCCAAAGAGAGAGATTCACTGGGCAAAATGGAAAAGGTGTGTTTACCAAGAAAAGAAGGCGGGATGGGTTTTCGTATTATCCATAAGTTCAGTCTGGCTCTATTAGCAAAACAACTGTGGCGACTTGTCCAATAACCTTATTCATTGGTGGCTCGAGTTTTGAGGGGAAAATACTACAGAATGAGCTCGCCTTTGCGAATAAGCTCTATAAACAATATATCCTGTGTAGACCAGTATTTCAGCAGCACGAAAACTATTGTTACTGGATATTAGACAAAAAGTTCATTTTGGATATGAGATTAATGTGTGGGAGGACCCTTTGATCTCTATCACACCGCCTAGGCCGGCTCGACCTTCTTCCCTTGTATTACACCCGAAAATGCGCGTTAGTGACCTTATTAATGGAGAGTCAAAGGAATGGGATGTTGGATTACTAGAGAACTATGTTGTCCCTGATGACATACCTCTTATTCAAAGTTTGGCCATAACCTCAACTCATCGCCGAGATACATTCTGTTGTAATTACACAAAGAACGGTAAATATACGGTTAAGTCTGGTTACTGGGTAGCTCGGAATTTACTGAAAATTGAGGAAGACACAGAGGTCTTGGAACCCAATATACTATACTCCAAGTCTTTGTTTGGAAAATTAAAGAACCCCAGAAGATATGTCATCTTATGTGGCAACTGATAATAGATCATTTGGCAGTAACAAAAAAACTGACGCACGTAATATGAGATGTGATGATTATTGCTCCAGATGTGGTGAACCAGAAGAAATGTTACTCATGTCATATTTGAATGTCCTCCAGCTTTGCAAGCATGGTCCCTATAAACAACACCATCTAGCCCTAACATCTTTCTGCTACCAATTATATTTATGCCAATATGGATTACTTTTTCTAGAGAAATAATAGCATCGTCGAGCAATAATTAGTCATAGATCCTTATCCATGTGTAATTTGGTATATTTGGAATGCTCGGAACGATAAACTCTTTCGAGGGATAGATATGGATCCTTTGGAGCTAGTCCGATGCGGAAAGTGAATGCCAAGCCTCGTATAATGCAAATGAATTGGTAACCCCCATTCAACAAGAGCAAAATATTGAAGAATTTAAAGTCATAAGCTTGGATAATATATGTATGGTGGATGGTTCATGGACTTCCACAACACAGTTCAATGGATGTGGTTGGGTTTGGATGGATAGCTTGGGAAAGATTCAACTTATGGGGACACGAAACTTAAGACGGTGAGAGACTTCTTTACATTCAGAAGTAGAAGCACTGCGATGGGCAATGGAGAGTATGCTTCAACATTCGTCATGTCAAAGCTTCGGGACGGATTGCAAGGATCTGATCGCGATGATAACAGAGCATCACTCTTGGCCAAGGTTTGCAACAGAGTTGGAGGAAATAAAGACGCTGCTGATATATATTCCGCACTTCAAGATATCGCATATCCCGAGAGCGCAAAATGGAAATTTCTGACTCTCTAGCTAAGACTGCAAGAGCGCAAAATGGAATTTCTGACTCTTTAAGTAAGACCGCAAGATATTTTTATCGTGAGCTTTGTTACATTAGTTGTTCTATTTCGGTCTGATTACCCATACCACCTTAAGTTTGAGTAATAAAAAAGCCGTTTGTTGTCAAAAACAAAAAACAAAAAACTCAAACTCAAAATTTAATCTTGTTAATATTAATATATAACTTAAAAAAAAACCTTAAATCTTAATTTCAAACATAAACCATACATCTACTAAATATAAACTTCAAATATAAATTTTAAAAATTTAACCACAAAATATAATCTACAAATCTAAACTTTTCCAATTTTAACCCAAACTTTAAATGTAAACATTAAAGTTTATACAAAAGGTATAAAACTTAATCTTTTTTTTAAATCAAACAAACTCATAAGCACAACTTTTAATCATTAAATTCAAAATCTAAACATAATAAAGAAAATATATGCATAATAAATTAGATAAATTACATAAAAATTAAGCTAAACATAATAAATAACATCACCTTTTTCCTATCAGTTGACACATTAACAGTTTAACACTGTTGCACAAAAAAAAGAGAGTTTAACACTAGAATTACAATTTTAGGCCTTTGGTTAAATTTGATCCAATGACCTACATTTATTCACTTGGGGTTTTTTCCAATCGTCTCTGTCAACTGAATTTGTTTTTCTTTTTTCAACTCACTTCACCTGTTAATCTTCTTAACATTTTTCTTCTTTATCATTTATCTATGTTTGTCACATTTCCATTCTCCCAATCTTCTGATATTCGTCACGCTTGCCGTCCCACCACCACCACCACCACCACCACCACAGTTCTACCTCTTTCTAGCTCTATCTGTCTGTCTATGTCCTCTGTCTCTTTATCTCTCTCTTTTAAATCTGATTTTGTTTTGTTTTTGGTAAAGGAAGGTGGATGAGGCAAGGCCAGCAGTGGTCGGTGTGCTGGTGGTGTGGCGGAGTCAAGACCAGGCATGGTGGCTGGAGGTGACAAGGCCGGGCATGACAGCTGATTAGATTTTTTTTTTTAGGTTTATTTTATTTAGATTTGGTTTAGTTATCTAAACCGAGTAAACCAATTTCATTTTGTAAACCGATTTTTATTTTTATTTTTATTTACAAACCGAATTAATATATAATTAAAAAAAAAATGATTTCGATTATAATTTAATTTCTCAAAATATTATTTATAATAAATGTAAAAATTTAGGTTTAGATTTTTATTTTTATTTTATTTGCAAACGGAATTAATTTATAAATTGATTTTTTAAAGAATTAAGTTTATAACTTAATTTCTAAAAAAAATAACATTTTTAAAAATAGGCTACAGAATTATGAAACATGATTAAACTAATCCTAAAACTTAGTTATGACACATGTCATCTAAACATATTTCTCATTAAACTAAGCCTAAAATTAATTAAAAAACTACACTTTGTTATGAACCAGATTGTGGATGGGTCATAACCAAAAGATTATAATTTGTAATCTTTTCATTTATCTATGACGGTGTAATCTCTTATATAAGAAACCTCTAATTTATGAATAAAAATAGAATTTTCCATTACTTTTATAACACGTTATCAGCACGAAACTCTAAATCCTTAAGCTAATATCCAAATCGAAAACCCCTAAAACCCTAACCCTAGCCGGTGATCCGACGAACCCTAAACCCCGATCGCGCCTATTGTTCCGCATCTGTTCCAGCTCTCGTCCCCGATCAGCTTCAGTCCAAGGCGTTCATGATCCTAGCTCAGACATTCGCGACCCGAGAGCAGCTCCAGCACCCGACCTCTTCCTCGTTCGCGACATCATTAGACAGCTCGCGTCTGACGATCAATGCGTTCCCGATCAAGCAACAAAGGACGTCTGCGACCCGATAGAAGCGACTCGATCCATTCCAGCTCGTGTCCCGTTCGTGTCCAGCTCGCAGCTCAACTCCTTTGGTAGTCCGATTCAACAATCATCTAAGGTTCAAAGGTAATTCAAAACCTAAGAACCCATAATCGAAAATGGATTGATTGATAAAGAATGAAACCCTAAAACCCTAATCTTCATGAATCAAAACCATAGGGTAGTACATCAAAAATCATAATTGAGTAAATCGAAGCTCTAAAAGTTCGAAACCTCCAAACCCTAAATCATGTTCCTACATGATTAAAACCCCAAATCGGTTTTTACAAGTTAAAATACGATAAACCCTAACCATATATCTATAAACCCTAAATAATATAAGTATCAAAATTAATTATACTATAATTATCAAATCATATATTAAAACCCTAATCGAATATTTTGAAATCAAAACTGTTTTCGGTTTTGATCATTGAGGTTTTAAATCTGATGCTATGTTGCTAGAATTGTTTGACCGTTAAATTGATAGATTTATTTTCTCATCCTGCTTGGTTAATTGTTCATCTGATTTAAAATTGTTTAAACCGACTAGCCTATTAAAACATTGATTGAATCTGATAGGTTGCTAGCTTGCTTTGCTTATATAATCCGATAGGTTGATAGATTGATTGAGGTTTACTTGTTTAAAATCCGAATGATCTGATTGCATGATTCTTGAGGTTTAATATCATCTGCTAGGATTGATAGTTTTGTAATCTGATCTGTTTTAAATAGAAACCCTAAATAATCTGTATGATAGGTTATATTGATTTGATTCGGATGTCTTTGAGAATTGAGAATATCTATGCTAGGTTGATAGATACATGATAAAATCTAATGTCTTGAGGTTTAAGATTGTATGCTAAGTTCGACTAAATTGATTGATCTGATTATATGTTTTTGAGGTTTGATAAATTCAGATATTAGATAAATTATTTACACATGGTTTATGCTAAATACCAATCAGCTTTGAAACTGATTCATTGAAATTCATGCTTGAAATCTATATTCTAGTATTGCTAAAATCAGCCTTGAAACTGATTGAGTGATTAATAAATCTTTTTACTAGTCTTGCTAAAATTCATTGATTGTTAAACCTTAATTGCATGATTAATTGAATCCGTTTTTGCTAGTCTTGATAAACCATAATATTATGAGCACATAGAAATAGTATTACTGAGACTTGCTAGAAATTGACTGATTGATTAAATGGCTTTAAGATTGATAGTCTCGTTGTCCTCACAAGATTGAAATCCGAATTGATTGTTTTTAAGAGTAAGGCCGCATGAAAATTATACCTAAATATTGAGTGATATATGATTTGAGATGTCGAAAATAAACCTGGATTTTGCTGCCCTAAATCTCTCTGGAGATAATTATTTACGGCGGGCATTGGATACAAAGATTATCCTAAAGTCAAAAAGACTTGGTGAATGTATCATAGAAGGCAATAATGCCAATTAGAAAGATTGATATAGGGCAATATTAATTATTAACCATCATCTTATTAAGAGTCTCAAAGATCAGTATCTGACTATAGAGAATCCTCTAGACCTTTGGACAAAGTTAAAAATCGAGATATGATCACCAAAGAATGGTGTTATTACCAAAGACCCTATTTGGAGTAATCCCAGAATCCAGGACTATAAGTCTCTGGATGAGTCTATTGCTAGCTGGGCAAAAATAATGGATTACTGATGAGAAACAGTGAATTGAGACCTCCTGGATTAACCCCATTACCTGATACCAATAAGGCCACAGAAGAAAAAAAAAAGGTAACCACGTCCAGAATGATAGACCACACGGTCATGGCCGTGGAGGGTGGAAAGGACGTGGCCATGGCCACTATAACACATTTGGTCATGGGAATCACTATGGCAGAGACCGTGGGTATCAACCCAATTTGAGCCATGGTTAAGGCAGTGGCCGTGGTATATCCTTTAAACCACAAAGTTCGACCAAATCAGTGTGTCATAGATGTGGAATGGGGAACCATTGGGCTAAGATATGAAGGACTCCCAAACATTTTTGTGACCTCTATCAAAGAGAGTCTGAAAGGGAAGAATCCTGAAACCCACTTGGTCTATAAAGATGGTGAAAATAATTTCGAACATGATCAAGATGATCTTATGGAATATGAGACTTATGATTGCCTAAAAGAATCAAGTTGATAATCTGATTTCGACATCAAACTTGTGTGATTGCTTTGCTTGTATGCTTTCTCTGATTTTTATCTCCTTGAATTTATTTCTATTACATTGTCTGCTTAGATTAAATGAATGAATGATTTTTCTATATGAGTACACTGAAAAACGCCAATATAAGTACTAAATCAGGTTTCGCCAGTCTGAAAGAAGACTATGGCTAGGCTAATATATTATTGCCTAAGGGTATGCATCTAGAAATCAGTGATGCCTTATATTCACCCAGCTCTAAGAGCAAGAGCAGCCTATTGAGTTTTAAAGATATAAGAATGAATGGTTTCTATATTGAAACAATGGGCGAAGGAAACAAAGAGTTCCTTCAGATATAAGTATAAAATCGCCCAAGCCCATAATAAGTCCTAAAGACTATACTTGCATTCTCTACTGACCTAGACTATGCATAGATCAGTATGATAGAGGGTAAAAGCCTGCGAAAATATACACTTTATGGCACGACCGGATTGGCCATCCTGGTCCAAACATGATGCGAAAATTGATATTCAAAAGGCACACATTAAAAGATAAGAAGATTTGTCCCAATGAATCTCACGTGTGTAGCATGTACACAAGGGAAACTCATTAGGCCATCACCAGTAAAACGGCTACGAGCCCCTTTTTCATAAATAAAGACTATATGTCTAGATAATACTGGTGAATACATGTCCCAAGCGTTTAAATGATTATGGTATGTCCATGGGGGTAAGTGTGGACAATTCTGTGATACATGTCCATACCAATAACGGCTTGGCCGAAATCTTTTAAAACACAAATAGTTGATTGATAGACCATAACTTATGAGGTCAAAACTCCCATTCACAGCATGGGTCACACGAAATTTACATGCACCTAAGTTAATACGCATCAGACCATTTAGTGAGCATAGATATCTCCTATCACAATTATTAACGGGTCAAGAGCCAGACATACCCCATCATAAGACATTTGGATGTGCTGTCTATGTACTAATTGCTTCACCACAGAGAACTAAGATAGGACCTCAAAAGAAGGATGGGGATATATGTAGGATATGCTTCTTCCAAAATAATAAAGTACTTTGAGCCAGCTATGGGTGATTATATTTGAGGCCAGGTACACGAATTATTTTAAGACCAGGAGGAGAAAAAAAAATAAAGCTGGTAAAAGAATGGTAAAACAAATAGAATGGAATCAACCATCAATGTCTTGGCAAGATCCTCGGACTATAGAATGTGAAATAAACGTCCAAAGATTATACATTTACAAAGCTAGCTAATCAAATGCCAGACACATTTGCTGACCCGAAAAAGAATGACTAAGTCATATATAAACCAGCTTGTAAAGCACCAACAAATTTGATGTCCAAGAAGAGACACAGTTAAGTTGCTACAGAGTCTAGACAATGTATGAAACGTGGTAGACCAAATAGGTTCCAAAAGATAAGAATCCTCGGAAACAAAAGAAAGGTACAGAGAATGATAATCAAAATCCAAATCCGAGGTTACTAAGGAAACCATCCCAAACATGGAGATAAGGCCGGTCGGCTCTAAGGTACAGGTACCAAACAGTGTAGCTAGGGACGCCAAGCTGCAAAGTATTAAAGGTCCTGATAATAATTAATCTCAATCGATTATATCATGTCTGGAATATAATAGAACCAATAAGGAATGTCGACATAAGATGATTTATTTGCATACAAGATAGCACTTGAATTTATGAATATAAGCGAGGATCATGAACCCACGTCAATATAAGAGTGTGCACTCGTAGAACAGATTGGATTGAATGGAAACGTGGGGTTAAATAGTTTAAGGAAGAAATGCGTATTTGGTCATATGATTAAGACGCCATATGATGTTAAAACCAGTGGATATAAATGGGTCTTGTGAGGAATAGAAATCGTGAGATATAAAGCTGATGTTGCACAAGAATTCTCACAAAGATCAGTAATAGATTATGAAGAGACATACTCCCATGTGGTGGATGCAACTACTTTTAGATTTCTCATAAGTCTGGCTATATAAGAGAGAAAATTAGACTTGCAGCAAGTTGATGTACTGACTGCATATTTATATGGTCCACTGGATAATGAAAGTACTAGAGGATATTTAGCTGAAAGTACAGCACGTTCTCGAGAACAATATTGATAATCATCAAAGTATATGATCTGAATATCCTAGGAACCTCTGGATATTTCTCAAACAGTTGAATATCTCAAAAAAGAGTTTGAGATGAAAGATCTTGGAAAACAAAGTTTTGTTTGGGATTACAGCTTGAGTACATTAACAATGAAATCCTTGTGCATCACATAGTATATACAGAAAAGGGTACTCAAGAGATTTAATATGGACCAGTCTCACCCATTATCTAGTACATGGGCGTGAGATCACTTGTTTTGGACACTGATCCATTCAGTCCAAAGGTGGACGATAAAGAAGTCCATTTAGTCCTGAGATGGACGATGCAGAAGTCTTGTTTTAGACACTGATCTGATTGGTCCATAAGAAGGACGATGAAGAAGCCTTTGATTTTGGTTTATTTTATACTAACCAGCCCAAAGAGGGGTTATTTGGTTTTTTTTTATTTGTTTTCAGACAGGTTATGTTTTACACATGGTGGTACACGCATATCACAGCAACATCATCCAAAATTTCGTGTGTGTGTATTTGAGGTCGATGACTAAATATGTTCGATCAGATTGTGGCATTACCGATGGTAAAGAAAAACCAACTATCATGTTCGAGGACGAAACATATTCTGCCCAAGATCTTCATAACCCACGGATTGCAGAAAATTGGAGAGGTCCAAGGGACCTTCAGTAATGTCCAAATCAGGGGGAGTAATGTGTGTTGTACTCTTTTTCCTTCACCATGGTTTTGTCCCAATTGAGTTTTCCTGGTAAAGTTTTAATGAGGCGACATTAAAGCACATTAAAAGCTCTAAATGGTTATGGCATCCAAGGAAGAGTGTTATGAACCAGATTGTGGATGACTAATAACCAAGAGATTATGATTTGTAATCTTTCCATTTATTATGACGGTGTAATCTCCTATATAAAGAACCTCTATATTATGAATAAAGATAGATTTTTCCATTACTTTTATAACACACTTAATATTTTTTCTTTTTTCCTTGAATAAAAGTTACAGAATTATGAAACATGAAAAATATATATTTGTCAGTTAAGGCCAGATTAATCCATCAAGGCCAGATTAATCCATCGTTACACATTTTCTCTCTCTAGAACTTCCTCTAACCTCTTTCTAAAGACACCAATTTTTGATTTCACGATCTGGTGGCCGGTGGCCTTCCGCCGCCGGTCGCCACACTCTTTATTTTTTTTGTTGTATTATATCTCTTCCGTTTAATTGGATTTCGTCAGGCGAATTAATTTTTCTCCGGTTGCGGATCATTTGGATCTGTTTAGATCTAAGCTTCTTCTCCTTGAAGATTTCATATTCCGGCTATTTCTTCGGATCTCCTTCTTCATTGTTGGTACCTTTATCCTCCGACGATATCAATATTTTCTCTATATATCCATGGCAAAGTATTCTTAGGAGGTAAAGACTGAGTTTTGCTTGTTGACTTTGCGATTTGAGCCGACCTAAGAAGAGTCAAAGCTTGCTAGTTTGCAAGTGTTTTGGCGATGGCGGTCTTTGAATCAATTGAAGTTACTAGGAGAATCTCACATCCGACAAAGAGTATTGGAGATACTTGGGAGCAGAGGAGCACGGAGATGAAGCACAATACGAGTTCGGGAAGATATTGTTGCGATGAGGCATCAAAGCTGGGCTTAGATCAACGCGGAAGACAATCAAGGTGGAGAAACCTTCCAGCGGCGAACTAGTGAAGGAGCGGTGGTGGAGATTGCAAATTTTGCATGATGTCCGCATGTCTACCACATGTCTCTGGAAGCCCTGATATCAAACATGTGTTTATGTCAACGTGTCTTCTATGTTCATAATTGGGCTTAAATTATACTATTTGTTAAATGTTGCTATTGGGCCTCCTATTATTAAAGCCCGATTCATGTAAATATGTTCTTTGAGCTGTTATAATGAAAATTTAGTTGACATGAAAAAAATATATATATATATATTTGAATTTGATAACAATTTACATATCATTTATTTTGTATAATGTTATATTATTAAAATAAATTAAACAATCATATTAACTTTCTAATAAAAAATTACATTTTTGTATATGTTATATTTTAATTTTCATAAATGACTAGAAATTACAAAAACGGTTAAAAGTCTTGCATTGAAAATTTTGTAATCAATGGTTGAAAATATTTGTTAAACTAAGATACAATGACCATAAACTATATGAGCAAAAATAATATTTTAATGTATATCAGATTAATATATATATATATATATATAAATATTAAACTATGTACCATATAAAATACATAAATATTTTAATTTAAAAATTTGCATTGAAAAAATATTGAAAAATTAATGTTTTAATTGCGAAATTTGCATTGGATTTTCAAGAACGATTATAAATTATTAAAAATATTAAAAATTTCACACCAAAATTTTGTTATTAATGGTTTAATTTTTTGTTAAAAAATACAAATGACCATAAAAACCATAATATTAAGAATATACTATATATTTATGTTTTATTATTTAACTTTACAAAATAGAGAAAATAATTGTTTTAAATTACCAAAAAATGATTGTAAATAAATAAAAATTATTTATTTCATGTTCGAAATTGCGCTAGGCGCAAGGCGGGCGGGGCGGTCCACCCGAGCCTAGCAACTTAACATAAAATCAGAGATAAATCAAGGACTAATCGGGGATTTTTAAAGTTTTATTGATAAAAGCGATAAAATATATTTTATATGCATAGAGAACAAAATGATTTGGCTACTGTGGTTGTGGAAATTCCATTTTCTATGTCCCTGGTCTTGGGTTCGACCGTAGGTAAGTGTTTTTGTTTATTTTTTCGGTTTTTCAATTAATGAGGGGCATAAAGGTAACTTTAACTCATCTTCTTCCTGATAGCTTTGAAATTCTAAATCCTTAAAAATACAACAGCCCTTTGTGTTAAGTCATTTTTCTTCGATTTAACCATTTTTTCATCAACTCCCTTACTCATTACTTGTAGATTCAGTATATATTAATCGATTTAAAGCCTAAAAGGTACAAAAATCAAGTTTTCAAAATCAACCGATTTTTAACCGATTTCACCATATTCGCATCGGTCTCGTACCGAAAAACGAGTTTCTGGTGCGTAAGCGGCCGCGTAGCCCGCGTTTTTGTACATCGGATTTATTTAATTTATGTATTTTTGTCAATTTAATTATATATGAAACAGTTAATAGTTTCAATTATTCAATACATATTTATTAATTTATTTCATAATATATAAAAAATTTAAAAATATGATAATACGTAAAAATAATTTGTATATAAAATGTTCATTCTATGCAAGGCGCGGGTGTTAAACTAGTTTATAGTAAGATAAATAGTTTTGTGGATCTTGTGACTATTAAAAATATATCTCAAAAGGTAACTGTAACATGATAAAAGAAATATATTTTTATTTTATTTTATCAAAAATATTTTTTTTATATATTATATTTTATGAAAAATAAAGTATATATATTAGGCAGTAAATAGTTTCTGTGGACTTGTGACTAGTAAAAGTTGTAACAAATAAGGTATTTGAAACATAATAAACTAATATATATTTTTCTTTTGTTTGGTCAAAGACATTTTTGTTCATCTTATATATAAAAAGCAAAAAAATCGTGTCAATTTTCTTAGGTGTCATACCATACTGAGAGATTTCCTTAGCTTTATATATAGATTTTGAGAGAATTATATTGAATCAAAAATAGAAGAAAATTTGACTGGCCCGTCGTAACGTAACGTGCAGAAACTTGGATTATATATTAAGTCCACAAGAAGAACACAAAGATCACGAGAAACACTTGAAGAATCCAAGTTACAAAATATGGTCATGATACTTCTCTTGTGCTTGATATTTTTCATTACCATTCTCTTCTTCATAAAACAGAGGGCATGGAAGAAAAGCAACACAATTCCATCGCCACCGGGACTTCCGTTGATCGGAAACATGCACCAGCTTGGCCAATATCCCCACCAATCACTACGCTCCCTCAGCCAGCATTACGGACCTCTCATGCTCCTTCACTTTGGCACTGTCCCCGTTCTTGTAGCCTCTTCTGCGGACGCTGCTAGAGACATTTTGAAGACGCATGACCGGGTCTTTGCGAGTCGTCCACATTCCAAAATCTACGACAAGCTTCTTTACGGGAGCCGTAATTTGGCCTCAGCCCCGTACGGAGAGTATTGGAGACAAATGAAGAGTCTGAGTGTCCTCCATCTTCTCAGCAACAAAATGGTACGAACCTTTCGAGACGTGAGAGAACAAGAGATCAGTCTGATGATGGAAACGATCCGGAAACAGAATTCTTCCCCTATAAATCTAAGCAAGATCATGATGACTTGTACTAGCGATGTTATATGTAGAGTTGCTTTGGGAAGGAAATACGGTGCTGAAACAGATTTAAAAGAGTTGAAGGACAGGCTCGTGAGGCAATTGGGTACGTTTACTTTCGGGAGTTTTGTACCGTGTCTTTCATGGATTGATTGGATTTGCGGTTTGGAGCGTCAACTGGAAAAGACGGCAAACGATTTTGATGAGATATTGGAGAAAGTTGTTCAGGATCATGAAGATGGAGACGGTGGTAAGGCTGATTTCGCAGATGTTTTACTCACCCTTCAGAGAGACAAGAGTGTGGGGTTTGAGGTCAGCCGAATGAGCATAAAGGCAATCATCTTGGTAATGGAGAGAAAAAAAAACAAATTGGAATTTACATCCAATAATGTTTTAGTATATAACCATTGTTCTTGTTTTGGTTTTCAATTTTCAGGATGCTTTTGTGGGTGGTACAGACACGTCCTCCACGCTTTTGGAATGGGAAATGTCAGAGCTGTTAAGTCACCCAGAGTGTCTGAAAAGACTTCAAGAAGAAGTACGTACCGTTAGTAAAGGAAAATCAAGCGTATCAGAAGACGACATCCAAGACATGTACTACTTAAAAGCTGTGATCAAAGAGACACTCAGGCTACATCCTCCATTTCCATTGACGGTTCCTCATGTATCAACAGAAGATGTCAACCTAAGAGGTTACCACATACCAGCCGGCACACAGGTTATGATCAATCTTTATGCGGTCGGGAGAGAGGTTGCAACATGGGGACCAGATGCGGATGACTTTAAACCGGAGAGGCATTTAAATTCGTCTGTTGATTTCTTAGGCCAGGATTTTGAGCTGATTCCGTTTGGAGCAGGGAGAAGAATGTGCCCAGGGATATCGTTTGCTGCAATGTTGAATGAGGTGGCTTTGGCTAACTTAATGCTTGGATTTGATTGGCAGTCCACAGAAGATCAGACAGAGAATAATGTTCCTGAATCAATCGGTGTTGTGATTCGCCGCATGTTCCCTCTTATCGTCACTGCGTCTCCTGCTACTTGATTAAGGCATTATATATGATAAATGTCTACTGTTATGTTATGTTTACAAATAGAAATTGTTCTCTCATATGAACGTTGCACTACTAAAGAGATTTTTAAGATTTAAGGTTTTGAGTTTCTATAACTAATTAAGAACGCCAAGTGAGCTTGCTTAATTATATTTGTTGTTCGGTACAACTGGATGTCATGATTCCCTTTCAATTGTCGTCACGGCTGGTTATGCATTTATTTGAAACAACGCAATAACTCACTGAACAAGCAATGTTAAAAAGGAACATCAAACGAATCCGATATTTGGAATATGCGAAGTTGAGTTTGGAGTATGGACAATAGGATTTGAAGTTTGGATTTAAGGTATGGAATTAAGGTTTTAAAATTAGAATCGAAGTTATAATCTTGTACAAGTGTTGGATATAAGTTTTAGGTACATTATTATAGTATTTATATATTACTTAAAAGTTTACCGTTTAATATCTATGATTTAAAAAATGGAGTTTTGAATATCGTGGAGTTTAGGTTTAAGATCTTAAATTAATGTATGAAATTTTAAATTTGAGTTTTAGTTGGAAAGCTTGGATGTGTGTTTCACCTTACTCTAAACTCGATTCAAAAATCCGGCTCAATAGTCTGAAGGTCCAGTCCACTAGGATGACGCCCAAACCATAAAAGAACCGAGGCCCATCAGAATCCCAAAAAGAGTCAATCCTAGCTTGAAAGAGTCAATCAAAAACGTATAAGAAATTAAGGCAGTAAAGGAGATCATGCAGGATCCTCGTCGGAGATCATGCGGTCGTTACAAATGCTCGTACAACTAGATATAAAAGAAGAAAGAAAAGGAAAGAGAAGGTGATATTAACCTCTTGCACCAATACTATAAACTTTTTGTACTTTGATTTACTTACAATCATATATTTTATTTTTATACTCAATAAGAAATACATTTTCATCTTCGACTCATAATAAAAGAGATTTTATTCATTTTTTATTCAACACGTTAGTTCAAATCCTAACCCTATATTTTGAGTGGATTTTGGGAACACAAAACAACCCTCTTAAGATCCAAAGTGAAAAACACACATCAAACTGACTAGAGTAAACATATCCGACTTGGCATTTGTATCAAATGGGTCACATGTTAGAGAGTGCATGTCATATGGCACGAATCACGTTTTCGTGATGACCTTCTGGGGACCAACGTGTCACCGTCGAGGATGCTCGCGACCGAGCTTTAAGGTGCATGGAAATAGAGGTAGAAAAGAAGACACTCGCCGAGTTATACTTTCTAACCTAGAGCTCCAAAGAAAAAAAATCAAGAAGACAATAACGTACCACGAAGACACCATGGCAGAATCAAAGGAGAAAGAGAAAGACATTGGACAGATGAGGAACGAGATCGTGAAAGAAGCACATGTAGGAACTCCGAGAACTTGAACCTATTAAGGGATTTTTGTGTACAAGCGATCCGTGCTCAGTTCTACGGAATGATAGGGAGAAGGATACATCTCGTCGTAGTTTATTCTCCCACCTTGATAGTTGATGAACCCGGGAGGTCTTGCTCTTAGGAGACTGCCATCTAGATATGGGCCAGTATATGTCGTCGGTACGTTAGTAATAGCGGAGGATATTGGTTGTTAGGCAGGGACTGCTTGTCTATGGTGAAGGCCGCATGGTCTTCTGGGTCTGCAATTGATGGTCCCGATTCCAGGGTCGGTCCCTGGGTGCCTCCTGATCTGTAGTTGAGTGTTCCGGTTACCAAGGTTGGTCTTTGAGGAACCGAGGAAGATGTTTGGGATTTATAGCTGCATCCTTCAGGGGGGATTGCCTACGTACCCTTCAGTGAGGGATCAAGCAGTTCGTAGTTCATGTATTGGTGGAGGCGCGGAGCCTAAGTGGGCGCGTAGCCTAATGGGCACATGGCCTAAGGAGCACGTAGCTCTGATGGAGGCACGGAGCCTGGATGGACAGGTGGCCTTGATGGGCACATGACCTTGGGAGCACGTAGCTCTGTAGGTAATATGAGCACTCTGTTTTAGGGGGCGCATGGCCGGAACAGATGGTGGAGTAGTCGACATGCTGAAGGGAGCATGGAGCTTCGATATGCTTTGATGAGCATGGAGTATCCCTGTCGGTGAGCTGGTGATCGTGGCCTGAGCCATTATATGGAGTTGCAGACGTGCTTCCGTGAATGTAGAACTTCATCTTGTTGGTATTAATCGCAGGTCGGTTATAAGCATGTTGATGAAGATGGCCCTCTAGGTCGCGAATCTTGCCTCGGCGGCTATGGAGATGATGAGCTCGTGTCTTTCTCTGTGTTATGGACCTCTCTTCTCTCTTTAGGTTTAGAAACCTATATTTATGATGGAGGTCGTGCCTGTACCTTTCTCTTAGGGTTTGGAAATATTCCATATATCCTTAGATAATATAATCTTTCCATTCTTCTCAAGGGCGGCTTATCATATTGGAATACTTCATCTTTCTCTTGGATTTAGAAAGATTCCTTCTTCTCTAAGCTGGTCATCTGATAAATGGAAGATTTCCATTTATCTTAAGGCAGGAGAAATCACTTGGCCTGGAGGACGGAGGAAGGTCCCATACCTAGAGGCAGGGACCCGTGACCGGAGGCAGGACCCAGACCTGGGGGCAGGGACCCGGGACCCAGAGGCAGGAACCCGGACCCTGGGGGCAGGGACCTGGAAGACGGAAGCTGGAGTAATCTCTTCATGGAATATTTTTCCCCAACAGTTTGCCCATTATTTTCTGGCTTCATGTTTGAAGGCAGGAAATAACATGACTTTCTTCATAGGACTTTATAAGTTGCACCGTAGTATCACGCTGTCTTTGTTGATCGTTCTCAGATGTACTTGCGCTCGGTGTGAAAGGATTTGCAGCCTGGTTAGAGATGTATGACCTTTGATTCTGATGACCTGGAAGTGGAGAATCAGGAAGGACCACAATGTAGGACCTAATAAACACTCTAAGGGTGGACATCACCGTCGTGCGAGATCAGGTCGGGCCTGTAGGACATTCTTCTTCTCCTTTATAAGGATGAGACATTTCCCCAACGGTGGGGATTTTCCGGAGTTGGCAGAAAGTTTGATGAAGAAGCCAGGAATGCCTGCATAAAGGGTGATGCTTCTGCTCATGCCCAAGTGCTTGTGCTTCTCTTGTGGATGTACTCGGCCTTAGTTCAGGCCTGACTTCAGTTTGCGTTTCTTGAGGCTCTCTGGCTCCATGAATCGTAAGGAGGAGTGTATGGGTCAGGACCCACGAATTCTAAGAGGGAGAATCTTGGCGAGACTAAGGACCAGGGGGATGAGTAGGTTTAGCAAGACCCGGAGGCCGAAACTGAGGATTCTCATGCTTGATTCTACCGGCCTTGCGTGTTCCTCTCAAGCTCGTAAAGGCTGTAATGGACTTTCAGGAGGGTCTCCGTGCCGGTTTCCTTGCTACATTTAGCATACTTGAATGCTCCTTGAGGTGTTGATGTTGTAGCTGTAGCTTCTTGCGTTGTCCCAGGATTGTACCTTGACTTTTGGCAGAGGGGACGTTCAGCATGTTCGTCTTGGTGCCTGGAGATAACCTAGTTGATTCTTGGTACCGGAGTAGATTTCTTTGACATATTGTTTGCGGCGAGCAGTAGTTTCCATGCCAAATAAAGAAGGTGGAAACATTGGCGGCGAGCAGTAGTTTCCATGTCAAATAAAGAAGGTGGAAACATTGGTTGAACTCTGCCATTGATTCTTGGCCACTCTCAACTATGTAGTACCGCAATCTGCCCCTCGGAGGTAAGCCACCATCAATGCTGGGATGACCTTGCGTCATGCTTTCATGGAACCCAGAGGATCTTAGGCATGCTCTCCCAAAATCTGGAGGTTTAGAGATACATCTTTCTGAAACCCATAGGTTCGAGGATGTGATAGGATGTTGTATAGACTTTCATCCAGGAACCCGGAGGCTGGATGGACTTTAGTCAAGGAAACCGTTGCTTGCATGGACCTTAGTCCAGGAACCCTTAGGTTATACGGATTTTCATTCGAGAACCTGATGGTTGTGTGGACCTTCAAGGGGACCTTCCAGTATATCTTTTCGACTCAAAGTCGTCCAATCGTCGGGTAGACTTACGTCGTCCAGCTATCCTTTGGGAAGTCTTAAAGACGGAACAAGATGTGTTAGACTCGTGAACCTAGAGTATAGGGATACTTCACATTCCACCTTCCGTAGATATGTTACTCGTGAATTTTTCCGAAGAGATAGCAGGTCTCTCTAAGGGACCCAGAGATTTAATGGCAGGATCCTGGGATCGAACGGAACCGTGGTTCTGCTTCAGAATCCGGAGATGTTGTTGGGACCCGAAGGTCGTTTCTGGAGCCCGGAGGCTGCCCTAGACCCGGAGATCGCCTTTAGAACCCGGAGGTTGAGTGAGGACCCAGAGGTCGATGGGGAACCCGGAGGTTCCTCATAGACTCTGAGGTCGTATTTAGGACCCTGAGGTCGTTTAGGGACCCGGAGGTCGATTGGGAACCCGGAGGTTCCTCTAGAACCTGTGGTCGTATTTAGGACCCTGAGGTCGTTTTGGGACCCGGAGGTTGATTGGGAACCCAGAGGTTCCTCTGGACCCTGAGGTCGTTTTGGAACCCGGAGGTTCCTCTGGACCCTGAGGTTGTATTTAGGACCCTGAGGTCGTTTTGAACCTGGAGATTGCTTCTTGACTCGGAGGTCGTTTGGGAACCCGGAGGTTCCTTCAGACCCTGAGGTTGTTGTTGGACCCGGGGGTTATAAAGAACCTGGAGGTTTACCTTTTCCAGGTCCTGAAGAAATTTGTTCTGGACCCGGAGACTGCATGGGGACCCGAAAGTTCTTGATAACCCAGGGGTATTTGATTTGTATTTTAAGGGACTGTATTCTGCCATCCTAGGTGAGACCACTATCGGTATCTGTTGGGATTTCGCATTCTACCGTTCGGAAACTTGTCACTATCGAGTTCCCGTGCTGCATGTTGCTTTCTGCAGAAAGCCACTATCAGACTTAGGGGTGCTGGTTATGGATTTGGAAACCCAAGTGCCAGGCTTTTTCTGCTTTCCACGTCTGGAGAAGCAGGAATTTATGTATTGCTCCCTGCACGTGGCAGTACTTATGCAATATGCAAACTCCCTGAATTAACCTGGAGGTGTCACAGTACTCTTGCTTATGGGGCCCCGATATTTTTATGGCTCTAGGCCTATACTGGGGTTATAGGTAGTTTTGACAAGCATACTCAGGTTGATCAGACCTATTCATGCCTTAAGTCTCATACCCATTGTTATTGTCGCTCCTTGTACAAACTCTGAGTTTGAATACAGTACATTGCGTTTGCGTAAGAGTTTGGAAAGTTTTTACCTTTCATTTTTACCTGGTGTTAAGGATAGAAGCAGAGGTCGGAGCCGGAGCTTCGTAGTCGGAGTCGGAGTCAAAACTTCTTCATGCGGGTGTATGGAGACCAGAGTCCTGCCCGGAAACAAGAGTAGTATTTTCCAAAATTATTTACTCCCAATAGATTGCCCCTTTTCTTTCGATTTCATGGGTGACGTCGGGAGATAACATGTGTAGTTTGGCCAACCGGAGTCGTTCCATCTCAGCATGCTTATAGTGGACAAGACGCTGCTTCCCTTTTTCCGAGTTCTTCTTTGGTATGGGCCGTGTTTGAACCTGGAGAAGGATCAGCTTTCCTTAGGTAGACAGGGGTCTAGGGGAAATTCCCGGGTTTTGGACTCGTCTGGAGATGATCTTCGGAAGGACTTTATGTTCGGATCTTGTAGTGACATCAGTTCTCCATCCTTGGGATTTCATCGCGAGGGTTGAATTATCTTCTAAGACCCTGAGCCCAAATTGACCCAGAGGTAGGAATTGATCCGGTTCTGAAGTCAGAATCCGTTGTCAGGGGTTGGTGTATTCTTCTTTTGTAGGCGTTGTTCAATGACTCGTTATGGCTGCTCTCTGCTCCTGATTAGGTGAGCCACTCTCAGCATTTTATGATGTCATTTAATGATGCGTCCAAGCCGTTCTCTGCCCCCACTTGGGTGAGCCATTCCCAGCATTTTCTGGACGTTATTCGATGACTCGTCACCTCGTCTTGAATCTCCTTTGCCACGTGCATGTTGATAAGATTTGTTGATGCGTGTTGCCGCTTGGGTTAACGCTTAACTCATTTGCCCCTGGTTTCCCCGCGTTCGTGTCTTCCATTGGAAATATGTATAGGCCCGTAGCCTTGGAAATCTTGAGAAGCACGTCGCCTTAGCTTCCTTTAGAAGTATATCAGGGTACATTGCCAGGAAAGCGTAGTAAGGTGATCAGTGCTTGCTAATTCGTGGGGTCATTGGGTTTGACCTCCTTATAAGGTGAACAGCCTAAGATCCGGAACCTAGAAGCTGGGATCTGGAACCTGGAAGCTAGAATCTAGAACCTGGAAGCTGGGATCAGGAACCTGGAAGCTGGGATCTGGAACCCAGAAGTTTGGCTTTTTTCTTTTGGATGAACAGTAGCGGGAACAAGTGTTCTCCGGCTCCTTTTACTCCCATTTGCTTCAAATGAGTTGAGGATATAAAGACCAGCATCCCTTGATGTAGAGTTTAGCATTTTCTCTGGCTCCTTTGCAGGAGGTGGAGCAGCAGTGTTCCCGGCGCTTGGGCAGGATTCCTTTCGCGGAACAACTCCAACGGAACTTGACGAGTACTCAAAGGCGTTATATCCACCTAGCTATCAGGCTTATATAGGATTCCACTACCACTTAGATTCTAGAACCTGGAGAGAAAGGTGGTTCTCTAGTTATCTCTTAGTGGTTGCCTGGTGTGCTTACGGTGTTCCTAGGAAATCTTCTTTTGACTCCCCTGCTTATGTAACTTATCAAAGCTGTGAACCCGACCGAAAGGTGTTGTGTGCTGCTTCAGAGCCCTTCATCTTTTCTATGGGGCGGAGTTATGAGCCTGGACGCATTGGTGGCGTCTGGAGCTTGCTAGATTGATGCTAGTGGACTATCCACTGATCTTCATGTTTGTGATGACTACCCCTGGTTGGGAATATTGAATCCGACTTTTGTAGAGGTGTGACATATAGTTAAGACCCGGGACCAGTTGGATCCAAGGAATGTAGAGGCTGGCTTTGAGGTTGTGACCTGGAGCCGGGGGGAACCAAATATTATTGAAGGTCGATTCCAGGCTGGGACCGGGAGTAGGCAGGGACCAGGGACTGTAGAGGTCATACTAGAAGAATGGAGCTTGAGCCAGCAGGAACCAAAGACTGTAGAGGTCTGACTCGTGGTTGAGACATGGAACCGGTCAAACCAAATGCGGTTGAGGAGGGATTCCAAGTTGGAACCTGGAACCTGCCGGGACCCAGTGCTAGTTCTTGTGTCGACTTATGCTACAACCGTTAGCATGGTGTTATACTTCCTTAGAGAAGTGTTTTGGGATCTCAGTTGTGCGAGCTTTAGATCTGATGAGAGTAAGTCGTTCCATGCCCCCAGTTGGTTGGGGTTAAGAGACTTTCAAGAGGATACACGTAATGTTCCTCCTACCTATCACATCGTCACGTAGTATATGACTGCCCCTCCTTCTAGCCCCAAACTGTTAGGGGATTTTTGTGTACGAGCGATCCGTGCTCAGTTCTACGGAATGATAGGGAGAAGGAGACATCTCGTCGTAGTGTATTCTCCCGCCTTGATAGTTGATGAACCCGGGGGGTCTTGCTCTTAGGAGACTGCCATCTAGATATGGGCCAGTATATGTCGTCAGTGCGTTAGCAATAGCAGAGGATATTGGTCATTAGCCAGGGACTGCTTGTCTATGGTGAAGGCCGCAGGGTCTTCTGGGTCTGCAATTGATGGTCCCGATTCCAGTGTCGGTCCCTGGGTGCCTCCTGATCTGTAGTTGAGGGTTCCGGTTACCAAGGTTGGTCCTTGAGGAACCGAAGAAGATGTTTGGGATTTATAGCTGCATCCTTCAGGGGGGATTTCCTACGTACCCTTCAGTGAGGGATCAAGCCGTTCGTAGTTCATGTATTGGTGGGGGCGCGGAGCCTAAGTGGGCGCGTAGCCTAATGGGCACATGGCCTAAGGAGCACGTAGCTCTAATGGAGGCACAGAGCCTGGATGGGCACGTGGCCTTGATGGGCACATGACCTTGGGAGCACGTAGCTTTGTAGGTGATATGAGCCATCTGTTCTAGGGGGCGCATGGCCGGAACAGATGGTGGAGTAGTCGACATGCTGAAGGGAGCATGGAGCTTCGATATGCTTTGATGAGCATGGAGTATCCCTGTCGGTGAGCTGGTGATCGTGGCCTGAGCCATTATATGGAGTTGCAGACGTGCTTCCGTGAATGTAGAACTTCATCTTGTTGGTATTAATCGCAGGGATTCATTGGTTATAAGCATGTTGATGAAGATGGCCCTCTAGGTCGCGAAACTTACCTCGGCGGCTATGGAGATGATGAGCTCGTGTCTTTCTCTGTGTTATGGACCTCTCTTCTCTCTTTAGGTTTAGAAACCTATATTTATGATGGAGTTTGTGCCTTTCTCTTAGGGTTTGGAAATATTCCATATATCCTTAGATAATAGAATCTTTCCATTTTTCTCAAGGGCGCCTTATCATATTGGAATACTTCCTCTTTCTCTTGGATTTAGGAAGATTTCTTCTTCTCTAAGCTGATTATATGATAAATGGAAGATTTCCATTTATCTTAAGGCAGGAGAAATCACTTGGCCTGGAGGACGGAGGAAGGTCCCAGACCTGGCGGCAGGGACCCGTGACCAGAGGCAGGACCCATACCTGGGGGGAGGGACCCGGGACCCAGAGGCAGGAACCCGGACCCTGGGGGCAGGGACCTGGAAGACGGAAGCTGGAGTAATCTCTTCATGGAATATTTTTCCCCAACAGAACTAACATAAACGAGGTCATATACATGGACCAGAAGTGAGCACGAGAGTGATAACGCAAAAAAAGTTGCGATCTACACAATTATTATGGCACCCACCTAAGGATGCCATGAGCTTTGCTTTCACCACTTTTCTAAGTACAAATAAGAAGACCTTGTTTTCCTATACAAGGGGCCACAACAACACTAACCCACCAAAACAATGCAGATGTAAGATTTTTGCCTTGAAGTAGTCGCTGACGCAGTTGCTGAAGCAGACGTTGGGGTGAGTGGTGAAGACCATGTGGAGTCAAGGTGCTGAGCTGGAGTCGTGTATACTTGTAGAGCAAGAGAGTATCTTGGAGATATGGAAAGAGGAATAAATTTGAGGAGCAAGTTTATGACTTAAAGAAAGAGGAATAAGTGCATTCCAAGAAAAGGAAAGTTGCACTTATTGTTATGGAAGATGTCCATACATGTTGCCTTGGAGACTAGGATTTCGGGAACGTGGAGAATAACTATAAGAGAGCTATGGGGTCGTCTGTATAGAGACAGACACACAGAGACTGATCTTATAGAGAGAGATAAGCTCTTGGAAGTGTTTTGGGTCGTGCTGAAGCAGTGACTGAAGTATTTGACGGAAGAGAGACACAAGCTGGTAGCTTAGGAATCTTTCAGTAGCAATTGTTAGGGCGTAACAGACTGTGTAAAGCTGATTAAGCAGATCTTGTAATAGAGTGTACAAGGCGATTTCTAATAAAACTTAAGTGTTGCTTGTAGTTGTTTTGTCTCCTTGATTTACTTTATGCATTACTATTGTACTGTCTTCTTGCATTAACAAGTGGTATCAGAGCGGGGCACCTAAGTTATCAGTGTAATCCTGAAGGTGAAGATGGACACGATTGTTTCGATGCAGAAGGCGATCATGTTGAATTCGGACCAGTATGGTCAATGGAAGGCTCATATGAAGCAGATGATTCGAGGAATCAATGAAGTTGCGTGGATAGCTGTGGAGATTGGTTGGGAGGAGCCTACCATAGTCACAGGAGATGGGAAGAAGCCTAAGCCAAAAGAGGATTGGTCAGAGGCAGAACGCAATGCATCTAAGTTTAATGCAAAGCCGTTGTCGGTGATTTTTGAAGCGGTTGAAGCAGAACAGTTCCAGCTGATTCAAGGGAGTACTTTGGCTAAAGAGGCGTGGGAGATCCTGCTGAATTCGTTTGAAGGAGATGAGAGTGTCAAGAGGACACGTCTGGATCATCTTGGGTCGCAGTTTGAGAATTTCAGGTGGTCTGATAATGATTCTGTGGCGAGCTTTAGTGTCAAACTCAGTGGTATGGCGCATGAAGCATTTGTACTTGGGATGAAGTACAAGGAGAAGAAGTTGGTAAAGAAGTTACTACGCTGTCTTCCTACGAAGTTTGGAGCTCACAAGGTGGTCTTGAATATGACCACAAACACGGATGAGCTCAAGTTTGACAAGCTTGTGGGTATGCTGAAGGCAGAAGAAATGGAGACAGACAGTAGTTCAGTCTCTACGTCAGGTGGTGCATCAAGGAGTATAGCTCTTGCTGCTGACAAAGATGGAGATAGATCTCCGAATGTTGAAGATGCCATGGGGATGTTGGCTAGAAATATGGGTAAGATGATGAATTCCTCTGGTGGGAGGAATCAGTATGGTCGCCAAGGAGGTGATTGTGGCAATAGCAGAAGAAGAGAACGTCTTAGAGGCTATGAGTGTGAAGGTGTTGGTCATATAAAGGATGATTGTCCTGTAGCACAACGGAGAGAACTTAAGTGTTCTGAGTGCAGATGTGTTTGACACACAAGACGTGAATGTCCAAACTCAAAGAAGGAAAAAGGTGTTCCATTGCAGTCGTATGATGATTCAGAGTCTGAAGAAGATGGAAAGGTGATGAAGAACCTTGTTGCATTTGGTGCACGCAAGTAGGAATCTAGTGAATCCTCGGATTCAGACGTTGATACAGACTCTGAGGATTATCACGTGATGCTCAACAATGGTTGAATCTCAAGAATGAGAATCTGAGGTTGCAACACGAACTGGTGCAGAGTCGTGAGCAGTATGATGATCTTGCTGAAGAACTTGTTGTTGTACATGAGAAGAATGAGTCTCTAGAGAAGGAGGTTAGCAAGCTGAGAGAAGTTGGTACTGGTGAACAAGAGAGAGCAAGGATGCTGGAACGTGATTTGGCTGAAAATCGTAAACAGATCAGGATGCTCAACAGTGGATCCAAGGACTTGGATATGATACTCTCGATGGGACTACCAGCCAAGGTGAACTGGGGATTGGGATATCGAAGAGCTGAGAGTACTAAGAAAGTACAACAGAAGGGACTATCACATTTCGTGCATGGGAGCACATCAAAAAGTGGAGCCAAAGAAGCTTGTCAGGAAGTACGTCAGGACGTACGATAGGGAGTAAGGCAGGAAGTTCTACAGCGTTTAGCTGTGAGTAACAAGCCGAAAGTAGTACATAAGTGCAACAACATGAAGGTCAGACAAGAGGTTCTGAAGCATGGTTGTGCAGCTGGTACAAGGAAGGAGACTGATCGGTGCATCAGCAACTGTGCCAGGCCAAGCAAGAAGCAACATATGATGTGCTGTTGGTTCTGTGGGAAGGTTAGACACATGAAGGTGGAGAGTTTTGCTCGTGAGAAGAGCAGAAACATGGCCAAGAAGGTGAACAAGACGTTCACTAAACTCAAGAGGGTTGAAGAGGTGTCCTTAGCCAAGAGTGGCTTACTTGATGAGATCAAGGATGAGACATCAAAAGATGGATGCAGCTCTGGTACGAGTGATCTTGATGTTGATCAAGAAGCATCGAGTTTGGAGCCAGGACACGAGGTTGTTTGTGGCACAAAGGGGAAGGAGATCAAAGTGCGTCAGGAAGTAATGCGAGATGATCTTCAGGGGTGTGATAGTGAAATCACTCCAAGACAATAGCAACAAGTGCAGAGGGCACTCGGTGTGGATGGGGAAGGGCTCATGGTCAATAAGACAACACATGAAGGAAGCCAGGTCCTCAACAGAATCTGGTCGAAGGATAGTTCGACAGGTGCGTCAGGTCGTGATGCAGTACTTGTTATTCCGCTGCAGCAGGGGCTGTGTCATGATTAAACATGAAGAAACAGATGGGTGGGTCTGTAATGCTTGACATCTAAGCATTTGTTTTAGCTTAGTATGCAATCAAGCAGGGGGAGAATGGTGATGTTCTGGTACAGGGAATGCATATCTCATGGGGGAGAAAAGCACATTTGGTATGGAAGTTTCCAGGTGAGGAACGTGGTTGCAACGTGGTTGCTGAACCAGAAGATTGTTGTGCTTGATCGGCACACAAAGCTAAAAGGGGGAGATTGAAGATGTAAGATGTCTGCCATGAAGTTGTCGCTGACGTAGTTTTTGAAGCAGACGTCGTGGTGAGTGTTGAAGACCATGTGGAGTCAAGGTGCTGAGCTGGAGTCGTGTAGACTTGGAGAGCAAGAGAGTATCTTGGAGTTGTGTTGCCTTGGAGATTAGGGTTCGAGAACGTGGAGAATAACTATTAGATACCTATGGGGTCGTCTGTATAGAGACAGACACACAGAGGCTGATCTTATAGAGAGAGATAAGCTCTTGGAAGTGTTCTGGGTCGTGCTGAAGCAGTGGCTGAAGTACTTGATGGAAGAGAGACACAAGCGGGTAGCTTAGGAATCTTTCAAAAGCAGTTGTTAGGGCGTAACAGACTGTGTAAAGCTGATTAAGCAGATCTTGTAATAGAGTGTACAAGGCGATTTCTAATAAAGCTTAAGTGTTGCTTGTAGTTGTTTTGTCTCCTTGATTTACTTTCTGCAGTACTATTGTAGTGTCATCTTGCACTAACAAACAAGACCGGGAAGCGAAGAGCATAGTACCTGCCAGGTCACCTGTTCTCAGAAATTAAACAAAGTGATAATGAGAGTAAAATTGTTCCACAATGAATTGGTTTGGGTGTTTGACGGCAATGATCGACGGGTAAACCCCGTGATCCGAGAATCGTAGGTCATCCCCAACAGCAATGCAATATTGAAATTTGCTAAAAAAAATACAAAGGACGTAGATCATCCATATAACAATGCATTGGTATTGAAGGTAAAACTCTCAGATTACAAAGTAACCAAGGAATTGGTTGATACTGGAAGCTCGGTTAATGTTATCTACAATGATGCAATAGACAGGATGGGTCTCCCCGATATTTGTATCAAGACAGCTAATGAGCCTTTGACGGCATTCAATTGTTCAATAACGGATGCAGTAGGGATTGTCCGGCTTCTAACTTATGTTGTGGAGTTATGACGGTTATAGAATCTCCTGACATTTATGTGGTTGTCCACGACGCTCCTTCGATTCACACCATGTAAGCGTTTTCTTCCATATATCACCATTACATAAAATTACCGACGGCCTAAGGAGTCGTAAAAGTACGTGGAAGTCAAAGAATGTTAAGGATATGCCACATTAAGAAGAAAAACTTTGGTGAGTTGCCGAAAGGCAACTGTAGATCCGTACTAGACAGCACCCGAAGAAAAATACAAGGATAAGGAGCCTAATGAACCCCAGCTTGCTGTAAAATAACAGGTATGCATAGATTCGAAGAACTTAGATCATTTAAATAAAAAATTATTAAACAACTCGTAAACCGGGGATTAGTTTTTATTACAAACCTGAATCATACAAAATAACCAAATTCTAAAGTCTCTGTGGGAACCGAAATTCACACCGTCGATTATAATAAATGATAATGGAGAAAAACCGATTGAACCCGTTTTTCCTTGAAGGTCCGAATTATCTGCGTAATCACTTTAGAACGATAAAAAGATAGATAATCGCTCATATGCGTTTTATTGAATACTATGAATACAAGATTTTCTCCGAGAGGAGTAGAGATATGCTAACTATCGGAACAACATGACAAGAGGCGGTCAAGACGTCCTAAGCCTTGCCGTGCTAGTCTAACCACATAAGCCCTAAGTTCTCTAAGCTAGCAAGAGTTCTCTAAGTCTAAATTCTCGGATCCCTTTTTCTTATGCTCCTGCTCTCTTTATATAGTCGCTCTAGGCTGGTGGCCCATCCTTCGCCTTCGGGCGCAAGTCTATCTCTTTCGGGCATATTCCATTTTTCGTCGATCTTGATAGTTATCCTCGAATCTTTACATTTATCGTATTTCTGCGAGTTAGGACAAACCGTCATAACTTTTATCGGCTCGAATCCCTTCTGAGAGCGTAGATGGGCCTCTAGACCAGTCTGGATCCTTGCGGACCGTTCTTAGGCCTTTTGGCGTTTATACGATTTCTCGGTTTTGGTCATAAAACTTCGAGAATAACTTTAATCAAAACAAAACGAGAAGTATATGGTCCCGAAGGTCGGATATCACAGCTATATGGAAGATACGGGAGTCGAAGTAAATCGAACAGGCCGTGATCAGATCGAGCTCGCCGGGCGAGCCGACTCGCGTGACGGCCGAACTCGCCGGCGAACACAACCACGCGACGGTTCAGCTATCCGGCGAGTGGCTTTTGTGTGGGATTCGCTCGTTCGTTCACTTCCGATCTTTCTTTCGGTGAATGTTTTGCGAGAAATCCGTGAATAAGAAATAATCATAGCCGTTGATTTTGAAATAACCGTTTTTGACCCCAACAGTCTCCTACTTGGCTTTGTTCTACCCATCACCCCAGCATGTTATGCTAGTTTGGATCCTAAATCTAAGGAAATCGGTTAATGTTCTCGACCTTTGACGTGTACCACGAGAAAGTGAGATTGACCTCGTTTCCTCAGATGTCGGTACTTCTCATGACGTCTTTCGTGTAGCTAGTAACAGATGAAATCATCAGAGCTTGTAATCAAAACCGTAAAATGAAGATCTGGTCGAAATGAAGGAGAGGAGGGCCAAGAACACTAACTGAAGAAAAATACCCTGAAAAACATGACTGTACAACAAGCCTTTATCGCCAACTGCTCGAGGATAGATAGAAGACTGTTAAAGATCTCTGAACCGAGAATGGGAATGCAAAAAAACCGGGCAAGAGCCGGCCACTGCAACCTGAACCAGTGAGAGCTTGATATACCTACAATAAGAAATAGCAAGGCAAAGCAACCATGGATAAACAAGTGCCCGTCCATGGTCCTGGGATGCATCGCCTCGCCGGTGGGAGTCACCAGGAGGTGGGAGAGAACCGAAGACCACACGAACCTCCACAACCACCGTTCATCGCTGCCTCCGAAAACAAAAGGGAAATATGCTTGAAACGCCAAGGATTGAACCTTCAACTAACTCAACAATCAAAACAACACAACACACGAGCTGAGCACCACGACACCAAAGTCAATGTATAGCCACAGTGCTACTGGAATGGACACCGGGAAGATGAACCATCAGAGGGAAGATACATCGCTAAGCCATATCGGAGAGCCATAGATGACTCCGCTAATAACCCGACACAGCAACCACATACGAGCCACCACTGCGAGTAATGAAACCGCCGCCGCCGTTAGCTAGGCACGCCTCCGAGTTAGTAGGAACCTCCGAAGCAACCATGGTGAAGGAACCACGGCCTCAACTCACCAAGACACCGAGTAAGAGTCAGCCATGCCGCAATCCTCACCTCTCCGCCGTATCTGACAATACGGGTGCAACGACCCGGTTTTCTTAACCGGATCTTGTTTGATTTTCTCCCTTTAATTAATTTGGACCAAACTCAAATTATTCCCTTTTGGTTTAGTCAAACCATGTTTGCATATATATAAAACGTGTGCATCTTTTTCTATCTAACCTAGCCGCAAAGCCTAGCCGCAAAGCCTTGACGATCTCTAGCATCTTATTATTCTCTCTATTGCGTGTGCTTCTTCTTCTTTGTGGCTTATTCGACCGTTCATGGAGACGAGCAATGCCGTAACCCCCGTCAATCACCTTTGTCCAAATCTGTTGCACCTCTTCACCGCGGGAGACGTCACCGCCGATCCACACCACCACCGTGTCGGATCAACACGGCCTTCAACTGTGACTCGTCGGAGACGCCTCCCATGTCACAGGAGTCCGAGATCCACCGTTGCCAGGCAGTGTCGTGGGGGTTCCCTCCTTGATTCTTGTGCTACAAGCTTCGTAATCATCTCGTTATCAACCGCTTTGTGGTTTTGGTTGGTAATCTCCAATTCATCTTTATTGGATGGTTAAGTGACCTTTTGTCTCTTTCCAGCCTTGCCAACTTGAAGCGTATAATTTGTTTCTTTCGCAGGAAGCAATTATGATCTTTCGTCTCTATTATGTCCAAGACTTGTCAAGTATGTTTTGTTCCAGAGTATTTCATGATCCACTTTGGAACACTGCGAAGGTGGGGGTCTATTCCGTAAATCCCGTAACAGTGTAGAATTCTCCCTATGCTAGTTTAGATTTCAAATCATGATCCGTCTGTTTGAATTGAGTCTATTTGAGTCTTGATTATTAGTTAGATCATTCATTGTAAATTTGAACTAGGGGTCTAGAAGATTCAACCGTTGATTGAATTGTGTGATGTTAAGAAATGCTCTATACATGAATACATAGTTATGAGTAGGGACTATGTGCGAGGGCGAGGGTTCAGAGATGTCTGGACTAGCGACGCAGCTTTTGAGGGCGGGGGCCCAGAGACGTCTAGGCTAGCGACGTAGATTGTGTGGGGGCGTGGGTGCAGAGAAGTTTGCATTCGACGCAGCTTTGGTGGGCAGGGTACAGAGACAGACTGTACTAGCGACGCAGCGTATATATATATCCGTATGAGGAGATGCGGGGTGTATGGACTAGCTATATGCTATCATCGCATTGTTTGTGTTTGTGTGACGCGCTAGGCGTCGTGTGTGTTCACGTTAGAGCTAAACTTTCATAGTGGGAGATCTATTTACTCAAGTCAGTGGTTTGCGTGTTTAGCATCCCATACCTCACAGAGTAACTCTCATGTTGCTCACCCCCCCCCCTTCTTCCCATTGCAGGTGAGCTTGTCGAGTGTTGGATATCTGGACGGTTTGGTGTCTTGGGATCATTGTATTTTATTTCAGTTTTAATTAACTTTTCGATTTAAAGTACTTGGTTTTTAAATTATAAACTCGTTTCATTTGGAAATTATTTGATTAAAAGGTTTGACATTTTATTTGGTTTTATAAATCGGTTTAATTCGGTATTTCACCTGTAGTAACACGCCGTTCTCGAGAGAGGAGGAGACGAGTGTGTTACAAAGGGGTCAAAAGACCACATATCTGACCTGATGGAGCTGCAAACTCCCTTCCGAGCGGATAACTCTCGATACGGATTAAAGGACCGTTCGCATAACCCTAAAACGCCGACTCCGCTGGACGAAACTCCTACACCACCGTACCGAAGCTCCACGAGCAGCTGAACACGAAATGAGACTGAACCTCTCTCGAGCAAAGCCGTCACTGCTCGGACATCCAAAAACAGAACCAAATCAAGACGGCGTGGAAGGAGGAAACACCAATGAAGCAAACTGGCAAAGGATAAATAGGGATAAAGGTGTTGGCTCCGGCGCCGGAATGGACGCACATGAACCATCCAGAGACCCCAATCGGCTTTGGTTAAGTGAAAGGAGAGAGAAAAAATTATAATAAGAATTTAGATCATTGCGTAGGAATCAAAGCAGAACTAAGAAGAGTATCGGTAAATAATTAAACGTCTTTCTAAAAAACAACCAGTAATATGAAAGACAACCAGTAATATGAACGAAATTTAAAAAAAAAATATGAAAGAAATTACATAATTTTTAAATCCAGATTAAATTGATGTCAAACCTGTCATCACGTCAGTAGTAATCAAGAAAATGAACTTTTTTATAGTTTTGAAGGAACTACCATAATTTATATGATTACTAGGGTAAACACATCATATGCCCTGCATGCATGCAAATAAATAAATTAATAGTACAAATTTATTTTAATGTCTGATTTATTTTAACTAAAAGTGTATTGGCATTCATAAATGTGTTACAATAATTTTAACTATTTATTATGCTATACATTTTTAAAATATAATTGCAGTAGATTGGAGTTAGTAGAGTAAAAAAAAAAATAGCTCTCAGTTATATCTTTTTTAATGAATTAAATTATTTTTATACATTTTTTCATAAACTAATAATATACACGATATAAAAGAAATAATGTTTGTTCTAGACCAAAATAAATGTTTGTATTGCTATTAATACATATAAATGTTTGTTCTAGACCAAAATATATGTATTGCTATTAATACATATAAATGTTTGTTCTAGACCAAAATAAATGATTATAATTTTGGAATAAATATTACTCACTAACTTATAAAATATGATCCTCACAATATTTTATTATACAACAATATAATCATTTCTTTTGTTAATTAGATATATATATATATATATATATATACATATATACATTGTTGAATTATGTAAATTGTCTATTATAATGATTTAGCATACATGCCATGTTCGGAATCGCGCTAGGCGTAATGCGTGCGGTGAGGTACCGCCTAGCCCTAGCGCTGAATCTGTTATTCGGAAATTATACGGGGATTAAGCGGAGAGTAATTACATGGACTTTATACAATTTCAATGGCTATATATTTAAATATGGGGAGTTAACTAATTGTTCAGGTCAGTCTATTGGTTTACATTGGCTTTAATCATGTAGTGTTGAGCGATTCGATGCCAGGTTATTACTTTTTGATCCTTTTTTTCAATTTTAGGGTTAATGAGTAAAATGACCACACAACCCTCGTCTTCAACCTTTGTTTTCTGAAGCTGCACCCGTTTTACATTTTATTTATTTTGACGATTTGAAGGTTTTATTTCCTTAATCTTCTAAGATTTAATCAAAATTCATCAGATCTCTAACATAGCATGTTATTTTGAAATTGAAATCTTCAAAATCGTGAACATTTTACACAGCCCGAGTAATAGACCGAATATGGTCAACTCGCCACGGTTGATGGCCGTGTAACGAATTTGCGGCGATTAAACGTTCGCCTAGAGTGCGTTTTTGAACATGATACATGTAGTAGATGTTGATGAACAAGACGTTTGTTATTGAATTTATATTTATTTAAAAGTAAATTATTATTTGATAATATTTGAAATATAAATTTAATAAATTTATTATTTGTTAGGATTTCTGATGAAAAGGCTGTTTTAAATTTATTTAAAATATTTAATAAACAGATTTAATTTTGAAGTATAAAATAATAATAAAATAATGTAACATATCATTATAACATAAATTTTTATAGTTTTGAGGTATTAAAAAAATTCAAATTTTTTAAATTATATAACACCAAAATGGCAAAACTTACTCAAACCGATTTGCTTGACATCACCTACTAAAAATCATTGCGTACACAATTCAATATATCTCCTAACATTTTTGAAGGTATTGATATAACTCTAGAAATTATAATTGAAATTTTTTGACGAGAGTTTGCTAGCGTGTAAGTACATATTTATTTATATGATAAAAAATATAAAGATATATAACATAATATTGTAATTTTACCCCCCAAAAAAAAATATATATATATATTGTTAATAACACCTATCATATGTCACAACTTATGATTACATCCAATGGAGCGTATGCTCTGTTCATCTCATGAAATTATGAAAACATTACCATTTTCAACAATTCAATATTAAAAGAAGATATGTACAACCACCGATGCAACTACCGTGGCTTCTCCGGCTCGTGACCACCGTTAGACCATCCCCTGCCCATGCACTACTCTTTCCTTTGCAAACAATATAAAAAATTACAGTTAGCATTCTAAACCAAAGAGTAAATATCCACCATTTTCCCCACAAATTTCACAATTGGTAGCCAAATCTTAACAATCGAATGGTTTTAGGTTTCATTTCCATCAGCAGATATTTTAACATATTACTTCGCTCTCAAGCTAGGCAGATACTTTATTGCAGAGTATTGTGATGTGAAACAGAGAAAACATACAATATACGTTATCGAAAACTAATACATTCTAAATTGCTTCACCAAAGCATAACAGTATTCAACTAACACAAATCTTTATAGCAAATGATAAATAATATCTCATATGTCGTACTTGGCAGGTAGGATACTGTTCATTTGTAAATAAGTTCCTAATATGAACAACAGTTTTGATCTTTACTAATTGGTTGAACCTCTTCGTGATCAAAGCATGGCCGGTTCTAGGCCAAGCCCAACGAAACATTAGTTTTGAGTCCCCAAATTTTTTTTAAAAGTTTATATATAAAAAAGCCCCCGAATTTGTAAAAAAAAAATTTTAAGTCCCCAAATTTTTGAAATCTTTACTAATTGGTCTAAGGCCTTCAAATTATCAGGGCCGGCCCTGGATCAAAGTACCTATTTGTAGGCTTCTTGCTTACAAAACCAGTTCATGAAACTGTGAAGCACTTTAATCTAATTCTAGAAACTCTTCACTATCTCTGCACCAGACAATTATTTCCAGTTAATATTTATTCTATTAAAACGACAGAATGATCAGTTGATAAAAGATTGTGTCTAATTTAAAATATAGCTGTATCTAAAATATAATTGTATCTAGAATATTGTTCAACTGTAACTTCGTAACTTCCTTGAAGCATACGATATGGATAGGCCTGGAACTTATTATCCGAGATCCGGATTCGATTCGAGATCCGCTCCGGATCCGCTCCGAAAATAGGATATCCGGAGTGCCCGGATCCGAATCCGGATAGTAAAATCTTGGATCCGTGCAAACCGAATCCGGATCCGGATATCTTAATTTTTAGGTCCGGATATCCGGATCCGTATTTTTAAAATACATTAAATTTTTATATTTTATTAATATTTATATTTGATATATTAATATTTATACATGAATTAATCTTATAATATTATATTTTAGTTTTTACAATATTATAAACATATATAAATATATTTATAAATATTTAATTTACGTATTATATTAAAAAAAATTATATTTTTGTTAAAAAAATTATTTTTATTTATTTTGACGGATCCGGATATCCGCGGATAATAGAATATCGAGACGGATATCCGAAACCCGGATATCCGGAAACCACGAATCCGGATCCGGATATTAAATCTACGGATCCGGATCCGGATCCGGATACCCTAAATTTCCCGGATATCCGGATCCGTCCCAGGGCTAGATATGGATGGGACCAATGTTCTCTCACTTACTTCCTTTTACAGTTTTTTATTTATTTTCTTTTAGCAATCCTTTTATATTATAGTTTGAAAACAGAGGGATTTGTCAAATATGACTCACAATTTGATTTTAAATACAAATATATACCCAAATTTGAATCAAATGCAAAACTAACCTAAAAGTCTTGTGAAATTACAGCCAACACCTTGTGACCAAAAAAAAAAACAGAAGCCATTTTTACGAATATAGCTCCAGTAAGTCGTCTGAGATGCTAGAAGTCTTCTAGACGACTTCCAAGTAAGTTTTCTTGTGTGGCTGATCTTAAAAATAATTTTTAAATTTTTAAAAAAAATAATTTGATAAGCAAAAAATTAAAATCATGTAATTATAAACAGTTTTAAGTGATATAAATTAAAATATAACAAAACTGAATTGTTTTCAACATAGATGAGTATAGGTAGTGAATCATGGTATTCTTTGGTCTAGGGTTTGACAACATATGTTATAGTATTGTATGTATTCTTAGGGTTAGATTTTGGAAAGCTTGAATGTTTTTTTTTTAAATTAAATTTTTACCTATAAGTGTTTATTTTGTGTATAGTAAACACTTTTGAAGTTTAATTTGATTTTATGAAGTGTTTAGTTAGATAATTAAGTTTAGGGGTTTTGTTTAGGGTCTAGACGCCTGGTGAATAATTTTAGCTGGACGACTTACATGTAAGTTGTGTGGGCAGTCTTCTATTTTAGTTCCCGCTAAAAATATTTTAATTTTCCGCTAAAAATATTAAAGTTTTCTGGGCGACTTACAAGTAACTCGTCTAGGAAGTCGTCTGAACCAAAAATATTTTCACCAAATTGGATTTTTTGTCTCCCTATATAAAGAAAAATTTACACATTCTCTCTCCTCCTCTCAAATGGCTGCAACAAAAATGTAATGTTCAACATTCTAAAACTCTTCAAACTCTATCTTATCTCTTTGAACTTATAAACACTAAGCTTTATATCAATTTATTGTTTTTGTCTCATGTCTTTCTCACTAATTTATCTTGTTTTTGCAGGTTTTTCATCACATGATTCTCATCTTCCACTCATTTAAAGATACATCTATCAATATTAGATATGTATTTTTGTGTGTTCTATAAAGGTAGATTTATCTTATCTTCCACTCATTTTCTCTGTTTTTAAGCCATTTGAACGTTTTTGGATATGCATGTTTTTCAGATCTTGATTTGGATATGCAGGTTTTTCAGATCTGGAAGACTTCTGGGACGACTTACTTGTTAGTCGTCTAAAATATAATGCGCTAGACGACTTCCAGGAAGTCGTCTGGACTTCCTGGAAGTCTTCTGACGAAGTCTCCCTTTCATAACAGATCTGAGCGTTTTGGTAAGTTTTTATGTCTGATTTTTCTTCATTTGGTAGCCTTCTGTTGTATAAAGGTCTTACTTTTTTCCAAAACTAAAACTCTCCAAACCCACTCTAATCTCTTTGACTTGAAAACACCAAACTTTATATGAATTTTTCAGTTTTATCTCATGTCTTTCTCACTAATCTATCTTTTTTTTGCAGGTTTTTAATCAGATGGTTCTCATCTTCCAGTCATTTAAAGGTAGATCTATTAATTTTAGATATGTATTTTTGTGTGTTCTATAAAGGTAGATTTATCTAATCTTCCACTCATTTTCTCTGTTTTTTAGCCATTTGAACGTTTTTTGATATGCAGGTTTTTCAGATCTGGATTTGATATGCAGGTTTTTTCAGATCTGGAAGACTTCTGGGACGACTTACCTGTTAGTCATCTAAAATATAATGCGCTAGACGACTTCCAGGAAGTCTTCCAGATGAGTTCCAGGAAGACTTCCAGTAAGTCTCGTCTGGACTTCCTGGAAGTCTTCAAGGAAGTCGTCTGGACTTCCTGGAAGTCTTCTGACGAGGTCTCCCTTTCATAACATATCTGAGGGTTTTGGTATGTTTTTATGTATGATTTTTCTTCATTTGGTAACTTCCTGTTGTATAAAGTTCTTACTTTTTTTCCAAACTAAAACTCTCCAAATCCACTATAATCTCTTTGACTTGAAAAAAATCAAATTTTATATGAATTTTTCAGTTTTGTCTTATGTCTTTCTCACTAATCTATCTTTTTTTTTGTAGGTTTTTAATCAGATGGTTCTCATCTTCCACTCATTTAAAGGTATGTCTATTAATTTTAGATATGTATTTTTGAGTGTTCTATAAAGGTAGATTTATCTAATTTTCCACTCATTTTCTCTGTTTTTAAGCCATTTGAACGTTTTTTTATATGCAGGTTTTTCAGATCTGGATTTGGATATGCAGGTTTTTCAGATCTGGAAGCCTTTTGGGATGACTTACCTGTTAGTCGTCTAAAATATAATGCGTTAGACGACTTCTAGGAAGTCTTCTGACAAAGTCTTCTTCCATATCAAGTGGAGTCCAAGCTTGTATTTGTAGAGGAATGATCTATAATAGTTTTGTTTGTGGTATGTTTTGTGATTTGCATGTCTACTCTTTTAGTTGTGATTTTTTTGTAAAATCAGTAATAATAATGTTTCCCAAAATATAATATATGTGCTAACAATGTGTTTACACATTTACAAATCAATGAAATAATAGACTTCAATGGTCATTCTCTTTCGCAACAAATCCTATCATTCTCTTTCTTGAGTGCATAATTATCATCTCTCTCGTGTTGCGCTTGCAAGAAGAAACGATGGAGAAGCAAAACTAAGGACTTCTTTTTTTTGGATAAGAGAAGAAGGGAGGAAGAGAGAAAGTAAAAAGTTCAAAACCTTGTTAAGTTTTCTTCGGTTCTGAAACCAAAACTTGATCTGTCTTGGAGCCAAACCCAACTCTCTGCTAAGTTGCATCCTCTGTGTCTCATCTGGATGTTGACACTCATTGAAAGCTCTGCAAACAAAACCATAAGCGAAAAGAAAGAAAGAAAAAGCGGGAGAAAACAATTGTGTAGAGAAAAAGAGAGTATACAATTCAAGCCGTCCGATCTGGTGAGGTGTGGCAGTGGAGAGCGGAAACGCTTCTTGTCCAACATTGGTGAGATTAAATCCCTTGATCTCACCTCACCTCCTCTTAACATTCGGACCTTCCAAAAGAGAGATGTAGTGGGAGGATTGATTGAAGGATCTTTAATGGGCATCTTAATGTATATCTGCCTTGCACGATCATTGCAGCTTCCCAACAAAGCTTGAGGTAGACCTTCATTGTTATCAACCACTCTATCCTCATCTATATTCTTCAATTGCCTAAAACACGTTTGTATGTAGCTCAGTCTACAAAGCGACTAATATAAACTATATAATCTCTTCTCCGGATACAAATAACGCTTTTACATTTTATATTAATTAAATTGATAAACCAACAGACCCTAATCTAACAAAACTTCCAATCAAATTCAGTCATATAATCAAACCACTAACAAAGGATCTAAACCCAGAAACCATCCAAAGAGGAGTTAGCCATTTTCCAGAAACTTATGATTCAGAAGCTTGAACGGATGTATATTACCTTTTTATAGTCGAAAATTCTGAGATAAGAAAGTAAAGGGGGATGCATTCAATAGATGATGAATGCTCTGAAGACGACGCTTCGCTTCTGTGTTAACTCTTGTAATGGTTTCTGACTGTCCTAGTCGGGAAGATGAACGGAAGCATATTCTGAAGTTTTCGCACAGACGGCGTAACTAAGACCATGGGCCACCAATAAGGAATAACCCAGCCCAAACAAATCTAATTGTTACAAATACATTACAAACCCAGTTAGAAGCCCGACATAAAACAAAGATTTCAAACTTTAAAAATGACACGTGTCACTCCAAGAAGAGAATAATTGATGACGTGACAACCTGAGGACCGAGAGAACTGTACTTTATACTAGGTGGGTTTCTACGCTTCACGCATAATATTATTTTATTATGATTAACTATGATGTTTTTGGAAGATATAATTATGTGGTCACTATTTATTTGTGAAAAAGATGATTTAGTATTTTATTGTGTTATGTAGTATTAGGTTATAGGTTAATATATTATGTGTTCGTCTTTTCAATAATGTGTTGTTATGTGTATAGTAGTATTTGTTAGTGGTGAATTGAGCTTTTGATGTAAAGTATATTGAATTTCAATAACTTTGAATTTAAACATTTGTTGTTTCTAACATTAACTGTTTCAGCGTCAAAATTGTATTTCATATTTTTACATTTGTGAACATGATTCTTTTTTTTAACAACATTGAACATTATTCTTCTAAGATTTTTTTTTTCATCTCCGCATGCAGTGTTTCTTACCGGTATGCAGTGTTTCTTACCATCACCGGAAAAAGACTCACCTTTGTTGCTCTTGTTTTTTTCTTCTTCTTCTTTCATGAGATTATCTGATATTTATTGTAGATCAGGTTTATGAGTTTCCATTTGTGCGGTTGTTTCTCATGATGTTGTACACTGTTATGGTCAATATTTTTCCTATTCTTCCTTAGATTTGACTAATGTTAGGAACTACATCTCTTTGGGTTGGGTCAGAGTTTAGTTGTCTTCCTCGTAGTTGGCTTGCCGCTGATAGTCTCTGCTTGTCTTCGTTTTCAAGATCTGGTTTTTGGTGATCTGACTTTTATGTTCTCTTCATAGCTCGAGGATGGCTCCACAGTTTGCTGATTTTGTGTAGTCTCTTTTTCATTCTTTGTTTTCTCATCTCGTTGCAGTTTTCATCGCTGGTTGCGTCTCTGGTGGCTCGCTATTTCACCATGTTTGCCACTCCAGGTTTGGATAGTGTTTTCTTTCGTGTATGTTTTGTTGGCTTGGAAAATTATTTCTTGCCTCAAACTTGAGCTATGTTTCTCTGTGGTTGGCTTCGATTCTTCCTTCCTTTTGTTGCTTTTCTTCTTTCCCTGCTTCCCTAGGTGTGTGGAGCTAGTATTTTGGTGCTTTGGTCTCTTCTATTCAGAGTTTTGTGGTTCTTCATTGGCATGAGCTCTTTGTATTACTTTTTAGCTGGTGGTTGTGCTTTATGCATATGTTTTCCTGCTTCGTAGTGACTTTGGTCTTCCGGTGATTATTCTTCCTTTGATCCATTTTTTGATATTTTGGGTTGGTGCTTGATCGCGTTCGTTTGTGTTCCAGAGTTAGTGTTACTATAGTATTTTATTTTTTCTTCGTAATTGTGGAGATTGAAGTCTAGATTATGTGTCTTACTCTGTTTTTTTAGTTTAGTTATTTTATAATTTTGAATAGTAGATAATAAAATAGTAAACATTTATGTTATTTTTAGTTGTGAATAAATAAAATATTTAAAATCTATTTATATTATTTTATTTTTTCTTTATGCATCTTCAATTTTATTGACCAATAAAATGTATTATGAAACTTCATATAATAATGGTTAGTGCGAGAAAAATTATAGTGCGCAATTAGCAATATTAAGCCAAATTGCAATAGTGTAAAAGAAGAAAAACCAAAAATGTATACAAAAAAAAATACATGGGGACACATGTCATCAAATTCTCTTGCCACTTGTCATAAAAATGAAAAAAACTAATTTTGTATATATAGATAGATATATAGATTGATAGATATAGATGTATACTAAATTAAAACATTTAGGTAATTTATGTATTTTGGCATTGTTCATTAAAACAAAATAAACTTGTATTACATTTGTCATCTATGCCAGTAATTATCCACGGAAAACCTTACAATTTTTGATAAAATTGATCATATTTCAAAAGAGTATGTATAAAATTAAATATTTAATATTTTATGATATTGTTGAATAAATCGTGTATACATAAAAAGGCGAAAAATGTTAGAAATATGAGAGAAGTGTTGCTTTGAAAGTTGTGTCTTTCTCATTAGCTCTCACTATCAATATATAGTGGAGGTTCCAAGGGTTTACAATAAAGGAGAGTATCTACACATTTATTACATATTGACCACAAATATCTAGACTTGGTCAAAGCTCATAAATGCTCCGGTTGAATGAGTCTTCATCTTGACTAGTCTTGGACGGATGAGACGAACCGGAGACGGGTGTAGACGGACCGGATAGTCTGGTCGGATGTAAACCTCCCTGATGGTTAATGGCAATCCACATATCCATATCATGGATTTATAACACTCCCCCTTGGATGCCATAACCATATCGGGCTTGTAATGTGCTAACGTTGCCTCATTAAAACCTCTCCCGGAAAACCCAAAACCCAATGTGGTAAAAAGGGAAACCAAGGACAGGAAAAAGAGTACAACACACATTACTCCCCCTGATTTGGACATCACTGAAGGTCCTTGAGTCTTCCTGAATGTGCTGGTGGGAAGTGACTTGGTGAAGAGGTCGGCTGAGTTCTCACTTGACCGGATTTGAGTGATGCTGACCTCCTTGGCTTTCTGCAACTCATGTGTGAAGAAGAACTTGGGTAGTATATGTTTGGTTCGGTCACCTTTGATATACCCATCTTTGAGTTGAGCAATGCAGGCTGCATTATCCTCATATATGATGGTCGGACCATTGTCCTCGACCATTCCACTATCTGATCGGATGTGTTGAGTCATAGACCTCAACCATACACACTCACGACTTGCCTCATGCATGGCTAAGATTTCTGAGTGATTTGATGATGTGGCTGCTATAGTTTGTTTCATGGAACGCCATGATATTGCAGTACCACCATGAGTGAACACATATCCGGTTTGGGACCGAGCATGGTGTGGATCAGATAAGTAGCCTGCATCAGCAAAGCCTACTAAACCATCTTTGGTTTCATTGGTATAAAATAGACCCAAATCCTTAGTTCCTTGAAGGTAACGTAGGATATGTTTAATTCCATTCCAGTGCCTCTGGGTCGGACATGAACTAAAACGGGCTAGGAGGTTCACGGCAAAACATATATCTGGTCTAGTGTGGCTAGCCAAATACAGTAACGCTCCTATGGCACTGAGGTAAGGCACTTCTGGACCCAGGACATTCTCATTCTCGTCCTTAGGACGAAATGGGTCAGTGTCCACTCCAAGGGACCTCACGACCATTGGGCTGGTCAATGGGTGAGCCTGGTCCATGTTAAATCTCTTGAGTACCTTTTCTGTATATGCCTTTTGATGCACAAGGATTCCTCCTTTTATGTACTCAAGTTGTAACCCCAAACAGACTTTAGTTTTACCTAGGTCTTTCATTTCAAACTCTTTCTTGAGATATTCAACTGTTTGGGCGATTTCCCCAGGGGTTCCAATGATGTTCAAATCATCAACATACACTGCTATGATAACAAATCCTTTGTTTGCAAACTTCTTTATAAAGATACATGGACTGATAGGGTCGTTCTTATAGCCAACTTTGGCAAGGTATTCGCTTAAGCGATTATACCACATTCGACCACTTTGCTTAAGTCCATATAAGGATTTGTTCAGCCTTATGCAGTGTTCTTCTCGAGAACCTTTATTAGCTTTGAGCTCAACACCCTCTGGTAATCTCATATATATTTCGTTATCCAGTGGACCATAAAGGTATGCGGTTACAACATCCATTAACCGCATATCCAAATTTTCTTTGATGGCCAGACTTATTAAAAATCGAAATGTAGTTGCATCCACCACAGGGGAGTATGTCTCCTCATAATCGATGCCTGGTATTTGTGAGAATCCTTGTGCAACAAGCCGTGCTTTGTATCTTACAATTTCACCATATTCATTTCTCTTCCTCACAAATACCCACTTATATCCCACTGGTTTAACATTATAAGGTGTCCGGATAATCGATCCAAAGACATTCCTTTTCTTAAAAGATTCTAACTCCACGTTTATGGCTTCTTTCCATTTGAGCCAATCTGATCTTTGAGTGCACTCTAGTATAGACGTGGGTTCATGATCCTCATCTAAGTCCATAACATCAAGGGCTACTTGGTATGCAAATATATCATTGATGTCGACATCTTTCCGGTTCCATCTTGTCCCAGACATTAAATAATTAATTGAGATCTCATCATTAGCACCTTCAGTACCATGAGGCTCGGCGTCCCGAGTCTCATTGGTTGGTACCTTAGGCATGGCCATTTCGGCCTTGTCTGGACAATCTATGACCTCGGTTTCTTTTGCACCTTTCTTTAGTTTCCGAGGTCTTTTATCTTTGGAACCAATTGGTCTACCACGCTTAAGACGTGCTTTAGACTCTGTAGCCACTTGATTGTGTCCATCTTGGACATCAATACTTATTGGTGCATTACAAGCTGGTATATAGGACTTAGTCACTCTTTTCGGGTCAGCAAAGGAATCAGGCAATTGATTAGCTAGCTTTTGCATATGAATTATTTTCTGGACCTCTAAATCACATGATTGAGTCCGAGGATCTTGCCATGATAAGGATGTTTGATTCCATACAATTTCTTTTCCCAGCTTGTTATTTTCTCCCCCTAATGTTGGGTACTCTGATTCATCAAAATGACAATCAGCATATCTGGCCTTAAATAAATCTCCAGTAGTAGGCTCAAGATATTTAATAATGGTTGGAGAATCAAAACCAACATATATTCCCATCCTCCTTTGAGGTCCCATTTTTGTTCTCTGTGGTGGTGCAATAGGGACGTACACAGAACATCCAAATGTTTTGATATGGGATACGTCTGGCTCATGACCCGAGAGTAATTGGGATGGAGAATATTTATGTTCACTGGATGGCCTTATGCGTATTAATTCAGCAGCATGTAATACCGCATGTCCCCAAGCTGATACTGGTAGCTTCGACCTCATGAGTAATGGTCGAGCAATCAACTGGATTCTTTTAATGAAGGATTCGGCCAATCCATTCTGTGTATGTACATGTGCCACGGAGTGTTCCACACTTACCCCCATGGACATACAGTAATCATTAAAAGCTTGAGAACTGAATTCACTTGCATTGTCAAGACGTATAGTCTTTAGTGGAAAATCTGGAAAATGGGCTCGCAGTCTTATGATCTGTGCCAATAGTCTTGCCAATGCTAAGTTTCTAGATGATAATAGACAAACATGCGACCATCTGGTCGATGCGTCAATGAGGACCATAAAATATCGAAATGTCCCACAAGGTGGGTGTATTGGTCCACATATGTCACCATGTATTCTTTCCAGAAAATTTAATGTTTCCTTACTCACCTTTCCAGGTGATGGCCTTATTATTAATTTTCCTTGTGAGCATGGAATACATGTAATGCTCATAGGGATAGTTATCCTATCTTTCAAGGAATGGCCAGTTGAGCTCGAGATTATTTTGCGCATCATGGATCTGCCAGGATGGCCAAGCCTTTCATGCCATTGTTTAAAGGCTTCTCTGAACTCATTAGGAATTGAAGTGTTAGCCTCACTCGATTTTATATTGGCACAATAGAGGCCTATTGATATAGCAGGGATAGTCTCTAGGACTTTCTTATGGCCTTGGGCATTTTCATAAATCAAGAGGAATTCTTTCTTTCCCTCGCCCCTAGTTTCAACATGTAGATCATTCATGCGAATGTCTTTGAAACTTAACAGATTTCTCTTTGATTTTGGAGAATATAATGCATTAGAAATTTCTAAATGCGTGCCTTTAGGCATCACTAAGTGGGCCGGGCCATGGCCTTCAATAAGGCTGGCCGTGCCTGCTATAGTATTGATATTGGCACTCTTTAAAATGAGGTTAACAAAATATCTTTTGTCTTTTAATATAGTGTGACTTGATCCACTATCCACTACTAGCTGGTTCTTGTCTTCTTTCATTTCTGAAAAATAGACAAGAGTCAACACCTTAGATATTACATAAGGTTTAAAGTATGTTTTAATGGCTTTGTTTTATGTTCTTAATAATTTCGACTTTGTATAAGGCATATATATAAAGTAAGAAAAACTTTATTTCATAAATAGAATTGCCAAAGTCATAGAACATAAAGCCAAATCAAGAATTCAAAATGCAAAGACAAAAGCAATATGATATCGAAATCTTCATATTCAGCCACTTGTAAGGAGGTCTGAAGTCTCAAAATCCTCATGACCATCTCTGCCATGGGCTTGATCATCCTCATGGTCCAGATCATTCTCATTATCATAATGGACCAAATTTGTCTCAGAGTTCTTGCCCTTTATGCTCTCCTGGTAGAGCTTAACAAGGTGTTGGGGAGTTTTGCATTTATTAGCCCAATGATTGGTCATCCCACAACGATAGCAAGCAGATTTGGTCGAGCTCGAGCCATGGGTTTTGAAGTCGGACTTATACCCACGGTTAGCTTGATGACCTCGGCTATAGCCTCGGCCTCGGCTGCGACCAAGATGGTCTCGTGGTTGAAATCCACGGCCACGTGGTTGAAACCCACGGTTACGACCTTGCCATCTACCACGGCCTCTCATGCGACCACAATATGACTCTCTTGGAGTCTCATCTTTTGGCTCTACGGCCGCATGTGCCTCAGGCAATGCTTTAGCACCAGGAGGCCTTAGCTCACTGTTCATCATGAGCAACTCATTGTTTTGCTCAGCTAGCAACAAACAAGAGATTAAGGCAGCATAAGTGGAGAAACCCTTCTCTCGGTACTGTTGCTGAAGCACAACATTGCTGGTGTGGAATGTGGAGAATGTTTTCTCCAACATATCAGCATCAGTAATAGTCTCACCACAAAGTTTCAACTTTGAGACTATTTTGAACAAAGCCGAGTTATACTCTTCCACAGACTTATAGTCTTGGATTCTCAGGTTTCTCCAATCATAAAGGGCTTTTGGCAATATCACAGTTTTCTGATGATTAAATCTGGTTTTCAACTCTGTCCAAAGTTCCAGAGGATTCTCAATTGTGAGATACTGGTCCTTGAGACCTTCAGCAAGGTGATGGCGAATGACAACAAGTGCCTTGTAATTATCCTTGTCTGATGGCTCAGTGCCTTCAGTGATAGTATCACCAAGGTTTCTGGACCTTAAGAGGATTTTGGTATCAAGCTCCCATTGGAGGTAATTATCTCCGGAGAGATTGAGGGAAGCATATTCAAGGTTGTTGATTTTCGACATCTGAATCAAATATCCATAAAGGAGTAAGGATTCATAATATAATTCAGGATTTGAATTTATATGCCAAGGAGTTTGATGATTTATAATAATGATGGTTTATTATGCATTTTATTTTCAGAAAATATTTTATATGCATTAAGATAAAATTTTGTCAATCAATACGGATGGATTAAAATGCATCATGGACAAGACAAATAACTTTTATAATGTTCAAGATATTTGTAAACCAAAGTAGATTTTCAAAATCGGTTATAACTTGGTTTATAATTTCGAATAAAGAAAATGTACTAGATTTTAAATAGAAACCGATTTTGTCTAACTATATGCAAACAGTGTGAATCATTTTAGATGCAAACAACATGAACCACTTCAGACGCACTAGTATCATCATTGCTAAAGCTATGCGAACATGTATGTTTGGTTTCAATTATGTGATACCTATGTTCAGTTTTAACAATATGATAGTTGGATGCATGCAAAGGTCAGTTCATGGCTGATTCAAGTTCGATCTAATGATTTACTAAATGATACTATCAGGTATACAAATGATCAGTTCATAATTTAATCATAGAATCAGGTTCAAGGATGAAACTAGATCAAGTTTTATTTTAACTAGCAAACTATGTGATCAAAATTCAGTATGATATAAAATCTGTTCATGGTTGGTTTAATTAACAATATGATCAAATGATTTCAAATGATTTCAACCAGATTTTATTCTACCTTATGACATATCAAGACTATGGCTTATAAAACTTTAGAAATAATTTTCAGTCAAAGATATGCACTTAATAAATTCAAACATGCATTTATAAAATCGATTATGCATTTATAAAAATCATAAAAGGTTTTTAAAACTTTGATAGTTACAAAATAAATATTAATAGTCAAGGATATGCAATGAATGATTTTAATTTCGATTTTATTGATGGGTTGACTGATTTTAGGAGATCTGGCCGAAAATGGCACAGCAAGGGATTGATGGAATTTTGTTTTGGCCAGATTATACACTTATGTTTATCACATCTGGTAAAATGGCCAAACAAAAGGATTGAATCAAAAAGTTTAAGCTTTCTCTAATAATTTTATGATTCATAAGTTTTTATAAACAAGATTCATGTAGATCTTTAGGTATTTTGATAAGTTTATAAGTTTTTAGAGAAACATAGAACCTTTAGAGAATTTTAAGTTTTATGGATTCAAGATACTTTTAGAATCAAGTTCCATATGGATCATATGGATCATAGAAACAAGATCAATATTTTAAATCCATAGATTGTTTATAAGTTATGGATTCATATAGATCCTAGAATTGTTTCAGACATAATGGTGTTCTATAGATTTCAAGGTTTTGATTTGTTTACCTTTTTCACCACAAGAATCTGAGAGGACCACCGTGAGAGAGAGAGAGAGAGTTGGCCGGAATTTGAGAGAGAGAGGAGTTTTCCGGCGGAGAGAGAGAGGTGGCCTGGTGGAGAGAAGGCTGAGCGCCGGTGGAGCAAAGGCTGAGCACCGGAGGAGCTGGCCGGAAAGAGGATCGCCGGCTGTGAGAGATTTCTCAGGTGGAGAGCACAATCGTGCTGATAACGTGTTAGAAATATGAGAGAAGTGTTGCTTTGAAAGTTGTGTCTTTCTCATTAGCTCTCACTATCAATATATAGTGGAGGTTCCAAGGGTTTACAATAAAGGAGAGTATCTACACATTTATTACATATTGACCACAAATATCTAGACTTGGTCAAAGCTCATAAATGCTCCGGTTGAATGAGTCTTCATCTTGACTAGTCTTGGACGGATGAGACGAACCGGAGACGGGTGTAGACGGACCGGATAGTCTGGTCGGATGTAAACCTCCCTGATGGTTAATGGCAATCCACATATCCATATCATGGATTTATAACAAAAAATAATTTATCGAGAAATAAGCCATTTTCCCAACAAACTCAACCCACCTTGCAAATCATCCAATTGAAACAAATTAAAAACTTAGTGGGTCCAGCAATGTTAAAAGGAATCTCAAAATTTTTGAAGCTCACGGCCAACTTGAAAACCTAGTGTTATTCAAGTTTTTTTTTTTGGTAAAAGTGTTTTTCAAATTTTCAACTATGGCGGACCATGGTTTACATCCAACAAGCCAAAACTTAATACACTGGAAGTTTTTATTTTAAGAAAATAATTATACATTACATTATATTCATTGATATATTTTAGTTTTGTATTGGTATATTTTCTTTGAGCAACATCTACTCTTAAGTATTGCTCGACATGAATGCTCGTTATTTGCTTTGTACGCGCTATTTGTTCTGTACTCTGTTTAACTTTTCAAGGATTCATTGTTCTCAACTTGAATATCAGACCGTGAAGTGTTGTTATATAATTAAATTGAAATAATCACATAAATCAAAATAATTCTTCTTGTTTATTTATAATAACTTTTATTGGTAAATAAATAAATAAACATTTTATTTATTTTATATGTTATATAATTAAATTGAAATGATATTGAAATAGATATATAGTATATTTTAATATGGATATTTATTAATTGAAGCTTCCTACTCATACAATTTTACTAACATTTGTATATTTGTTTTACCAAAAAAATTAACATATTTCTGTGTTTATATATATATATATATATATATATTTAATCTGAATATCTATTAAATGAAACTTCTTATTCATAAGATTTTATGATCATTTGTATCTTGTTATAACAAAAAATTAAACCATTCATAAGAAAAAAAAATTAATGTGAGACTTTTAACAATATTAATATTTTATATTCGTTTTAAAAAATTCAAATTATAACATATATGAAAAAATATAAATTTTTTTATTATATGGTTAATGTGATTGTTTAGTTTCTTTTAAAAATATAAAATTAAACAAAAATAGTGAAGGATACACAAATTATTATCAAATCTTTATTATTCAAAATCATTAATTGTCATATATATGTTAATCATATTAGGTAATTCTGTAGCTTTTATTTAAGGAAAGAAAGGAAAATATTTTTGTGTACACTACTATAAATTTTATATTTAGTTTAATAAAAAGTATAATATATGTTTCCTTGAACCAACTAATTTTTCTAAAGATTCTCAGAATGATCATAGTGATGACATGTGGGTACAAACGAATTTTGTAATTCTCCTTATTAATATATAAGAGATGTCAAATAACTTACAAGTAACTCATTCTTTGGAAAATACTTGAATTAACAAATACTCATTTTGGATAAATCAAGTACAAATCCAAATTTTTGCTAAACTGAATATTAATTACACATAAAATACCAAGCTCTCGGTATCCACCCCTACTCTTACCACCGGCCCTGCCATCAACAACAAGAGAAACAAAACTTCCTTCCGTATTCTTAATTTATTTTTGTTTTTAGTGAAATATACAAGAGTTGTTTACATCATGGACCACATTCTGAGTTTGTCTTACACTCAGAGACACATTCAACATTTGAGACATTTTTTTGTCGTTTTCTATGTGGTCGGACAACAATATCCCTGTTGAGAGTTTCGCTGGTTTGATGTTCCAATATGGGAAACCGGTTTGGTTTGGTCCTCGTTTCCTAGGATGCATTAATGTGTTAAGTTTATTGATAGAAGCTGCCAATTTGGAGAAGACTGTAGTTTGGAATGGAACTTGTGGATGGCATGAGAAATGTGGATGTGGTCATAGCTATATCCATATTATAGAGAATTCAATAAAGGACAACACAAGTTGCATAATAGATTGAAGTGATGTTTGGGTTATGTTGATATACAACTACAAAATGATAATTCATACTCTAAAACTGGAAAAGGGGAACAAAAATACGTTACATGGAGGATAACAAAAGAGGTCTTCGTATGCAGATTTATAGATAAGAGAAGCCTATATTGGAACCATGAGATAGCTCCCATTACTCCAACAGCAACTGCAATGTTACTAATTTTGGACGGCTCACTTGCACCCACTTCACCAAGCAAGACATCATCAGAAACCACCCCCTAGACCCTGGAGATTGCATCCACACGGACCAATACCACAACAGCCTCGTCCATACACATCACCCGTCCCTTTATTAACCGTCCACAAACAACACCCGTCCCCTTATCAACCGTCCACACACAACCCATCCACGCTCTAGTATCCACGCACCGCCCATCCACACACCACCCGTCCACCCCTCCCGAGTCCACACTTTACCCATCAAAACTAAAATTGAAGTTTTGAAATCCACAACGACACTAAGAAACAAACAAAACCAAGACGAATCTTATAGAATCTAAACTTGGATAAACCAATTAAAACCCATAATCAGAATATGTATGGGTTGTGAAGAAACTAACCTCGCATGTCTTGAAATCGAAGCAAACCGGAGTGGGATTAAAATTTGGGAATTAGACGAAATGAGAAAATCGGTTTATTTATGGAGAAAGATGAAGTTTGTGCTTCAGATATTCGAAGGATTTAGAAGATTGGACTATTTCAGAAAATCTAGGGTTCTTTGACATCGCTGTTTGAGGGGTAGGCTAGAAGAGGAAAAAAATGGGTCTTTTGTTCTTTTATGCTAGATTAGGGTATGACAGCGACGATGTGATTCAGAGGGCTGAGAATGGAGGTGTGTTACAGAGGCAAAATCGAAAGGAGGAAAGTGTGAAGAACGAATAGTGAGAGAGGATCTAGGATTTTGAGAATTAGTGAGAGAGATCTAGGGATTTTGAGAATCGCCGCAAATGTTGTTTAGAAAGAAGCTGCTATTTTTAATGAAAAATTAGGGTTGGGAAACAGATTCAAAATGAGTTTGGTTCAAAAAGTAAAATCGAAAAAGTATTTGACCGGTTTGATGGATTGGTTTGGTTTCTGGGTTTTTTATTGGAAGAGGGCATATATGACATTCACTATCTTAAAAGGTTGTCACATGTTGAAAATGTGTTGGGATGTACTTCCACAGTGATAAAGTGTCTCAGAAAGTAAAAAATTCAATATACAAATAAAGAATGTAATATTAGGAGATATATAGTTTTGTGGACTCTTTGACTTTTAAAAATCTAAGAAATAAGGTAATTAAAACATTAGAAAAGTGGAATCTTTTTTCTGAATTGTCAAATATTTTTTATATATATTTTCATTATTTGCAAATAATGTATATATCTAATAGTAAGTAAATATTTTATGCTGACCTTCTGACCTTTTGATTACTATAAAAATATTGCAATAAGGTATTTGGAATATTATAGAGTAACATATCATTTTTTTCTTCTGTTTGGTCAAACACATTTTTCTTCATTTTATATTTACATAGCAAAATGTAATCGTGTCAATCTAATTGTTGGGTGTCATACTATATTGAGAGATTCCCTTAGCTTTTATAGATGGATTTTTGAAAGATTTATATTGAGTCAAATGTATTTCTAACTGAAGCAAAAAGAGAAAATTTTTTTTTTGAGTGGACAGTAGTAACGTAACGTATAGAAACTTGGCTTATATATTCAGTCCACAAGAAGAACACAAAGATCACGAGAAACATTTGAAGAATCCAAATTTACAAAATATGATCATGATATTTCTCTTGTGCTTGATATTTTTCATTACCATTCTCGTCTTCATAAAACAGACTACATGGAAGAAAAGTAACACCTTCCCATCACCACCGAGACTTCCGTTGATCGGAAACATGCATCAGCTCGGCAATCATCCTCACCGATCACTACTCTCCCTCAGCCAACGTTACGGAGACCTCATGCTACTTCACTTTGGCACTGTCCCTGTTCTTGTAGCCTCTTCCGCTGATGCTGCTAGAGACGTTTTGAAGACGCATGACCGGGTCTTTGCGAGTCGTCCACATTCCAAAATCTACGACAAGCTTCTTTATGGGAGCAGTAATATGGCCTCAGCCCCATATGGAGAATATTGGAGACAAATGAAGAGTGTGAGTGTCATCCATCTCCTCAGCAACAAAATGGTACGGACATTTCGAGAAGTGAGACAAGAAGAGATCAGTCTGATGATGGAAACGGTCCGGAAACAGAGTTCTTCACCGATGAATATAAGCAAGATCACTACTACTTTAACAAACGATGTTATATGTAGAGTTGCTTTGGGACAAAAATATGGTGCTGGAACAGATTTCAAAGAGTTGATAGACAGGCTTATGAGGCAATTGGGTACGTTTACTTTCGGGAGTTATGTACCGTCACTTGCGTGGATTGATTGGATTTGCGGTTTGGAGCGCAAACTGGAAAAGACGGCAAACGATTTTGATACGCTCTTGGAGAAAATTGTTCAGGATCATGAAGATGGAGCCGGTGATAAAGCTGATTTTGCGGATGTATTACTTGGCGTTCAGAGAGACAAGAGTGTGGGGTTTGAGGTCAGCCGGATGAGCATTAAGGCTATCATCTTGGTAATGGAGAACAAAAAAAAGAAAAAAAATCGAATTCAGATCCAATAATTATTTGGTATAAAAACCAATTTTCTAGCCGACTTTCACATTTCTTGTTTTGGTTTTCACTTTTCAGGATGCTTTTGTGGGTGGTACAGACACTTCCTCCACACTTTTGGAATGGGAAATGCAAGAGCTTCTAAATCACCCAAAGTGTCTGAAAAGACTTCAAGAAGAAGTCCGTACCGTTTGTAAGGGAAAATCAAGTGTATCAGAAGACGACATTCAAGACATGGACTACTTAAGGGCTGTGATCAAAGAGACACTTAGGCTACATCCTCCAGTTCCATTGATGGTACCTCACATATCAACAGAAGATGTCAACTTAAGAGGTCACCACATACCCGCCGGTACGCAGGTTATGATAAATCTTTTTGCGGTCGGGAGAGAGGTTGCGACGTGGGGACCAGATGCGGATGAGTTCAAACCGGAGAGGCATTTAAACTCATCTGCTGATTTCCGAGGTCAGGATTTTGAGCTGATTCCATTTGGAGCAGGTAGAAGGATGTGCCCCGGAACATCATTTGCTGTGGTGTTGAATGAGGTAGCTTTGGCTAACTTAATGCTTGGATTTGATTGGAAATCTACAGAAGATCAGACCAAGACCGATGTTCCTGAATCAATCGGTGCTGTGATTCGCCGCATGAACCCTCTTTATGTCATTGCGTCGCCTGCTACTTGATTAAGGCGCATTCTATATAATGAATGCTTACTATTATGTTATGTTTACAAATAAAAATGTTTCTTCATTTGAAAGTTGTACTAGCAAAGAAATGTTTGAGATTTATGGTTTCGAATTTCAATAACTAATTAAGAACGCCAAGTGAGCTTGCTTGATTTACTGTTCTGTTAAACTGGATGTGATAGTCTCCTCTCAATCGGCATCACCAGGGTTCTAAAAACGGTTTAGGCGGGCCTAGATGACAAATCGATCATAACCAAAATGACTTTCTAATTTTATTAGATTTATTAAAAGGCAACGAAAAGAAACTCTATTACAAGACAGGTCAGGTTCTGTAGAACCATTGGCTCTGATGACAAAATGATGAGAGCGATGAATCTCAGCATAAGTATGTCACATTTATATGCCGAGCGTGAAGTTTAATTTGATTTGGGCTAGACAGTGTATGATGACCCTCTATTTCTCTAATAGTTTTTCCCACACTGTTTTGAGTTGGTGAAGATGGTGTCTACACCTGAATAATGGCTATACTACGCATATGGAAGAATTACGATGCAATAAAAATGTATTCTCTACTTTCACGTTCGGACATATTACAATGACACAAAATATAATGGCGGACAATCTTGTACGCGGTGTGAAAATTCCTCTTTCAGCTATATTTTATGTCGATTTATAACCTCTGATTTGGTCTTCCGAGCCTGTAGATACAACCTCTTAGTTTAGTTATTGTTTTGAAGGAAAAAAAAACTCCCTGACTTTACAATGCATATAACTACGTTAAGCAAAGGATTAAAATACGGCAAAAAGTGAAAATATGTGACTAGAAGTGTTTTTTGTATGTTAAAACTACTAAAACTAATACATACGATTATTGTAAGTTACTTATTGATGAATAGTATTATTATTATAAAAATTAAAAAGAAAAAAAAGAATAGAAAGATCATGGATGAAAATGAATTGGATTATTATTAGTATATAAAAATTAAAAAGAAAGAAAAAAAAAGAAATATTATGGATGAAAATGAATGTGATTTTGGCTTTGATTTAAAAGAAGCGTGTTTATCGAATTTTATTTTTGGGATTCCTCTTCAATTACTTGAAGCTTTCAAAAGATTTGGGAATGTTAACGTTTGGATAGTATTATGTTGGATACATGCAGTGGCGGATCTAGCCGAAAAGTTTACGGGGGACAAACATTTAATAATCATTAACAAAATTTGTATTAAATATTTAATAAATATATTTTCTATCAACTTATAAGTGTATTATACAAGATCCATTGTATAGAAAACTAAAACTGTTCTTATATAATTGAATTACAAAATAAAAAATATCAGAAATTATAAATATAAAAAGTCACGTTTTTCATGATATGAAAAATACAAGTATATATATTCAGATCATATAATTTTTTTCCTAAATAGTGTTTTATTTCTCAATCATGGACTAATACTTATATATGAAAAACTAAAATGAAAATAATATTTTTATTGTCATTGCATATATTATGATAAAGTAAAGAAAACTGATTATTATAACTTATTAAATAAATAGATATTTATTTGATGTTATAAAACTACTTATTTTTAAGCAACAAGTTGATTTTCTTAAGTTCAAAAAACAAAAAAAAACAAACAAACACAAATTGATTTTATTTATTAAATAAAACGGAAACAATGGTTTAATGTTCGTAAATCAAATATGGAAACATAATAATTCTAATAGAAATATCATAAATGGCCTCGTAAAAGATGGAAATAATGGAGATTTTGAACTGAGCATTGAGAACAGATTTTGTTACGGGGCAGAAATTATTTTTTCAATGGGGGCAACTAAAATATATACTCATCATTTAAAGGAAAGTTTTAAATTTCATGGAAGGCAACTGCTCCATACTTACCTTAAGTAGATCCGCCCCTGGATACATGGATACGTTTCAAAGAATGTTGGATACATGGATACGTTCAAAGACCCGCTACAAAGAGATAGGGAATTTCCAATGGAAGCTGAACCACAGAAAATCTCTGACAAATTCCTTGACGTGAACTCGATCATAATTCCCAACAGATAAGCTCTGTAAAGAGTATGGCAAATGAAGACCTGGACCATGAGAAATATCATTACCATGTTGAAATTTTTTAAAGAATTTTTAATTTTCTTTCAGTGTCAGCTAGAAGGGTCAAATAAAAAACTACGAAAATCAGAAATTATAAATTCATTCGTAGATATTAAGAGCGATAAATTATGAATTAGTTCTGATTTAAATTATCTAAAAAAGAAACTACACATATGATGGGCTCCTTGCTCGTCTTAGATGCATGTACAAGTATCATAAAAGTGTTCTACAAGCCTGGCCAAGACGAATACACGCTTACTTATTCAATTACGAACGACGATGGTATTTCCATCATTTCATATCTCGCAAGAAATGATTTCTCTTAGCCATGGGCAATTCGGCTCCGGTTCTTCGGTTTTAGAAGTTTAGGATTCATTCGAGTATTTAAAAATTTTGGTTCGATTCTATTTTAGTTTTTTTCGGTTCTCTGTTTGGTTCTAGTAACAAAGTTAGGAACCAAGTAATATCCGAGATAATTTCAGATCTCATTCGGTTCTGGTTCCGTTCTGATTTTTTGTTAGTTTGAATTAAAATGTTAGAAATTCGGGGTTTTCATATCAAATATCAGACTTTTAAGGTTTAGGGATACAAATTTGAATTATTCTGATAAATTTAAATATTTTTGATAAAGAGTATTCTGGTAATTAGGCATTTTTGGATATTTCGGTTTATAAATATTATTTAAAATTATTTGATTATTACAAAACTAAATATAGTTATATATATAATTATATAAACTATATTATACAAATTTGGGTACCGATTCGGTTCTTGATTCAGTTCCAGTTTGGTTCTTTGGTTCTAAAGATATATGATTCGTTTGAATAACTGGTACAGGAACTAAAGCTGAATTGCGAACCAAATTTCTTTTTCGGTTCGGTTTGGTTCTTCGGTTTCGGAAAAATGTGCATGACCTAATTTATTAGTGAACTTAAAAATTATAAAGGAGACTATAAGCAAGCATAAATAGCATTAGTTTGCCTTGAAGAAACAAAACACACCACAACAATGTAGTCCTCTAGACGCTTTTCTCTCTTCTGTGCCGACGGTGCCTCTTTCCCCAAATTCACACCTCTATTAGCATCAACCAAAGCAGAAAATCAATCAAAATCATGATTTCGATATATATATATAAGAAGAAGAAATTGAAGGCTGAAAACTCTTTGAAGAGTTTCCTCGGTCGAGGTTTTAAAATTTGCCTTTGATCGTTCGTTATTGTGGGAACCGAAATTCGCACTGTTGATTTCCTTTTAAATAAAGAAAGTTAGGAAAACCCTTATTTCCCAAAGGTCCCGGATATCTGCTAAACCACACGCCAAGCGGTCAGAACACGAAAGTAAAGACGAAAAGAAATAAGAAATCGTAAAGAGAGCAAAATAAATCTTATTCCGAATTTGCGTATGAGCATTTACAGCAAGGTAGGAGCCTTGGCTACAAGAGCTGTCGGCAAGTTCCCTAGTTCTAATAACCTAAGACTGCAGAACCTAGTTGAGTCGCAGCTCGAAATAACAAAAACGGAAAGTTGCCTTATTGCTCTAAGTGCTAAGTTTGCTCTTAAGTAGTTTTTTCTCGTGTCTCTCGCCTAGGACTCCTTATATACTCCCTCCAATGTCGGTTTGAGCTTTTCCCTTCCTGCCCTTACGCCGTCATAACTCGAAAATGGAGATATTCTATTTTTCTCGATCTTCATGATTATCCGCGGAAACTTAACATTTATCTGCGGAAATTTGACATGTATCCTTTCTTGCGGACAAAGTATAAACCGCCATAGTATCTATGGGCTTTTCCTTAAAAAATCGTAAGTGGGTTTCTAATCGTGTTTTAGACCTGTTTGGGCCGTCTTTCAACTCGAAACGTTTATTACGATCTTTATCGATAAAAATAAACTTTCCACGATTTTTATCGTAAAGTTTAAGTCATAACTCCAATCGATGGGAGTGAGAAATGATATGGCTGCGGTACTCGGGAACTTGCATTGAGGAATTGACGAGAATGCAAAGTTTTGGGTCGTACCCGTTGATCGATGCCCGAAACAGTTCGGTCGCTACGTAGCGACTGGGTCCGCGATGGATCGGTCGCTACGTAGCGACCGAACGAATGGCTTGGTCGGTCGCTACGTAGCAACCGACTTGTTACAGATCGTTCGCTACGTATCGACCGATCGAGAGGCTCGGTCGGTCGCTACGTAGCGACCGACTCATTGCGGATCGGTCGCTAGCGACCGACTCATTGCGGATCGGTCACTACGTAGCGACAGACCAAGAGGCTTGGTCGGTCGCTACGTAGAGACCGACTCGTTACAGATCGGTCGCTACGTAGCGACCGACTCGTGCATGGGTCGGTCGTTACGTAGCGACCGACCGGACGTCTTGGTCGGTCGCTACGTAGTTCCGGTCGGTCGCTACGTAGCGACCGACTCGTGCGCGGGTCGATTGCTACGTGGCGACCTTGTTTGAATCCTTTTCTGATGTTCCATGAACGTGATCGTGGGCTGCGAGTGTTTAGTTTCGATGAATGAACCAAGATTAATGCAATATTTCACCGCAATATTCTTCGTAAAAGAAATCTTTAGGATGAATATTTTTCGTGAAAACGTTCATGCTGATTTTTACGAATATTTGGATGTTAACTTCGTCGTGTCCGTTTTTGGCCCCAACACTCGTGACCTGGTCTGTGCGTGGACCGGTCGCAACGTTGCGACCTGATCCGTGTGGACTGGTCGCAACGTTGATCGGTTTGTCCGATGTTCTCGGACAATTGGTGTTTGGTGGCTCGATGTGAAAATATTTCCGCAAGAGTTTCTTTACGAAAATTACTTTTCCTAGAAGTGTTTTTACCCATTTTTTTCTTGACTTCTTTTTTTGTTTTTACTGCGGTAAATATTTTCTGGGTACTTTTAAACATTGATTCCGTCGTGACCGATTTTGACCCCAACAGTTATTGTATTCAGAAACATTGAAATCTGGCTTCTCCATCTTCCTCTTGAGTGGAGGTCTCCTCTGCTTGCACAACTCCTGCTTGACAGAAAAAAAAAAGGTAACTTGGGGTTCAAATTAGAAAGAAAAACATAACTAGGAAGTGAGAGAAAGAGAATCTTGTGCTCATGTAATTGATACAAGGAGGCAAGGGTGATATGGCTTACACGCTCTAAATGATCTCTACTCTTGAGATGCGTGTTGAAATCTTCAAAGACTTCGCCATCAGCTGAGCATAGTTTGCAAGAAAACAAACTCTGAAAAGATTCATCTATATCAGAGGGGCCCATCTCCTCTAAACGTTTGGGTAGAACAAAAAAAAACTAGTTCAGAACAACAGCTTCTCTTCAAGAGAGAGAGAGAGACAGAGAGAGGACAAACACCTTTCAATAAGGTCTCCCAGGAAAAGTTCTTTCTAGAAGTAAGCTCTTTAGAATTGCCCGGATATGCCAGAAGAGGGGTGTATCCCTCAGACCGTAGGTAGGGGAAATGAGCAGTTACACGATCCACGTGCACAGCACCGGTAATGATCATTACATGTGACAGGACACGTCACTAACGGTTTTAACGGCTTTATCGTTATGTTTTATCATTATCAAGTTCTTATTTATGATTTCTATTAGGATAAGGATTAGTTCTAGCCTTATCTATATTTTGGTTTTACTATATATGTAACTCTTACGATAGCTAAGAGAACACAATCAATAAACTATTTTTCCCTAACTTCCTTATCTCTCAAGTTATCTTGCAAAGCTCTTACAAAGCTACGCTTACGAACACATTCATCTAAGAAGATCTCTCTACCTTAACGATCTTCTTCTACGCTTGTGTATCCCCATTCTTCGAATCCTCAAGAAGGGTTTCTAGTTCGGGAATTATCCGTTACGGTTCCCGTCTCAGTGGTATCAGAGCATTTCAATACCTTAGGACCAAACTATGGACACAAGGCAAACCACCGCGCTGGCCGAGATGAACAAAAACCTTGACGACTTGCGTTTATCACAAACTCAACAATCAGAGGAAATACGCAAGGATCTTGGAGGAGAAATCGCCGAGCTTAAAGCTATGATGGAAAAATTCCTTAATAGCAATTCGCAGTCAACACAACAAGAGGGAAGTTCCGGCCTCACAGCTGCTGACAAATCCCAGAAACCAGACCCACCAGATCGCTTCACAGGAGAACAGAGTACAGCAAAAACAACACCAATGAACTCCGACCAAAACGCTACTCCACAGCTCCCCAATACACTCTCGTCACGGTTAACAAAAATAGGGTTCCCGATGTTTGATGGAACAGCACTTCGTGAATGGATTTACCGTTGCGAACAATTCTTTTCGATCGATAGTACTCCACCAGAATTGAAGGTTCGTCTCGCCTCCCTTCATATGACCGGCAAGGCTCTTCAATGGCATCACGCCTACATAGCCAACCGCTACAACATATTTCCACTATGGCCCGACTATGTCTCTGCTGTATCGGAACGCTTCAGCGAACTTTTCGATGATCCTCTCTCTGAATTAGTCAGTCTAAAACAAGCAAACGACTCCATCGACATCTATCTGGAAAAGTTTGATTGTGCTATGACAAGGATTACTTTGGCTCCTGCTCACGCCTTAAGTATCTTCCTCACAAACATGAATCAGCATCTAGCCTTTCATGTCCGCCAGTTCAAAGCTTCCACAGTACCAGAGGCAGCACGAATCGCGAAACTCCACGAGCTATCCCTACTCCATGCTCCGACAAAGACATCACGGCCAACCTTCAACACGTCTCAGAGATCAAACTTTCAACAAAACAAGAATCAATACAGCACAACAACACCAACATCGTCCAACACCAGCGACAATCAAAACAACAAACCGTTAATACCTAATGCACCTCAGAAACGGTTTTCTTTCGACGAGATGCAGGAACGAAAACGTAAAGGTTTGTGTATGTATTGCGAGGAACCTTTCACACCTGGCCATCAACTGAAACATCGACGTTCAGAGCTTTTACTTCTTGAAGCCGACCAAACAGAATTCGACGAAGAAATCGCTTTCGACGAACAGATACGCGAAACAACAATTGCAGATGATGATAAGGTCCCTACGATCTCGGTACACGCATTAAACGGTTGTCCGACGTTCAACTGTATGCGCCTAATGGGTCAATACGGAAAAAGAAAACTGCATATTCTGATCGATCCCGGCAGCACACATAACTTCCTCGACCTACAAATTGCCAAGAGCTTGGGCTGTTCTTTAACACCAATCAAACCAATGGCAGTGGTTGCAGCCAGCGGTGACTTGATAACCAAATACAAATGCAGCCCGTTCACGTGGAAGATGCAGGGCTACGACTTTACAACTGAAACAAGAACTTTGGCGCTGGGATGCAGTAATTTGGTACTAGGAGTTCAATGGCTATCAAACTTGGGCCCTATCCTTTGGGATTTTCTGAATCTACGAATGGAATTCAACTTCAAAGGTCTAAAACATGTTTTCCGAGGAGCAACACCAAACAACCCCAAAGTCGTCACAGGAAACAGCTTAAACAAGTTATTACTACAACAACCTCAGCTCGCCCTCCTCCACTTACGCGAGATCAACGACACTACTTCACCGCAGCAACCACTTAACCCCGAGACTATCTTCTACCACATAGAAGCAAGCAACCCACAGCTCGACGAAAACGGATCACTCCAACGAATCCTTGACTCTTACTCTGATATCTTTGATGAGCCTTCGTCTCTTCCTCCATTCCGAGACGGTTTTCAATCATAAAATCCCACTCGAAGCAGGAACTAACCCTGTCAACCTACGGCCATACCGATACTCGTCGATGCAGAAAGACTCGATCGATAAGATGATTCGTGAGATGCTAACTCAAGGAATCATTCAATACAGCTCCAGTCCATACGCTTCCCCAGTAGTCCTTGTGAAAAAGAAAGACGGTTCATGGCGTTTATGTGTGGATTATAGAGGCTTAAACAAACAGACGATCAAAGATAAATACCCTATTCCCCTACTAGAAGATCTATTAGACGAACTGGGAGGTGCCAAATTTTTCTCCAAGCTGGACTTACGCGCCGGTTTCCATCAGCTACGCATGTCTCCTGAAGACGTGTACAAAACAGCATTCAAAACCCACGCGGGCCACTACGAATACCTCGTCATGCCTTTCGGACTTACTAACGCCCCGTGTACCTTCTAGGGCCTGATGAATCATGTGTTTGAACCGATTCTTCGTAAGTGTCTGCTAGTTTTCTTCGAATATATCCTGATATACAGCAACACCTGGGAAGATCACCTCATTCATATCGACATGGTTTTCGAAATACTTCGACACCACCAGCTCTACCTCAAGCAATCCAAGTGCACCTTCGGAGCAACAAGGATTGAATACCTTGGCCACTTTATATCTTCTGCCGGCGTCAGCACCGATCCAGTTAAGATAAAAGCAGTCGAAAATTGGCCCATTCCTAGTAACCAAAAGCAGATCAGGAGCTTCTTAGGTCTTGCTAACTACTACAGACGTTTTATACAAGGTTACAGTATAATCGCACCACCACTCACCTTACTACTCCGGAAAGATGGATTCTCGTGGTGTACAGAAGCAAACTCAGCGTTTCAAGATTTAAAAACAGCCTTAATAACGGCACCTGTCGTCGCCTTACCTGATTTCTCTAAGCCATTCATAGTAGAAACGGACGCATCCAAGACGGGTATAGGCGCCGTGCTCATGCAAGATAACCATCCTATCTGCTACATTAGTAGAGCATTGGGACCACGACACCAAAACCTTTCAGTCTACGAAAAGGAACTTCTTGCAGTGGTTCACGTGGTCCAAACTTGGAATGCTTACTTGGCTCATAACAAGTTTATAATTCGAACTGATCAGAGGAGCCTCAAATTTCTCCTGGAACAGAAGATCACAACTCCTTTTCAACACATGTGGCTGTCCAAATTAATGGGATACACGTTTGAAATTCAATACAAACAAGGCAAGGAGAACGTCGCAGCAGACGCGTTATCTCGCGTTTCTGGCTCCCAATTGCTTCAGATCACGCTATCTCAAGCCCATCATGGGTTTTATGAGGAACTGAAAGCTTTGTGGGACACTGATCCGTCTCTTAAAAAGATCATCTCCGAGCTGCAGGACAACAAATCCCTTCACCCGTCATACACGTTCGTGAATGGAGAACTACGCCGTCGAGGGAAACTCATAGTAGGTGATGATCCAACAGTCAAGCTTCACATATATAAATGGCTACACGATTCAGCTATTGGAGGACACTCGGGTCGTGATTCGACACTGCAGCGCATCAAAACTCTGTTCTTTTGGCCGAAGATGAGCTTAGAAACTCAAAACTATGTTCGAAATTGCCCAACCTGTCAGAAGAACAAATACGATTTGGCAGCAAAGCCAGGTCTGCTGCAACCACTTCCGGTCCCTGCAGGATTTTGGGAGTCAATAAGTCTCGACTTCATAGAAGGTCTGCCCCCATCTGCCGGCAAACATTGCATCCTCGTGGTCATTGATAGGCTAAGTAAAAACGCCCACTTTATGGCTCTATCACACCCATACACTGCTATGGATGTCGCCAAAGTTTACTTGGATCAGGTCTTCCGCCTCCATGGAATGCCCAAAGACATTACTAGCGACCGGGATCCCACCTTCTTAAGTGAAGTATGGCGAGAGATGTTCCGTGTCCATGGTGTCGATCTCAACTTCTCAACAGCCTATCATCCTCAATCCGACGGTCAGACAGAGGTTACAAACAAGACTTTGGAAACATACTTACGATGTATGGTCTCTGACTCGCCTCGTTCTTGGAGCTCTTGGCTTCCTCTCGCGGAATGGTGGTATAACACAACCTATCACTCGGCTATTCACAGTACACCGTTCGAGATCGTCTACGGTCAGCCTCCGCCAATACACATACCTTACTTGCCTGGAGAAAGTTCATCACAAGCTATTGACCGAACGCTTCAGAAAAGGGAAGCACTCATTGATATGATGAAGTTCCACCTCTTGCGGGCTCAAAATCGAATGAAACAGTACGCTGATTCTCATCGTTCTGATCGTGAGTTCTCTGTTGGTGACTATGTGTACTTGAAACTTCAACCATATCGTCAACATTCGCTGAAGGGTCGTAACTTGCCTCACAAGCTTTCACCACGTTACTACGGTCCGTTTCGCGTACAAGACAGAGTTGGTTCGCGGGCTTACAAGCTTGAACTACCACCAACTACTTCCATACATAATGTATTCCATGTGAGTCAACTGAAACTGTGTCCCAACCCACCAGCTTCAACTTCAATGCCTCCTCTGCCACAATACCTCAACGACATTGGTTCAAGTAGAGAACCTGAACTCATATTGGAAAAGAAAATGGTCAATCGGCAAAATAAACCAGTGACCAAGATTCTCGTCCAGTGGAAAGGTTTTACTCCTCAACAGGCGACTTGGGAGTTCTACCAAGACTTCATTGCGCAATATCCTGAGTTTCAGCCTTGAGGCCAAGTCTGTTCTGAAGGAGGGAGTATTGTGACAGGACACGTCACTAACGGTTTTAACGGCTTTATCGTTATGTTTTATCATTATCAAGTTCTTATTTATGATTTCTATTAGGATAAGGATTAGTTCTAGCCTTATCTATATTTTGGTTTTACTATATATGTAACTCTTACGATAGCTAAGAGAACACCATCAATAAACTATTTTTCCCTAACTTCCTTATCTCTCAAGTTATCTTGCAAAGCTCTTACAAAACTACGCTTACGAACACATTCATCTAAGAAGATCTCTCTACCTTAACGATCTTCTTCTACGCTTGTGTATCCCCATTCTTCGAATCCTCAAGAAGGGTTTCTAGTTCGGGAATTATCCGTTACGGTTCCCGTCTCATTACAGTAGCCCGAGATGGAATATTAATGTCATACCGCAATAAATCATCAATAGCGTCAGTGAAAAACCCTAATTAAAATAAAAATTATAGAGATTAATTGTAAGGTTTGATGAAGACGAATTTGAAATTGTATGAATCTAAACCTTATTTTTCTGGGAGAAACAGATAGGAAGATTAACCGGGAGGGGTGTGAAAGACAAATTCCAGTGGAAAAGAGGGCCTGAAGTACATGAGAGTTTAGTTGTAAGATGTAATTGAGGTTGCCAATGGCAGAGATGGTAAGATGACCTTCACAGTGACCTGCCTTCTTCAAAGCCGATTCTATAGACGAACCGACCAGACGAGCATCGCAATCTTTGGGAACCGGACAGCTGTTTAAGTCCCAAAACACCCATGTTTCTGCCTCCTTCTTCGCCTTTTTGTCTCTCATCTCGTTCGTATTTATGGAATTCAAGACTTTCAACCGAAAAAGAAATATTAATATGGGACTTTTTAGGGCAAACTATACATCTGTAACCGATACTCGTGACTGATTTATATGCGTCGGCACCCGTGGCCCATTAATCGCAACCATTTATTTTTATTTCTTATATGATATATCAAAACCTTTATAGGGCAAACAACCAGCCTTGTTTATATCGCCCTACACGCGTGGCCATAATAATTTTTTTTTATCGCATTATTATTGTAAATACTAAATAGTAACACCCATTTGGGCCATCCGCTCATCCCATACAACTAATCCATAGATTATTAGTTTATGTCCTCTAGACGGAGAGGTGATCCCACTCATCATCATCATCATCATCATCTCCACATCTCCTTCTCCTTCTCCTTCTCCTTCTTCTTCTCCTTCTCCTTCTCCTTCAGCTTTTTCCTTGGCTTTTTCATAAGCGTAAAAACGCTCCATATCCAGTCTTAGAGGACATCTCACCATCTCCATCTCCTGCTTAGCAGACGAAAAGAAACATGGAGGTCAAATTAGATATCGAGGTATTTTCTTTGAAAGGCAAAGGTAAGTGGGAAGTGAGAGAGGGAAAGTGCGGCCAAATGAACATAGAGCATGAAAAATGTATAGAGATGTTAAAGAGAATTGTATTCTACTGTCTATTTTCAATGGTGGCTACATTGTTTTTAATTATATACTAAATGATACTCTATTTTATTGTATAAAAACAAATTATTAATTCTGAAACCGAGGGAAAGATGCTTACATTTATCGCATGTTCTCTACTCTTGATATGTTTGGTAAAATCCTCAAAGCGTATGCCTCCAGACCTTTCGCCCTCGGAGGTTACGCGTTGCAGCATACTGGGTAGGAAACCAACTTGGCATAATGAGCATAACCAGGTAGATTCAGAGTGCTTCGCCTGATGTGCCTGTCTTCTTGTCTCTTCTTCTGAACCCACTGCATCTGGTGGAAAAAAAACTTTTAGTTCAGAAACATCATTGCTGGTTGTGAGAGAGACAGAGAGAGAGAGGCATTTCATTATATTTTCCCAGAGAAACAATTTAGAATCGATCACAAAATATCCGTCATCTCGTGCCATTAGTGTGTAATAACTCTCATGGGATAAGATCATTAATGTAACGGGAAGTGGATCGCTGAAGGGAAAAAAACAATAACTCACCAAAAAAGTCACCAAAACCTGTTTCAGTTAAAGCAAAGCAATTCAAAACCACAAGAAAAATACAATCCATCTAAACCCTAATTAAAAACAGTAATTATATAAACCCTAATTTGTATGAGAATCGATAAGAAGATTAACCGTGGGGGGCGTGATAAATACAAATTCCAGTGGAAAAGATGGCCGGAAGAACATCAGGGTTTAGCTGTAAGGTGTGATTGTGGTTGCCAATGGCAGTATTGGTGAGTGTTGGGTATGGGCCTAGCACTCCCAAAAGGCCCGCAAGACAATTACCCAGACACATGATTACAACAAAGAAGATCGGCTCGTCGACTTGAAATCCGGTGTTCGGCTCGGCTCCAGACTACTTTTAGTCGATGAGATGATTGACTGAACATCATCGGCTCGCCGACTTGACACAACGGCCCGATGAGTCGGCCCAATTACTCGAGGAGGCCCATCGAGACAAGACACATTAGGTCAACGAGCGTTCACCTATAAAAGGAGGAGACAAGGCAACAAGGAGGGGATCCCGCAAATTACTACATTCACTTTCGGCTAGAATTAGGGTTTTACATCTTACATCTCGCCGACTTGTACGGTCCGACGAATTTTTCTTCGCCGGACTTTTTCCTCTGTTCTCTTCCCCTTTTGTAACTCGGTTTCGACTCACTGATCTAATAAAACACGTCTTTGTTTTGACCCACCGACGAGAACTCGTCTCTTCTCTTTACTAGTTTATTGACAGTCTCAGTTTAAACAGTTGGCGCCCACCGTGGGGCAGACAGAGTAGCGTCAGCAAAAGATCATGACTCGACCCGACTCGCCGTCCGACGACGAGTCGCCTGTGACCGAAGGCGCTCCAACAGCAGCGGCCTTTGCAGAAACCATACTCGAGAGGATGGTGCAGCAAGACGCCGCCCAAAAGGCGACGACCGAGCAACTCGCCGCCATCGCCGCCATTCTAGCTCCGCTGGCCGGAGGCTCAGGAGATCCGGCTACGACGGTCCGAAAACAACTGTTCGACACTTACTGAACAGCCAGTGCCGGAAACCCCGCAAACACGAGTGCCGTATAGGTCCAAACTCCCGGCGGCGTCGACCTCGTTACCGTCCGGGAACTCGCTGAGTTTAAGCAATCAGTCCTGGACATGAAAGACCGGATGCTCGAAGGACCTACTTCAGCGCCGCTGATCGAACGTGTCCTCGCCGAAACCCTAAAAACCCCATTTTCCCGGAAGATCACCGACGTACGTTACCGGCCGACCGAGAAAATTCGCCTTCCGACTTACGCCGGAAAGGCGGACCCAACCGACCACATCCTTGCTTTCAACATCACGATGGGTCGAACCAACTTCTCTGAGGAAGAAAGAGACGCTGGCTACTGTCGTCTCTTCGTGGAAAGTCTTCAAGGACCAGCTCTCGGATGGTTCACTGGATTGGAGCGCGACTCCATCAACGATTTCCACGATCTGACGACTGCGTTCCTCAAGCACTACATCATGTTTACAAGACAAGGAGCAACTCTATCCGATTTATGGAATCTATCTCAAGGATCGAGCCAAAGCCTCCGCGACTTCATGGAAAAATTCAAAGCAGTCGCTTCGAAATTCCAAGTCCCCGAGAGCGTTGCCGTCGACGCACTGATGAACACTCTCTATTTCAAGTCCTTGTTTCGCGAGGATCTTTTCAGAAATCCAACCACTTTGCTCCAGGACGCAATCGCCAGGTCTAACAACTTCATCCGAATGGAAGAAGACACAACGGCGATACTTAAGAAACTGAACACGACAACCAAACCGGCAACTGTCCCCAAAGCTCCCGAGGCACACCAGGAACCTCGTCAGCACGCCTCATGCAGTAAACCTAACCAGCCGAAAAGTTTCATCTACGTGGTTGAAGACAAAAACGCGTCCCCACAGCCCACTGTCGTTGTACGCGAAAAAGGTTGGAATGTCTGGGAAAACGACGAAAAGCCGCAAACCTCTTCGAAACCTCCGGCGTCAAGTCCTGGACCAGCTGAGCCAAACATGTAGTGTAGCTTCCACAAGTCTAAGGCACATGATACAAGGAACTGCAGGCATTTGTTAGATGCCCTCTTCTCGTCGTACGAAAAGGGAACGTCAAACGTCGAACTCCCTAACCCTAGGCCCAACGGCACCAAGAGCTGGAGCAAAAACAAAGAAAAGAAAACTCACAAGAATCAGGATAAGTCTGGAAACCGGCCGAAGCATACTGAGGATAACAAGCCAGAAGAGCATGAAGAAGAAGACGGCGATGCACAAATCGACGAGGAGCAACCGCGTAATCGTCGACGTGTACAAGTCATCCTCGCACGACCCAGTTCCTCCTCAGATGAAGAAGAGGATAAACAGGTCCATGACTCACGCGAGTATTCCAGCAAACGAACAAACGAGAGCATAGGATCAGAAGGGTCAAACGACTTAAGAAACAAGCTCAGGCGAAAGTCGCAGACATCTGATCGTGCATAAGACTCACACGGAGATCTCCGCTCAATCATCAAAAAATCCAAGGCTAGGAAAATCGAGGACTCGAGTGCTCGATCCCGGCCACGAGTCATCGATCTTCGTGAGAAGCTCAACTCAAAGTCAGAAGACCTCAGAATCAAGCTCAACCGACCAAAACATTCATACTTACGACAAAGAATCGAGGAGGCGAGGTCCAAGAATGAGGACGGACACAAATCTGTTGTCGAGGACTCGCCCAACGTAAAAAATTCACCTATCATCGAAGACTCGCCTAGCGACTTGAGGACTCGACTGAGAAATAAACAAGTCGTCGAGTCTAACTTCCTAAACGTAATCATGGGTGGCTCACCTACTTGCGGTGATTCCGTCCGGTCTGTAAAGGACCATCGACGACAGGCAGTAACCTCGAAGAAATGGCCACCGAAACCCGAGAACGATTCCTCAATCACTTTCTCGCCAGACGATGCCATCGGCGTCCATTTACCTCACACCGACCCACTGCTAGTCGAGGTAGGAATTGCGAAGTGTGACGTCGCTAAAGGGTTGATTGACACAGGCAGTTCAGTCGATTTAATCTTTCGAGATACGCTCGATAAGATGGGAGTCGACCTGCGCGACATGAAACCATCATCTCGCTCCCTTACAGGATTCAACGGTGCTTCCGAGACAATGATTGGTACAATCAAACTCCCCGTCTATGCCTGTGGAGTGATACGCACGGTCAAATTTTCAGTCATCCGAACGAAAGCTCCTTACAACGCGATCCTCGGAACCCCCTGGTTACATTCTGTTAAGGCAGTGTCTTCGACATATCATCAGTGCGTGAAGTTTCCAGGACCAAACGGTGAAGTGCAGACGCTTCGCGGAGACCAGCAGGCCTCTCGCGAACTACTCATCGCAACGGTGAAAGTGCAACAATCAACTCCTCGCATCAACGCGATAGCAAAGCAAATTCAACCTCAGAAAGACGAAATTTTAGAAGTCACCATCGACGACTGTGATAAGAGCAAAGTAGTCAGAGTCGGAGCCTTCCTCAACGAAGAGATGCAACGCGCAATCATCGACTTTCTCAAGAAGAACACTTCAACGTTTGCTTGGGCGACATCGGATATGAAAGGAATAAACCCCGCCATCACATCCCACGAGTTGAATGTCGATCCAACCATCAAACCCATTCGCTAGAAGAGACGAAAGCTAGGTCACGACCGAAGCAAAGCTGTCAACGAAGAAGTTGAGCGACTCCTCGCAGCTGGCTCAATCACCGAGGTGCGATACCCCGAGTGGCTAGCTAACCCGGTCGTCGTAAAGAAGAAGAACGGGAAGTGGCGCATTTGCGTCGATTTTACCGATTTGAACAGAGCTTGCCCAAAAGACAGTTACCCCCTCCCGCATATCGACAGACTCGTCGAGTCGACTGCTGGGAATGAACTCCTGACTTTCATGGACGCATTTTCTGGTTATAATCAGATCATGATGCATCCGGATGATCAAGAGAAGACGGCGTTCATCACCGATAGAGGGATGTACTGTTACAAAGCAATGCCGTTCGGTCTCAAGAACGCGGGTGCGAATTATCAAAGACTCATCAATCGAATGTTCGCCGACAAATTAGGGAACACGATGGAAGTCTACATCGACGACATGCTGGTAAAATCACTCCGCGCAACAAACCATCTGGATCATCTTAAAGAATGCTTCAAGACGTTGAACGAATACGGTATGAAACTCAACCCAGCCAAGTGTACTTTCGGCGTCACCTCAGGAGAGTTTTTAGGGTACATCGTCACCCAGCGAGGAATCGAGGCAAATCCTAAACAGATCTCTGCCATACTTGATCTTCCCAGCCCAAAAACCAGCAGAGAAGTTCAAACAACTCAAGGAGTATCTTACAACTCCTCCCGTATTATCCAAACTCGAAACTGGCGATACACTCTCACTCTATATCGCCGTATCCTCAACCGCGGTCAGCAGCGTCCTCATCCGAGAGGATCGAGGAGAACAGAAACCTATCTTCTACACGAGCAAGCGCATGACTGATCCAGAGACTCGATACCCCGCCCTTGAGAAGATGGTTCTCGCCGTTGTAACATCGGTGAGAAAACTGCGTCCCTACTTCCAGTCGCACACAATCGAAGTATTGACAAATCAACCATTGCGAACGGTAATGCAGAATACAAATCAATCCGGACGGTTATCGAAGTGGGCTATCGAACTCAGCGAGCACGACATTGTCTTCAAGAATCGAACAGCTGCGAAATCTCAAGTCCTCGCAGACTTTCTCATCGAGCTCGCACCAGAGCTCGAGCAAGATCTAATCCTCCCGAGTCCAAATTGGATACTCCACGTCGACGGGTCATCGACAAACAAAGGATCAGGAGCAGGAGTGCAGCTGCAATCCCCGACAGGAGAACTGATCAGACAGTCGTTCAGCTTCGGCTTCGCCGCTTTAAACAATGAAGCAGAGTACGAGTCGTTGATCGCAAGACTAAGACTCGCCAAGGCAGTCAAGGCAAAACGCCTCAGCGCATACTGCGACTCGCAACTCGTAACTAGTCAGTTTAGTGGTGACTACGACGCCCGCAACGAACGAATGGACGCATACCTTAAGATCGTTCAAACACTTGCCAAATATTTCGAATTCTTCGAACTCATCAAAGTCCCCAGAGGAGAGAACGTATGCGCTGATGCTCTCGCTGCCTTAGGTAGCAGGTTGCGCGATCAGGTGAAACGTACCATCCCTATCCACAAGATCGACAAACCAAGCATCGACCTGACTCCCATCGAGACTGCCATCGTAGCACCAATAACCGAAGCCACACCCGCGAACCAAGTCCTCGAAGAGGTGTCAAACGACACCAACGACTGGAGAACAGAATTTATCGACTATCTGGTCGATGGAAAGCTACCTCCCGAGAAATGGATTGCACGATGACTCAAGACGCGGAGTGCCCACTATGTCATCCTCGACGGAGAACTCCACCGATGGACCGCAACCAAGGTACTTCTAAAGTGCATCAATGGCGAAGAGACGCATTTAGTCATGGCTGAAACGCACGAAGGCGCTGCAAGAAATCATTCTGGAGGTCGAGCACTTGCTTTAAAAGTAAAGAGTCTCGGTTTCTACTGGCCAACGATGAATGCAGACTGCGAAGCTTACGCCCAGCGATGTGATCAGTGCCAGCGACATGCCTCAACGATACACTCCCCGACACAGTTGCTTTGAACGATGACAGCTCCATACCCTTTCATGCGATGGGGAATGGACATAATCGGCCCGATGCCGAGTTCTCGACAGAAACGCTTCGTCCTGGTCTTGACAGATTACTTCACGAAGTGGATTGAGGCGGAAGCTTTCGCAAGCATTACAGAAAAAGAGGTCCAACGATTTGTGTGGAAGAACATCATCTGTCGCCACGGCTTACCTTACGAGATAGTGACTGACAACGGCTCCCAATTCATATCAAGTCCGCGATACCCCCAGATCAACGGCCAAGCCGAGGCGACCAACAAAATCATAATAGACGATTTGAAAAAGTGCCTCGATCTTAAAAAAGGATGTTGGGCAGATGAACTCGACGCTGTCCTCGGGTCACATCGAACAACTCCTCGAGGAGCAACGAAATCAACTCCTTTCTCGATGTCACACGTAGTCGAAGCCATGGCTCCCGCCGAAGTCAACGTAACCAGTCTACGAAGGTAGAGGATGCCACAAAACGTCGAGCTCAACAGCGGAATGCTCTTCGACGCCCTGGACGCTATAGAAGAACGCCGCGACCAAGCACTACTCCGCATCCAGAACTATCAGCATCAGATCGAAGGTTACTACAACAAGAAGGTCAAGTCTCGACCTCTCGAACTGGGCGACATGGTACTACGTAAAGTGTTCGAAAACACCAAGGAGCTGAATGCATGCAACTCGGAACTAACTGGGAAGGGCCGTACAAAATTTCTCAAGTCGTCAAACCAGGAGTCTACCGACTCGAGACGTCGACCGGAAAACCCGTCCCCAGAGCGTGGAACTCAATGTACCTCCGACGATACTACTCTTAGGCACAAGCCCGAAGATCGAACACTCAAGGAGTCTTGCTCAATCGACGAGTGAATGACACCCTTGTCACTTTCACTCCCAAAAAAAAAAAAAAAAGTGAATGCGCATCCAATGCCACTTTCACTAACCAAAACGAACTACGAATGGCTTGATCCTCTCCTAGAGGTACGTAGGCAGCCCTTTACCGGGTCCAGCTATAACAAAAACAATCTCCCAACAAGTAGGAGCGCGAATTGTTTTAAGCGATGCTTACGTACGAGCACAACCTTGTCTCTCGGACAAACGTACTAGCACTCGCACCCACTAACGGGCATGTCCTGATCAGACACATGCTCGAGGGATTCTTCAGTCGTATCGCGGTCCCGACCCGTGCGATCGAGACGACAACTTTCAATCATCTTATAATCCTCTAAAGCCGGGCTTGGCCAACCTAATATTCTTTTTTGGATTACTTAAGGATCGATTTGAAAACCGTTGTCGCTCGAAATTATAAACGATTGTCTTCGAAACTAGAAAATTTATGTTGTTATCGAGGACTCGAACTGACGGCATGATGTGTCAAAATTTGATAAAGCCGAGTCATCGACTCTTCGGTTTAATTCAAGACATCGACCAGATTGCCAAACCAAAATCGTTTAAACCCAACATTCAAAATAGATTTCAGCGACTCGTCGAAGGCTAACTCGCATTCTCGAGTCCACGAAACTATATCTCACGACTAAGGCAAACTCTTGTTCAGAAATAACTTCTAAGGAAGATAAACTTACTGAAAGTCTGAAACAACGGATAGCCGCAAAAGCAAAATAAATCCAGATATTACATCAACAAAAGCCTCCGATGGCTAAAAACCAAAAGTCTAAAGGAAACAACAACAACATATTAAACTAGTCCTCGACACGGTCGGAGCCCCCCTCGACGACCTGAGCAGTGAGCCGATCCGAAGCCTCCCCAGTCACGTCCGCTGGCAGAACTGGCATATTATCAGTTCCGTCAACCACTCCCTCTTCATTTTGCGGGTTACCAACTAAGCCGGATTCGGTGTCCTCCAATTGTTTGCCACCCTCTTCTTCAGTCGAAGAGTCTGAGAGTTCAAGTAGATTAACAGGCTTTGTCTCCGTCTCGACACTAGTCCCAAGAACCGGGACCAGCGGATCTTCATTCACAACGAGGCTGGTGGAGAGCGTAGTCGGATCCGAAGCAGATGCAACGGTCATATCCTCGAGCCTTACGACCTCGCCAGCGATCCCACCTTCTTGAAGAGGCAATTCCCCGAGCTCTCTTCCAGTCGGTTCTACAGATCCTTCGTTCGAATGATCTCCTTGAGAACTACTGGGAGTTTGAAGGAAAGCAGCGGTCCAAGCATCAATCAGGCCCGCATTCGATCCATATGGGTCGATCGTCGCCCACACATTCTCGTTTAGAAGAGGAAATCGAAGATGAAGAGGAGAAAGACAGCTAAGCGTTCAGCCGCAACCTCGTACTCCTTCTCTTGTTCGGCGAACAACTCAATCGTCTCTTGCGGAATGTCGATCCCGCTCTCCTTAGGCGCTTCGAGACATTTCTTTGTCCCAAAAGCTTGGCTCTGCAAGGATCTGGCTGTTTCGAACTCACTACGATGCTTCTCGAGATCTCGAATTTGGGAGAAACGCTTATTGCTCTTAGCAATCATGGCCGTTTGTACACGAAACCGCTCGTGAGTAACCTCATAACCTCGAGAGTCCCTCAATCTGTTGACCTCTTTCAAGTGTCTCAGCGCGGTGGACACCATCTTCTCCTCCATGGCTGCCTTCTCTCTTAACCAAGCCTTCTTCTCCTCCTCGAGTCCTCGTATCTTTGCACCCACAGCCTCAAATTTATCCTTCAACTCCCCGAATTTCTCTCCAGGAAATGAGCCTTCTGAGCCTTCTTCCTCTCAATCAGTTGAGCCCGTTCCTCCGCGACCTTATCAATTGTCGCTTTAAATTCCTTCATCTTGCGGTCAATAGCTACATCCTTCGCTCGAGCGAGTTTGTCGGCTTGCTTTAACTTGGACGTGGCCTCCTTAAGGGCTGAGTCGTATAACTCGACGACGTAGTTCATGCTCCCGTCGCTCTGCATGAACGAAAGAAAAGATCAGAACCAGGAACATGAAAAAGATAAAATAAGGAGAATAATTCTTACCAGAATTTTAGTCCTCGCCGCATCGACGTATGCGTCCTTGAAAATAAGGTCCTTGACAGCGGGCAAGTCCTTGCGACCACCCTTAATTTGTCGAACAAGCTCAGCACAGTCAGTCGGGGCAAAGGAAAGAGGAGTCTCGCCGACGTACTTGAACTCCACGCGGTCATGAAATTTGACCCGACGATCCTCAGAGGCCGAACCGCCTTCAACAAGAGTCCGAGGTGCAGCTGGAGGAATCTTCGCAGCAGAAGCAGACGCAGTCGGAGTAGATGACTCATGGCTGCGGGCAGTCTTCTTCTTCTTCAGAGAGATGGACGGGGAGTTGTCCGTGTCGACGACTCCCCGAGCTGCAGCATCGCGAGAAGAACCTTTCTCGATAACGGTCTCACAATTCTCGGCGCCTTCGGTAGGCTCCGACTGTTCCTCAACAGATTTCTTCTTCTTCCTCTCTTTTTTCTTTTTCTTTTTTGGAGGACCATCAGATTCAGTCCTCGCTTGAGAAGCAGCCGATGCAGAGGAGTCAGGAGCAGATCTCTTCTTATTACCACCAGTCACCGATGGTTCAGCAGTCTCTCGTTCAGAGATCAATGTGAGATCCTCCCTCGAAGAGTCGACGTTAGCCGGGCCTGTAGACGGTCCGGGGGAAACCACAAGAGAAAGAGGAGCGGGAGGAATTGCTCCACGAGGAGTCTTCACGCGAGGAGTCTCTTCGCGAGGAGTCGTCCCACTAAGAGTTGTCTCGCTAGGAGTCGCAGAGGATACCTTTTTCGCCTCGCTCAGTTTTTTCTTGATTAATGCACTCAAGTCTGGAAGCTCTTTCATTTCCCTGGCCGCGTTGATGATCTTTTGCTCGGCGCTACTGAATATCGAAAACCGCTGCTTGTTACCGGTAATCAAAGGCAGTAGATCAGACCTCCAATCCTCTGAAAAAGATCAGCAAGCTGGTTCAGATAAATCTCGGAACTGACATGAGTTGGAAGAAAATATGTGATCGCAAGAGGAAACTTACTCCTCGAGATTCCGTCAAGCACTCGTCGAATCCTCTCGATGGTGATATCCTTCCAGCTCACTTGGACGCGCGAAACGACTGAACGAGCATCAGACACGAAATCTTCCGGATAAGAGGCCGTGTCCGGGTGATCAACTGCAAATAGACGAAAACTCGTCAGAAAACAAGGAAAAGAGACAGTCGATGAGCTGACAACAGCGTTCTACCGAGTTTATGATTCCACAAAAATCGAAAGAAAACGTCGGGCGGCTCCTCGAAGGCAAAACCGTCAGACTTGACGTAAAAGTAGAAACGCTGCCAGTGCGCCGTCCTACACGGGTGATCGACGATCACGTTGTAGTTGGGCCTCATCTGGACCGAGAATATACCATCGCCCATGGACTTCGTATAGGTCAACTCCTCGATTGTCCGAACACTCATCGAAACGTCGATCTCCGCCGCAGTCACCATCAATGCCACCGAGGTACGGAACGCGCCATTGAAAAATTGACTTATCGCCGCGTCACGACTTCTCACATAAGACGTAACGAGTCGAGGAATTGGAAACAAAAGTTTGGTCTCATCCTGAAAGTATGACTCATAGACGCACTGAAATCCCAAAGGAGGGGACCACGGCCTCTGAGATTTAGTTGGGATCAAAAAGGTCACCCCGGTTCCTTCACATTCCCTCAATAAAGCTTTCACGCTACTAGGAGTCGAACGAGTCTCCTCGATATTCTCCCTTGATTGTCCCTCTACGACAGAAGGACGTATCTGCTCAACCGCCAAAGCCGGAAGATCCTCGAAGATTCCCCCCGGATGGTAACAACACGGAACGAAATCGGGGAGGGAAGTCTCTCCGACATCAGCTCCACCCTGACCGTCTCTCGGAATTAATGTTACATTTTCTCTCTCCTCGCGGAGCTGCCGCGCCGAATCAGCAACGAGGACTCGCTGGGGCGTGTCCATATTCTCCGTATCCATCATGGCGACACGATGAATCGTCTCAAAATCGGGCGAGGAATTCGACTCGACGACACGTGCAGGAATCGATTCGGTCGCATTCACCGCGGCTTTCCCTTTCTTGGCCCTAGAAAGTTTACCTCTACCGCCCGACGACATTCTCAGATCTAAGACTACAAAGTTAGAGAGAGAAGCGGAGAGTTAGAGAGAGAAAGTACCTGAGCCGGATGAAGAGTGGAGAAAATGAGAAGGAAGAGGGGTATTTATAGAGAGAGGAGCACATCGCACCCCGAGGCGTTATCATTAGACCTAGATGGGCCTAGAGTCAGCCCATTAAGGCGCGTGGAGCTCACCAAACGTCGCGACTTTTCAGCTTCTCGAGGAGAACCGAAATCGGTTCAAATCAAAACTGGAACTAACCACCGGTTTAAATAAAAAAAAATCATCATCAAAATCAAATCAGTCAGATCCTCGAATGTGAGCATACAAAGTCCACTGCACAGTCGAGGAGTCGATTGGATAGTCGAGGAGTCGATTGAAATCAAAGATTTGAGATAATTGTCTCGCAAACCCTACTATCAAATTCGCTGAGTCGGCTACGCTACTCACCAGCGAACTGGGGGTACTTACTGTTGGGTATGGGCCTAGCCCTCCCAAAAGGCCCGCAACACAATTACCCAGACACATGATTACAACAAAGAAGATCGGCTCGTCGACTTGAAAGCCGGTGTTCGGCTCGGCTCCAGACTACTTTTAGTCGATGAGATGATTGACTGAACATCATCGGCTCGCCGACCTGACACAACGGCCCGATGAGTCGGCCCAATTACTCGAGGAGGCCCATCGAGACAAGACACATTAGGTCAACGAGCGTTCACCTATAAAAGGAGGAGACAAGGCAACAAGGAGGGGATCCCGCAAATTACTACACTCACTTTCGGCTAGAATTAGGGTTTTACATCTTACATCTCGCCGACTTGTACGGTCTGACGAATTTGTCTTCGCCGGACTTTTTCCTCTGTTCTCTTCCCCTTTTGTAACTCGGTTCCGACTCACTGATCTAATAAAACACGTCTTTGTCTTGACCCACCGACGAGAACTCGTCTCTTCTCTTTACTAGTTTATTGACAGTCTCAGTTTAAACAGTGAGAGGACCTCTAGTGAGGCCTGCTTTCTTCAACACCGATTCTATACACGAACTGACCAGACCAGCATTACAGTTTTTGGGAACCGGACATCCATTGATGTCCCAAAGCACCAATGTTTCTGTCTCCTTCCTTGCCCTTTTGTTACTCATCTCGTTCGTATTCATAGAATCGATGATTTTCAACCTGAAAACAATTTCGCACTTACTATCGAAACAGATAAATCTAAACCACTGGCATCTCTTACTATCGAAACTGAGATAGATAAAGAACAAGGAAATAGAGATGCAGTGACTGGTTTCTATCGGGTCTTTTAGGGCAACTATACATGCGACCGATACCCGTGGCTGTTTTATATGGACCGAAATGCGTTTATTTATTTTTATATCAACTATCAAATCAAATTCTGATTCAGTTAAGCGTAGATCTCATAAGACAGGTAGTATTTGTCGGTTGTTGTCTATGTAATTTTTCTCATTGTTGCAATATCATAATAAATCAGCGTTAAAAAAAAAGACCAATTGGGTAATTGGGTAACCAAAAAATTTAAGAGAACCCTCTTATGTTTAATGTTTTCATTTAATTTTTTTTGTCAAAATTTAATCTTCACTTATTCAATGAAAACTGTGTAAAATATCTATTAAAGTGGATGGAAGTCCATCCAAGTGCGTAAGGAGTTCCTAAAGAAAGGACTGATAATGCAACAAGCTGATGGACATAATAACATAGTTTGGGAAGATCATGTATACAAGCTACTCCAGCAAGGAAACTCAGCTCGCCGTGTGTCTGCCTGAATATGAAAGTTTATCAATCAATCATCTCACTCTTGGAATGAGAATAAGTTGACGGAGATTTCTCTTCCTGAAGAAACAGAGATGATCAGATTGTCAAAATTTAATCATCAGGATAAGTACATGTGGCCTTTTACTTCGGATATGAAGTATGCAGTAAAGTCAGGTTATTGGACATCTACACATATATTCAATGAAAGTGAGATGATAGTACCACCACAAACATCGATCATTAACTCTAAAGCAACAAATTTGGGATTTGGAAATACTTCCTAAAAATCAACAATTTCTATGGAGGGTAATTCTGGTATTTTACCTACTTATGTTCAGCTTTGTTCTAGTGGAATCAATATTGATCCCACATGTCAGAGATGTTGTATGGAGGAAGGGACCATAAATCATGTTCTCTTTATATGTCCTCATGCATTTGCAATACGGAGATGTTCAGGTTTACCGGTCCAAGATATTCAATCAATTGAATTGGAATAGAACATAAAATCTCTCTTCGATCTTTTGAAAAGGCATGATACTCCATCACGGGTATGTAGCTTTCATTTTAGGTTATCTGGTTTATCCGGAAATCAAGAAATGAATTCCTATTTGCGAAGAGAAATGTACATCCTATGGAAGATGATCAACGAGCAATGGAAGCTAACGAAGAGTGGAATCTGCTTTTTGTGTCCTCAAAAACAAGTGCCTCACGAGGTTTTAAGATCCCTCATTTGGGAACCTCCACCCCCGGGTTGGCTAAATGTAACTTTGATTGTAGCTATAGAGGAGGTTGAAGTATTGCTGGAATTGGCTGGATCATAAGAGATGTTCATGGTTCGTATCAAAGCTCTGGAATGGCTAAAATAAAGAATGTTACATCCCCTTTACGTAAGCAAGGCTCTGGAATTTCTTTATGTCCTACAACAGGTATGGAGAAATGTTTGGTTTGAAGGAGATAGTAAAGAACTTAATCGTATCGATCAATACTGTGGTAACATAACATGTGCAGTTGGGCAACATATATTACATGATATTCGTCATTGGATGTCACTACTGTTGGAATGTCAATGGGGAGTGTCAATAGAGAAAGAAACATGGCTGCTCATGTTCTATCAAAACGTATAATGGAAGAACAATCAAATGCTGTATTTTTTTCCAGTTCACCTTTATGGTTGGTGAATCCCCTATATATTAAAAGAGATGTAATTGTAATTAATGCGTTTACACTATATTCGTCACGTGTCAGTCTCACATCGATTTCAATTTGAGTATGATGACGTGTCGGCCTCACAATCATTTAACAATTAATGCGTTCACACACTAATTTTTTAACTCCACCGTAAACAATTTAATATGTTCACACACTATTTTTTTAATTAACTCATTTTGATCTAAAACCGAACTGAACTAGATTTGAAAGTAATACTAATCACAAAATAAAATTGATTAAGTATACTCGGATCGATCTAAAAGTTTAATATCCAAATAACCAGACTCGAATCTAATCCAAACTAAAATATTTTGGATACCAAAATATCTAAATCTCAATATTATATACTTAAATATATTAATTATTTTAAATTTTTTATATCTATCAGATAATCAAAAATAAGAAAATATCTCAAAATTATCAACATACTCACAAGTATATTTTAAAACTGCATCACTAAAACAGAAGAGATAGAGCTCAAATTACCAAAATAACTATATTCTAAAACCCGACCACTGCCGCTTCCAATCTTCTCTAGCATCGACTCAACACCGGAGATGGTCACTTTCAAGGAAAAGCTTCACTGGGCCCCAAAACCGCTTTGCAGATTCAATGACGAGACTAGGGTTTTGTCATATTGGAGAGGGAAAGCGAAGGAAGAAGGGAGGCAAAATACAAACGAGGAGGGAGAAGGGAGACAGTTGGGAAATAAAAAGAGAGTTTCTAGAGAGGATTTAGGAGAGAGTTTGATTGAGTTGGAATTCAGTTTGACTAAGTTGTATCATGTTAAAAATTATAAACGTTAGTTTCACAACTCATGTTGCTTGGTCTCTTATCATCAGTAATCACTTATCGCATAAAGATCATGCACACTAGCATTTTTGGAAGCCATCTGTTCTTCACTCTTTTTCGTACTTGTTTTTCCATTTTTTAACCTCAGAATGTATATACTTTGAAAAATATAATATATGCATTTAAAAAAAAAAAAAAAAATTCTAAATGGTTTGCATGGCTAGAGTATTGAACCCTTCACTCTAAACAACATTTTCTGCGACATTTACCACTGCGCTACAAAGGGTTAATACATACTTCCTCCGTTCCTAAAATATTCATATTCTAAAGAAAACTTTTGTTTCAAAAAGATACATATTTTATATTTTCAATGTAATTTTTGTCAATTAATAATGAGAAATTGTGAAGTTCAAAAACATTAATTGCATTTCTTAAAATCTTATTGGTTTAAAAATATATAGGAAATATAAAATTACAAAAAAAATCATGCATTTATAACTAAGTTTTAATATGTTTTATTAAAAAATGAGAAAATTCTAAAACATGGATCTTTTAGGAACGGATGGAATATACTATATGCATGCATCATCTTAACAGGACCAGCTCAACAATATTATGGACCGGGGGATGAAATTATAAAATATGCCCCTTAATATATTAAAGAGAAACATGCAGTATATAAATTAACTATTACAATAAAAATATTAAAAATAATGTTTATAACAAGAAAACATAAAACATAATAAATTTTTGCTAATTCTGTTTCATAAATTTAACATCAAAACTATAAAATCAGAGAATTTTTAGTATACTCTTTCTTTCAAGCTTTTCTTACAATCATTTTCCAACAAGATTAATTAAAATGAAGTGTCTAGAATTGGTAGTGAAATGTTGTGGTGGTCAAATTAGAAAATTAATATTTTTAAAGTTTATGTGATGATGAATTTTGGGTTTTTGAAGAAACGAACATGTGAGAAAATAAAGAAGAACAAAAAGTTGAGATAATTGGTGTCTATGCCCATAACCAATCTTTTATTTAGAGGACTACACTTGAAGTGAAAGAAGCATTTTAGATGACGATTTTAACCCTAATCCCACCACTCTATCTTAGCTGTGTCATGTGGACTGTGTCAGTAAGTCTGTCAGTCATTTGTGCCTCATTTCTTTTTTATTTTTTTTCCTAGTTCACTCTCATCTTCTTTCTTAATTATTTTCATTCTTTTATGCTTTTATTTCTTCTTTTCTCACTCTTCTTAGTAAAAGATTCAAATTAAAGTTTATTGTTTCCATTGAATTTTTTTTTGGGTTCTTATTAGTCTCCTCAAAACTTTTTTCTTTTATCTTTTTGGTCCTTTAGATTCGTGTGTACAAGTTAAAATCATGTGTACAAGTCACACAAGCTCATGATTATGCTTCTACTACTGGTAAAATTTCTTATCAAAAGCAAAACAAAGGAGTTTCAAGCTCATGACTATGCTTCTACTACTGGTAAATTTTCTTTCTTTTTTTTACTTCTTATTTTTTTGTTTGAGCGTGTTCTTTTTTTCATGAGTGAATATTAATTTATAGTGATTATGCTATAAGTTTGATGTTATTTTTCACTTTGATTGTCTAAACTTGAAATTGGTCTAAGATTTGTTATTTGGTATATTGTTTTATAAATCATTTGTTATCTAGCAAATGATACCTGCTACATATTTTGTTAGTTGATACAAAATATTTTTTCATTAATTGATACACGATTTGTGTACATGATAGGTTTGTCAGCTTCTACATTGCTTGTATTTGGTGTGTAGCTGTGTAGTTCTACATCGATATCAAACTACGTGTCAAATGGTTTGATACATGGTTTGTGAATTAAAACATTGTTTGATACCAAATAATTGATTAATGTTTATATCTGATACATGATTTGTTATGCGTTTATGTTTTGATAGGTGACACATAGTTTGATATCGATGAATGAGCAAAGGAGAAAATTCAAATTTTTTAAAAATAGTGGCAATGTAAGAGATAAAAAAACAGGAAGAAAGAGAATTGATAAAAGAAGAGAGCGAATGTAAGAGTATAATGGAGAAAAGAGTACATCAATGTGTATTACTATTTTAATATTCTACATGTTTTGATATATTGTTGTATCAAGTATTATCTAAAAGGCCATATACTAAAAGACTATATGCTAAACAATATATCAATTAGAAAACTATCTATCAAACAATGTATCAGTTAACAGAACATGTATCAGCTAAAGAATTATGTATCCGCAACAAACAAGGTTATTTCCTAAATGCAGTTTCTAAGAAAATAGTTAACTAATAATAATTAATTTAACACTTGTATTAAAATTTAGAACGAATTGTAGATTTTAGAAATGTTAAGATCTTGCAATCGATTGTAATCTATGTTGTCAATCCTATCAACTAATAAATTATACTGTTATTCTATTAATAAAATATTTTTATATTATCTATTTTTTAAAAAAATATTATTATTTTGATAATAATATTTTTAGCACTTAAAAACCGAGCAAAAGTGTGGACCATAAGTGAAGTAGATGTATGCAATATTCTAAAGATAATAATAAATTTAGCAGTTAACAAACATTGTTTTGTGTTATAAAAGTAATGGAAAAGTCTATCTTTATTCATAACATAGAGATTCCTTATATAGGAGATTACACCGTCATAGATAAATGGAAAGATTACAAATCATAATCTCTTGGTTATGAGCCATGCACAATCTGGTTCATAACACTCCCCCTTAGATGCCATAACCATTTAGAGCTTGTAATGTGCTTTAATGTTGCCTCATTAAAACCTTACCAGAAAAACTCAATTGGGACAAAACCACGGTGAAGGAAAAAGAGTACAACACACATTACTCCCCCTGATTTGGACATTACTGAAGGTCCCTTGGACCTCTCCAATTTCTTGCAATCCGTGGGTGATGAAGATCTTGGGCAGAATATGCTTTGTCCTCGGACATGATAGTTGGTTCTTCTTTACCATCGGCCATGCCACAATCTGATCGAACATATTGAGTCATCAACCTCAAATACACACACACGAAATTTTGGATGATGTTGCTGTGATATGTGTAAAACATAACCTGTCTGAAAACAAATCAACAAAACCAAATAACCCCTCTTTGGGCTGGTTAGTATAAAATAAACCAAAATCAAAGACTTCTTCATCGTCCTTCTTATTGACCAATCAGATCAGTGTCTAAAACAAGACTTCTGCATCGTCCATCTCAGGACTAAATGGACTTCTTTATCGTCCACCTTTGGACTGAATGGATCAATGTCCAAAACAAGTGATCTCACGCCCATGTACTAGATAATGGGTGAGACTGGTTCATATTAAATCGCTTGAGTACCTTTTTCTGTATATACTATTTGATGCACAAGGATTTCATTGTTAATGTACTCAAGCTGTAATCCCAAACAAAACTTTGTTTTCCAAGATCTTTCATCTCAAACTTTTTCTTGAGATATTCAACTGTTTGGGAAATTGTATCCAGAGGTTCATAGGATATTCAGATCATATACTTTGATGATTATCAATATTGTTCTCGAGAACTTGCTGTACTTACAGCTCAATACCCTCTAGTACTTTCATTATCCAGTGGACCATATAAATATGCAGTCACTACATCAACTTGCTGCAAGTCTAATTTTCTCTCTTATATAGCCAGACTTATGAGAAATCTAAAAGTAGTTGCATCCACCACATGAGAGAATGTCTCCTCATAATCTATTACTGGTCTTTGTGAGAATCCTTGTGCAACATCAGCTTTATATCTAACGATTTCTATTCCTCACAATACCCATTTATATCCACTGGTTTTAACATCATATGGCGTCTTAATCATATGGCCAAATACGCCTTTCTTCCTTAAACTATTTAAGCCCCACGTTTCCATTCAATCCAATCTGTTCTACGAGTGCGCACTCTTATATTGACGTGGGTTCATGATCCTCGCTTATATTCATAAATTCAAGTGCTACCTTGTATGCAAATAAATCATCTTATGTAGACATTCCTTATTGGTTCCATTATGTTCCAGACATGATATAATCGATTGAGATTCATTATTATCAGGACCTTTATTACTTTGCATCTTGGCGTCCCAAGCTACATTGTTTGGTACCTATACCTTAGAGCCGGCCGGCCTTATCTCCATGTCTGGGATGGTTTCCTTAGTAACCTCGAATTTGGATTTTGATTATCATTCTCTGCACCTTTCTTTTGTTTCCGAGGATTCTTATCTTTTGGAACCTATTTGGTCTACCACGTTTCATACTTTGTCTAGACTCTGTAGCAACTAGACTGTGTCTCTTCTTGGACATCAAATTCGTTGGTGCTTTACAAGCTGGTTTATATATGACTTCGTCATTCTTTTTCAGGTCAGCAAATGTGTCTGGCATTTGATTAGCTAGCTTTGTAAATGTATAATATTTGGACGTCTATTTCACATTCTTTAGTCCGAGGATCTTGCCAAGACATTGATGGTTGATTCCATTCTATTTTTTTTACCATTCTTTTACCAGCTTTATTATTTTTTTCTCCTCCTGGTCTGAAAATAATTTGTGTACCTGGCCTCAAATATAATCACTCATAGTTGGCTCAAAGTACTTTATTATTGTGGGAGAATCATATCCAACATATATCCCCATCCTCTTTTTGAAGTCCCATCTTAGTTCTCTGTGGTGGAGCAATTAGTACATAGACAGCACATCCAAAAGTCTTATGATGGGGTATATCTGGCTCTTGACCCGTTAATAATTATGATAGGGGATATCTATGCTCACTAAATGGCCTGATACGTATTAACTTAGGTGCATGTAAATTTTGTGTGGCCCAAGCTGTGAATAGGAGTTTTGACTTTATAAGATATGGTCTATCAATCAGCTATTTGAGTTTTAAAAGATTTCGGCCAAGCCGTTCTTGGTATGGACATGTATCACAGAATTGTCCACACTTACCTCCATGGACATACCATAATCATTTAAACGCTTGGGACATGTATTCACCAGTATTATCTAGACATATAGTCTTTATTTATGAAAAAGGGGCTCGTAGCCGTTTTACTGGTGATGGCCTAATGAGTTTCCCTTGTGTACATGCTACACACGTGAGATTCTTTGGGATAACTCTTCTTATCTTTTAATGTGTGCCTTTTGAATATCAATTTTTGCATCATGTTTGGACCAGGATGGCCAATCCGGTCGTGCCATAAAGTGCATATTTTCGCAGGTTTTTAGCCTCTATCATACTGATCTATGCATAGTCTAGGTCAGTAGAGAATGCATGTATAGTCTTTAGGAATTATTATGGCCTTAGGCGATTTTATACATATATCTGAAGGAACTCTTTGTTTCCTTCGCCCATTGTTTCAATATGGAAACCATTTATTCTTATATCTTTAAAACTCAATAGGCTGCTCTTGCTCTTAGAGCTGGGTGAATATAAGGCATCACTGATTTCTAGATGCATACCCTTAGGAAATAATATATTAGCCTAGCCATAGTCTTCTTTCAGACTGGCGTTACCTGCTTTAGTACTTATATTGGCGTTTTTCAGTGTATTCATATAGAAAAATCATTCATTCATTTAATCTAAGCAGACAATGTAATATAAATAAATTCAAGGAGATAAAAATCAGAGAACGCTTACAAGCAAAGCAATCACACAAGTTTGATGTCGAAATCAGATTATCAACTTGATTCTTTTAGGCAATCATAAGTCTCATATTCCATAAGATCATCTTGATCATGTTCGAAATTATTTTCACCATCTTTATAGACCAAGTGGGTTTCTGGATTCTTCCCTTTCTGACTCTCTTTGATAGAGGTCACAAAAATGTTTGGGAGTCTTTCATATCTTAGCCCAATGGTTCCCCATTCCACATCTTTGGCACACTGATTTGGTCGAGCTTTGTGGTTTAAAGGATATACCACGGCCACTGCCTTGACCATGGCTCGAATTGGGTTGATACCCACGACCTCTGCCATAGTGATTCCCACGGCCAAATGTGTTATAGTGGCCATGGCCACGTGCTTTCCACCCTCCACGGCCATGACCGTGTGGTCTATCATTCTGGACGTGGTTACCTTTTTTTTTCTTCTGCGGCCTTATTGGTATCAGGTAATGGGGTTAATCCAGGAGGTCTCAATTCACTGTTTCTCATCAGTAATCCATTATTTTGCCCAGCTAGCAATAGACTCATCCACGGACTTATAGTTCTGGATTCTGAGATTCCTCCAATCAAATAAGATATTTGGTAATAACACCGTTCTTTGGTGATCATATCTCGATTTTTAACTATGTCCAAAAGTCTAGAGGATTCTCTATAGTCATATACTGATCTTTGAGACTCTTAATAAGATGATGGCTAATAATTAATATTGCCTTGTATCAATCTTTCTCATTGGCATTATTGCCTTCTATGATACATTCACCAAGTCTTTTTGACTTTAGGATAATCTTTGTATCCAATGCCCACCGTAAAAAATTATCTCCAGAGAGATTTAGGGCAGCAAAATCCAGGTTGATTTTCGACATCTCAAATCATATATCACTCAATATTTAGGTATAATTTTCATGCGGTCTTACTCTTAAAAACAATCAATGCGGATTTCAATCTTGTGAGGATAATGAGACTATCAATCTTAAATGCATTTAATCAATCAGTCAATTTCTAGCAGGTCTCAGCAATACTATTTCTATGTGTTCATAATATTATGGTTTATCAAGACTAGCAAAAACGGATTCAATTAATCATGCAATTAGGGTTTAACAATCAATGGATTTTCGCAAGACTAGTAATGAGATTTATTAATCACTCAATCAGTTTCAAAGCTGATTTTAGCAATACTAGAATATAAATTTCAAGCATGAATTTCACTGAATCAGTTTCAAGGCTGATTTTAGCAATATTAGAATATAGATTTTAAGCATGAATTTCAATGAATCAGTTTCAAGGCTGATTGGTATTTAGCATAAACCATGTGTAAATAATTTATGTAGTATCCGAATTTATCAAACCTCAAAAACATATAATCAGATCAATCAATTTAATCGAACTTAGCATACAATCTTAAACCTCAAGACATTAGATTTTATCATGAATCTATCAACCTAGCATACGGATTCTCAATTCTCAAAGACATCCAAATCAGATCAATATAACCTATCATACGGATTATTTAGGGTTTCTATTTAAAACAGATCAGATTACAAAACTATCAATCCTAGTAGATGATATTAAACCTCAAGAATCATGCAATCAGATCATTCCAATTTTAAGCAAGTAAACCTCAATCAATCTATCAACCTATCGGATTATATAAGCAAAGCAAGCTAGCAACCTATCAGATTCAATCAATGTTTTAACAGGCTGGTTGGTTTAAACAATTTTAAATCAGATGAACAATTAACCAAGCAGGATGAGAAAATAAATCTATCAATTTAACGGTCAAACAATTCTATCAACATAGCATCAGATTCAATCAGATTTAAAACCTCAATGATCAAATCCGAAAACAATTTTGATTTCAAAATATTTGATTAGGGTTTTAATATGTGATTTGATAATTATAGTATAATTAATTCTGATACTTATATTATTTAGGGTTTATAGATATAGGGTTAGGGTTTATTGGATTTTAACTTGTAAAAACCGATTTGAGGTTTTAATCATGTAGGAACATGATTTAGGGTTTGGGGTATCGAACTTTTAGAGCTTCGATTTACTCAATTAGGATTTTTGTTCTATTACCCTATGGTTTTAATTCATAAAGATTAGGGTTTTAGGGTTTCATTCTTTATCAATTAATCCATGTTCGATTATGCGTTCTTAGGTTTTGAATTACCTTTTAACCTTAGATGATTGTTGAATCGGACCACAAAAGGAGTTGAGCCGCGAGGTGAACACGAACGGGACGTGAGCTGGAATGGATCGAGTCGCTTCTATCGGGTCGCGGACGTCCTTTGTTGCTTGATCGGGAACGCCTTGATCGTCGGACGCGAGCTGTCTGATGCTGTCACGAACGAGGAAGAGGTCGCGTGCTGGAGCTGCTCTCGGTTCGCGAACGTCTGAGCTAGGATCAGGAACGCCTTGGGCTGAAGCTGATCGGAGACGCGAGCTGGAACAGATGCGGGAACAAGAGACGCGATCGGGGTTTAGGGTTCGTCGGATCGCCGACTACGGTTAGGGTTTTAGGGTTTTTTTGATTTGGGTATTAGCTTAGGGATTTAGAGTTTCGTGTTGATAATGTGTTATAAAAGTAATGGAAAAGTCTATTTTTATCATAACATAGAGGTTCCTTATATAGGAGATTACACCGTCATAGATAAATGGAAAGATTACAAATCATAATCTCTTGGTTATGAGCCATCCACAATCTAGTTTATGATTTGTACATTGTAACTATACTCTTTCGTACTAATTCTTACATCTGATAACTAAGATATTATTTTCTAACATCACTGTTAACCGATAATCAGTTCTTTCAACAACAATATTTAATTTTGCACTTATATAAGTTATTTCTAGACAATGTGTTAAAAATCATATGTGTTGTTTGTAATTATCCGACTGTTAAAAATAACTTGAATCCGATAATCAACATCTTATCAACTAACATTATTGATAACAGATAAACAAGACACAGATTTTGAACCGGGCCTCGTGGTCTGGTGGTAAAGGAACCTCGGCTTAGGTGCCCGCCATCACGAGTTCGAGCCCCGGCCACAGCAGATTTAACATGGTTTCCGTTTGGCCTCCAGGACCTTCCTTGCCAGTTCCGGTTGGACGCGGTGGGATAGTCGGACTAAGGTCCGGATATCTGGATTATCAAAAAAAAAAAAAATCTTTTTATACCTGGACTAAGGTCCAGATTTTGTGTCTTCTCTCTAACTCACTCATAGTATTTCTTTTTATAATACACAATTATATACAAATCTACAAATCTTAACACCATTTATATACACATTTGTTTTTTAAACTTGTTTTTATTGATTGACCTTGCATCACATAATGAATAGATGAGAATATCGTAGGTCCTGTTTTATTATTAACAATAATCTACAAAATTATAAATGTAAGGAAAAAAAAAGAATGGATGAAGAAAAAATGCAAAAGAAGTTACATGTTTGTCTTTTTGTAAAACAAAAAAAAGAAGCTACATGTAAAACGAAAACGAAGAGGTAGACGAAAAAGAGTGAGGCTGGAAGAAAGAGAGTGTCGGATGAGAAAACATACTGCAGGGAGAGAGTGTCGGAAGCATAGCAGAAGAAAGAGTGTAAGAGTGTCAATCGATGGGCAATCAATCACCTATCGGTCTCAATTTTGGGTAGTTCACTAAATCTCCCCCAAAAAGTAATCTACAAGTCCAATAACGTATCAGCCCCTTTGAGCCTTAATGAAAGGTTGATGACAAAATAAAATTTATCTACAGATTTATTATTTTTATCTTTAAAATTTTTCATTAAAGACTACACGTAAACTCCATAAGTTAATATTGGAACTATAAATATTTATTAATTTTTAAAGTTATTATTTCACAAAAAATTATTAATTTTTTTATATTTTAGAATATATATTTTATAAAATAAGAATATCTGATTTCTATATTATTAAACATTATAAATCCGACTTTCATTTATTTTAATTATATTATTTAGTCTATAAAAATTATATATATAACAAATTTAATTTGTTTTATATATAATTTTATTAAGTATTATTAAAATATTTTGATATGTTGAGAAAAATATGATAAACTCGATTATGAAAATAAAATAAACAATGCAATCTTTTATTTGTAGTTATTAATTTATAATTTTATTAGGATCATATATTTACATATAAAGTTTTAAAATTTATTATATTATTATTTTATCTATTTGTGTCATATATTGAACCGGTCCAACTTGGAACTGATAAATTTATAAATTTATGTGTTTATTAATTTATCGATTATTAAATTATATTTTTTTTATGTATATGGACAAGCAATGTTCCATTTTCACATATGAAAACATAAAACTTAAAAACAATTTGGTTTCTTTTTACATTGGGCTATGGGTTGAGGCTGTGTACATATTGTATCTCCCATTTGGCACTGCAACGTAATTTATCTTTACAACTAAATCTTCAAATTTTTAAATGTTTAAATCTTTAATCATGTTATAAATCATGGAGTGGATTGGCATTAACCAGGCCCGATCCAAGACCGGTCCAATACCTAGAAGATGGAGGGACGGCCGAACCCTAGAGAGAGGAGAGAGAGAGCCGACTTCAGGAGAGAGAAAGACGGCCACAAAGCTTAGAGAAAAGGAAACTATTTCCTTTTCTTAGTAGATGTAATCTTTCCATTATTATGTTTTAATAGTTTTCCTATTTCCTGTTGGATTAAGATATGTACACTTTCTTTTTATCTTTATCTTGTAATCCTTATATAAAGGAACCCCTTTGATCATTAATAAGAGCATATAAATATTCAGTCTCTAAACTCTCTTTTACAACACGTTATCAGCACGATAGACTCCAAAACCCTGAGACAAAACCTAACCTAAAATCCGTCACACATAAACCCTAAAACAGGCGCAACTTAAAATCGATATATCTCTCAAACCCCGAGGAACCAGACGACGAGCCACATATCAATTTGAAGCTCTTGACGAGAAAAATCCATCAGCGCAAACCGTTAGTCGATCCAATCCTAGACGTGCCCTCACTCGCAGAAAAAATACACGGCGCCGCCTTGGTCTTTTGGAACCCTAACCCCGAAGAACCCTAAATTGTTCTTGCTTGCGTTCCAGCTCATCAGCATCCGATCAGCTCCAGCCCTAAGGTGTTCCTGATCCTAGACGACCTCAGATTCCAGTTTGTATCACGGTTAGCTTGAGTTCCCAATCAACCAACTCGAGACCCGATAGGTAGAAGACAGCTCGCGTCTGTGTCGCAGCTCGCGTCCGAGGTTCATCCATTCATCTTGGAGGTCCGGTTTCTACAACCTGCAAAACAAAGGTAATCCTAAATTCTGAGAACATGAATCGTACCTGATTGTTTATAAAGATTGAAACCCTAAAAACTAATCTCTAAGATGAAAGCCTTAAGACAAATAGATCAAACCCTAAAAGAGTAAATCGGAGCTCGAATAAGTCCGGTCCCCTAAACCATAATTCGAGATTGATCCATTGATCAATTAAAATCAAATTCTTAATGATTTTGAATCTCAAATCAAACTCCCTTGATCAAAGATCAAAGTTTTCGAAATCCCCTGAAACCCTAATTTGGAAAAACGATTTTAAAATTGTTTGATTTGAAATTTGATTGTTTGTTTGATCACCTAGAGATATTGATAGGATTGTTTAAACTCGAATCTGTATTGCTTGACATGATCCTAATTAAACTTGATAAAGATCTTGATTATATCATCTCATGGCTGTGTGGCCTTATTGCTTTCATAATCGAATTTGATCATACCTGATTGATTGCAATTGAACCTAGATATTACTCTAAGGATGACATTGAATTGAACTAAATAGCCGTGTGGCTCCTACTTGGCCGTAAGGCATATACCTTGGCCGTGAGGCATTGTTTGAAAGTTTAAATGTTTAAAACTCTAAATCTTGTTTTAAATCTTAAAAGGCCTTGAAACCTTAATCTTAAAACCGAATCCTACTAGTGTTTAAATCAGAAACCCTAGGATTGATTAAGGATTTCTTGCATACATATGGATCTGAATATGGATTGCATTCATACTGTTTAAATAAGAATCGACCAGCATGTAGTTTATACAATCTTGAAACCGGTTGCATTAGATATAACTGCATGGCCGAGTGGCTTGATGAATTGATCGCACCATGGTCGTTTCTAGATTGATTGTTTTTCATAAATGCGTAAGACATGTTTGTGGCCGAGCTTGTTAATATATCTTGCGGCCGCATGATCACATTGTGAAACTCAATTTTAAATGATGATGTGATTCAGATGTCGAAAATCTCAAACAGAGACTATGCGGCCCTTAATCTCTCCGAAGATAACTACTTGCAGTGGGCGCTAGATACAAAGATCAGTCTAAGGTCAAAGGAACTTGGTGATACTATCATCAAGGACAACAATGAGACCGATAAGAATCGGTATATGGCTATAAGTATTATATGCCATCACCTCATTGAAGGTCTAAAAGATCAGTACATCACGATGGAAAATCCACTAGAACTTTGGGATGCTTTACAGCATAGATATGATCACCAGAAAACGGTGTTACTTCCAAAGGCTAGAAACATCTGTAAGAATCTCAGATTCTTGGATTATAAGTAGGTGGATGAGTACAATTCAGTCTTATTTAAGACGGTCTCGATGCTGAGACTTTGTGGTGAAGTAGTAACCGAAGAAGGGTTACTTGAGAAGACTTACTCTACATTCCATTCATCGAATGTGATACTGAAACAGCAGTACATAATGAAAGGCTTCGCCACATATACTGATCTGATCTCGTGCCTACTTCTGGCCGAGGCAAACAATGAGCTCCTGATGAAGAACAGTGAAGCTAGACCTGTTGGAACAGCACCATTACCGGAGGCTAATGAGGTTGAAAGGAAAGATCCCAACGAGTGAAATTATGTCCAAAATGACAAGAGATCACACGACAAAGGCCGAGGTGGATACAAGGGGCATGGCCGTGACAATTACTCGAACAGCCGAGACAACTAGTCGACCGACCGGAAAGGAAACCACAATAACCGTGGTCGTGGTTCCAATTATGGCCATGGCCAAGGTAGTTATGGCCTTGGTCGAGGCGGCATATCCAAACCGTCTTACTCGACCAAATCCGTTTGTCACAGATGTGGAATGAGAAACCATTGGGGCAAGAATTGTAGAACCCCTAAGCACTTATGTGAGCTCTACCAAGAAAGTCTTAAGAACAAGAACCCTGAGGCTCACATGGTTCACGATTCCGGATATGAGGCCGATAATGATTCCGACATTGCTAAAAATGACCAGATGGACTTTGAGACTTCTGATTGTCTCAAGGACTAAATTTTCGATACGACTTGTCTTACTGTTTTATGATTTGCTTTTAACCTACTTGATGATTCACGATTTTTATATATATATAAAAGAGTTTGCTTTGATTTCATTATATCTTGTCTGATCTTACTTGAACGTATGAATGTTTTTACTGATAAAAAATTGCCTAAAGGGCATAATATCCAAGTAAGAAATCATGAAAGTAGTATAGTGAGCCTAGTAAAGAAACTATGGCTAAGGCATTGTCTAAAGGACATTAGATACACCCAATAATATGTGATCCATTGAGTTATGATAATATGGTTTCTAAATAGAAACAATGGGCAAACAAAAGGAAACAAGTTCCTTCAGATTTTGAAAGAAAAATCGCCTAAGACCTTATAAGAAAGTGGTCGAGACTATACCTAATGATCTCAACTGATTTAAACTATGCTATAAGATCAGTATGATGAGAGGCAAGAACCGTGGTGACCATATTGAGATACACCACAAAATTTTACACTATATGGCATGATAAGATTAGCCATCCTACAGTCTAAACTCGATGCAAAGATTGAAACGGCACAGAGTTATCCCGTAAAAGATCTCACTTTGTGAAACATGTACATAAAGGGAAACTCATTAGGCTTAATTGTCCCAAGCACCACGACCTTATAGTATGGTCATGAGGGGGAGAGAGGATAAACCCATGATCAATACTACAAGTTCGTGTACCACTATGGTCTAAAGACCATGTTATAAATGGCTTGGCCATAAAAGGCCATTCCTCGGCCGTAGAGGCCATACCATGTTACAAATAGCTCGGCCATAAAAGGCCATTCCTCGGCCGTAGAGGCCATGTTTTAAAACGGCCAAACCATAAGGACATTACTCGGGAAAAGAGACCATGTTATGAACAGGTCGGCCGCAAGGGCCATAACTGGCCAGAGAGGCCATTACCATAAAAGGTTCGGCCAAGTAAGCCATTATCTATAAGACTAAGATTCTAAAGTCTATAAGTTTGGAACATTATGATTTTACATGTATAGAATGATAATATGATCATATGCATCAGGCCATATAAGTGAGCATAGAAATTCCCATCTCAGATTGAATACGGGTCATAAAACCAGACATACACCATCTTAAGAGATTTTGAATAAACCACCACATACATACATGTGCTGTCTAAGATGGAACCTCAGAAGAGATTGGGAATATATGTTGGATAGGAGTATTACTTTCTCCCACGATTTATAAAGAAAACTTGAGACAAACATGGGTGATCATATTGTGGCCAAGTACACGGATTGCATCCGTCTATCCAAAAAATAAAGGAGAAAGATTATAAGCTGGATAAAGAATGATAAGAATGGTTTTAAACCATCATTGTCTTGGAAAAGATCCTCGGACTAGAGATTATAATTTAAGACGTCCAAAGAAAGATTATATAAAGCTAGCTAATTGAGAAGCTAATCGAAATACCAGACACTGACCCGAGAAATGACTAACCAGCTTAGCACCAAATGAATGTCCTAGAAGAGACATAATCAAGTTGCTATAGATTCTATACAAGATAGACCAAGTGTTCCATAAGATAAAGGGATCTCAGATAGAAAGGAATGGTGCATGGAATGATAGATCCGAGATCATACTAGAAACCAAACAGACAGTGAGAAAAGGCTGCGCAGCTACACATCTAAGGTACCAAACCATGTAGTCTTGGGACGCCAAGCTACTAGGTAATAAAGGTCCTGGATAATAAGATCTCAAATCTATAGATCATGTCTGGAACATAATGGAACCACATGAAAGTGTCGACACACACACACTTTTGTATATAAAAGATGCATAAGAGAATAGCACTTGAACATAAAGAGATAAGCGAGGATCATGAACCCACGAATGAGTACTCATACAATCATAAAGATCATAAAAGATTATATTGAAAGATAAACGTGGAGGTTCAAAGTATCTAAAAGAGAGATGAGCGTATTGGCCATATACATATACAGAAACGCCATCTGATCAACCAGTGAAATAAATGGATCTTGTGAGGTAAAGAAACCGTGAGAGAAGGCACATGATCACGAGGTCTAAGAGTGTTCATGTCTTCCTACTTAACAGCATTAGATCATAGCTTGTTACACAAGGTACTCACAGAGATCAAAGGAACAGATTATGAGGAGATAAACTCCTATGTGGTGGATGCTGCTACAGAATTTTCGAAATTGACAATGGTCTGGTCATAAGAAAGAAATTGGATACAAATGATGTAGTAAGCAGCATATGGATCACTGGATAAATTGAAAGAACAGCTTTGTTCCTAAGCTGATTCATGGACTGAAAAGCAGCTGCATATAGTATGTAAAATAAAGTGATCACGCATGATCTTGGAGTTGTATAAAAGACAATCCAATACAGTCCATATATTTGAAATTCCTTGTGATTATACTATACCTAAAAGAGGCATAGAATAAATCTATATGGGTGTCCGGCTAAATGCGTCCGACCCTCTGGCTAAAGGCGTCCAGCACTCCAGCTTAAAACGCCCGGCCCATCGGCTAAAAGGCGTCCGGCCCTTATCCCTTGATCACGGACTAGTAGAAACAAAAGATCAACCATCAGGTTGCAATCCGACATCAGATCCCCTAAGTAAGGATTCGACATAGCAGAACGGTCTGCTGCCGTATAAACTCCACAAGGCAAGTAGTGGACACTTATAGACGAGGTCTATGACCCGGTCATGATTCGGCCAGATTGATACATGGTCGATGGTAACCATAAATCGCCAAAGTAAAGAGCAGTTGATAGTAGATGATCACGTCTAGACTATGGACATATGCAAACACGATTTGCAAAGATCCAATAGTGATCTCCGAGGACAATGTGATTCACATTGCTTAGCACACATGCTTTACCGGGACACTCGATGTCAAAGGACATGAGAAACGACCTAAGAAGTCGAAATGGTCTAATAACGGTTCAGTAATGAAACTGGCCGATTACTCCCATCCTATACATACAGGAAATATCACGCACCAAGATGCGTAGAATGTAGAACCTACAGTGAGGTTCACATCAGGGGGAGTAGTGCGTGTTGTACTCTTTTTTCTTCATCATGGTTTTGTCCCACTGGGTTTTCCTGATAAGGTTTTAATGAGGCAACATGAAGCGTACTACGAATCCTGTATGGTTATGGCATCCAAAGGGGAGTGTTATAAATCATGGAGTGGATTGCCATTAACCAGGCCCAGTCCAAGACCGGCCCAATACCTAGAAGATGGAGGGACGGCCGAAGCCTAGAGAGAGAAGAGAGAGAGCCGACTTCAGGAGAGAGAAAGACGGCCACAAAGCTTAGAGAAAAGGAAACTCTTTCCTTTTCTTAGTAAATGTAATCTTTCCATTATTATGTTTTAATAGTTTTCATATTTCCTGTTAGATTAGGATATGTACACTTTCCTTTTATCTTCATCTTGTAATCCTTATATAAAAGAACCCCCTTGATCATTAATAAGAACATAGAAATATTCAGTCTCTAAACTCTCTTTTACAACAAATCAGGTGTTATTTTTTAAAAGTTCACATATGCTTGTGTATTTGAAGGCATATAAAATAGAGAAAATGACTAGGATAGCACTAAAAAATTTTTTGTCACAAATATAGCCTCTAAAAATAAAAATGACCAAAATAGCACTTAATGTTTTATCAAAAGAGATAAATATACACTTAGACCCCAATAGTAAATTAATTTAGACATTAGGTTTTAGAGTTAAGGGGTGGGGTTTGGGGTTTGGGGTTTAGGATTTAGGGTTTAGGATTTAGGATTTAGGGTTTAGGGTTTAGAGTTTAGGGGTGGGGTTTAGGGTTTAGAGTTAAGGGGTGGGGTTTAAGATTTAGGGTTTAGGGTTTAGAGTTTAGAGTTGGGGAGTGGAGTTTTGGGATAAGATTTCAAATTTTGAAAAATAAATAAAATTTAAATTTTTCAAAAGATAAAATGATATTTTGGTCATTTTAGTTTTTGAGAACTATTTTTGTGACATAAATTTAGAAATGTACTATTTTGGAGATTTGCCTTATAAAATATATCGTTTGGTTTATTCCATGGATTACATTCTTTGTTTTTCTTGAACTTTAAACGTTCTTTAAACCAAATCAACCACAGGGACCAACATATTGATAAAAAAAATCAATTTAAATAAATTCAAAAAGACAATACACGTTCATGAATATTCCGACTTTGCAATTATATCCATAGAGTTTTTGTGTTTCATCTCATCGGGTTTTAAGTTTATCTTACAATAAAAGGGCTAAATAACCAACTTATCAGCCTAATGCCTATTCACGTCGACAATTTCATTCACACCACTTATGAGTTGCCACGTCTGCTTAAACTCCAGGTCATTTACAAACTGGACAAAGCAAAACCAACCCGTATGCATTTTACAGGCCTGAGTTTTTTTAGTATTGTTTGCGTAACATAAGCCCATTCTCTGGCCACAAAAATTTACGAACAAACTTATCTCCCATCTACGGTGTCCTGTCTCTTCGTCTACTGTGATCCTACCCTCACCGCATGCATTCCAAGTCGCCGGTATAACGGCTCCCATCCACAACAATGATTGATCAAATCGAATTCATTACTGTAGCTCTTCACATCCCTTATCTTCCCGCAATATATTTCTCTCTGATTTTCGCTTCTTTTATGCTATCTCTCTAGAAATTGAGCTTCGATAGTATGAATGTATGAACACACACAATAAGAACTCTTCTTATTTATCTCTTGAGGAAACTAACTCAAAACCTCAAAACTCTCAAACTCATAAAACTCACACATTGGATCATCTCATGATCTCTCTATTTATATCTCTATGTTTTTCCTAATCCTATTAGTAAATACATATGTTTAGATAAATCTAAACTAAAGATAACCCTTATCTTTATTCTCCCACTTCTTTTAGGATTTAGGTTTGCTTCTTTCTCAAGCTATCTTCAAGCTTACTTCAACATTGTCCCTCCTAAGCTTGAAGCTTTCAGTCTCTAAGTCTTTCATACCAATGAACTCTCTCATTTCTTTGAACTTGATTCTTCCCAATGCTTTTGTCAAGATATCCGCCTTCTGCTTCTCACCGGGAACGTGCTCGACTGCTATCTGTCCATTTTCAACACATTCTCTTATAAAATGATATCTCTTATGTATATGTTTGCTTCTTCCATGGAACACCGGGTTTCTTGTTAACGCAATTGCAGATTGGTTATCAATTAGAATGGTGACTCTCTCGCTTGGTTGATCCATGATCTCACTTAATAGGTCTTGTAACCAAATGGCCTGCCTTGCGGCCTCTGTTCCTGCCATGAATTCGGCTTCGCAGGATGATAGAGCCACTGTGTCTTGCTTTTGTGAACTCCACGTGATTGGACTCTCTCCAAGATAGAATATATGGCCTGTCGTGCTTTTTCCATCATCTGGATCAGACTCATAGCTACTGTCGCTGTACCCTATAAGCTTTGGAACCTTGAGTGAACTCCTCTCGAACGTTAGGCCATACGAAATACTTCCCCGTAGATATCTTAGTACTTGTTTCATTGCGGTACCATGTGATTCTCTTGGACTCTGCATGAATCTTGAAAGAACTCCAACACTATAGGATAAGTCAGGTCGCGTGTGAAGAAGGTAACGTAGGCATCCTATGTTCCTTCTGAATCTTGTCGCGTCAATCTCTTTCTCGTGTTCTGCTTTTGACAACTTTAGACCGAGTTCCATCGGAGTTTGGACAGGATTGCATTTGTCCATTCCATCTTCTTCTAAAATCTTCGATGCATAGCTTCTTTGTACTAATGAGATCCCATTCTCGTATTGGCACACTTCTATGCCAACATAGTAAGTAAGCTTGCCTAAATCACTCATGTCGAACTTGCTTGACATATTATCCTTGAACTCTTTGATCATCTTTCGGTTTGTACCAGTCACGAACAGATCATCCACGTAAACTGCAACAATTAATAGCTTTCCTTCTTCTAACTTGCGATACACCGAAGGCTCCTTAGAGCACTTTTTAAATTGAAGCTCGCAGAGTATCTGGTTTAGTTTATTGTTCCACGCCCGTGGAGCTTGCCTTAATCCATATAGTGCTTTGTTAAGCTTATACACCTTTCCTTCTTCTCCTTTCTTTTCATAACCCTCAGGTTGCATAACATAAACAGTCTCTTTTAGCTCTCCATGTAGGAATGCTGTTTTAACATCCAAGTGATGCACCTCCCATCCATTCGTAGCTGCTAGATTAACAAGAAGTCTTATTGTTTCAAGACGTGCTACTGGTGCGAATACCTCATCAAAATCAATTCCGTGACGCTGCACATATCCTTTAGCCACTAGCCTTGATTTGTATTTGTTGATGCTTCCATCTGCGTTGCGTTTGATCTTGAACACCCACTTAAGGCCAATGGCTTTGGCACCATACGGCAGCTCAACTAAGATCCATGTATCATTCTTCTCGATGGAGACGATCTCTTCCTCACAGGCTCGTCTCCACTCCTTTGATTCCTTAGCTTCATTCCAATTTCGTGGCTCATGATTCAGGTACATCAATATCTCTTCACCAAGTTCTTCGGCAAGTAGAATATAATCGTCGAGGTACTTTGGCTTGTTGTGTTGCCTCTCCGATCTTCTTAACACTTGTGTTTCTTCTTCTATTATCTCTTCTTGGTCATCAGTAATCGCTACACTCTCAGGTGCTGTTTCTTCTTCTTCGTTAGTAGCGTGCTTTAGACGCAGCCGTTCCTCTCTCTCAATATGATCATCGACTCCGTGATTACCAAACTCTCCTATGGATATCGTGAAGTCTTCGATGCTCTGGTTTTTCGTGGTGACCTCACTCCAATTCCATCCTCTTGACTCATCAAACACTACATCTCTGCTTACCACTATCTTCTGAGTTTGTGGATCTAGTAGGCGATAAGCCTTTGATCCTGGCTCTGTGCCTAAGTTTACTAACATTCTTGCTCGATCATCTAATTTCTTCAAGAGCTTTTTATCTGTTTTTGAATAAGCTATGCAACCGAACACTCGTAGATGGCTAATATTTGGCTTCTTGTTACGAAACCCTTCATACGGAGTCTTCTCTTTCAAGGCACGAGTGGCCACACGGTTTAGTAAATATGTTGAATGTCGTATAGCTTCTCCCCAAAGGTAGTTTGGCATATGCATATGTTTAAGGATGCTTCTCGCCATCTCTAACAATGTTCTGTTTCTTCGCTCCACAACTCCGCTCTGTTGCGGTGTGTATGGTGCCGTGAGGTGTCGTTTGAGGCCAAAACTTTCACAGAACTCGTTAAACTCCCTGGATACGAACTCTCCTCCCCTATCTTTTCTGAAAACTCCTATCTTCTTTCCTGTTTCTCTTTCTATCACCTCCTTGAGCCTCTTAAACTTGTTGAATGCTTCACTCTTCTCCGTTATCAACATTGTCCACATGTATCTTGTGTTATCATCAATAACCACAAATATATATCTATTTCCCTTTGGAGTTCTCGGTGTTATAGGCCCACACAAATCGCCGTGGAGTAGCTCTAGTTTCTTTTCAGCTCGGTATGTGGTTACTTTAGGAAAGGGGTGCCTCGCTTGCTTGCCAAGTAAGCATGAGCCGCATACTTCTTTTCAACATTTATACTAGGAAGCCCGAGTACTAACTCCTTTTGTATCATCCCCTTTAGAGACTCAAAGTTTATGTGCCCTAACCGAGCATGCCAGCGCTTTGTTTCACTTGTCGAGGATAGGTACAAGCGTGCATTGTTTCTGATTCCCATGTGAACCTTGTACAGTCTATTCTTCGATCTCTTTGATTTCACAAGTAATTTTCCATGTTGATCATGCATCGTCAACTCTTCTCCTCGTAACCTTATGTCACAACCCGCTTCTGTAGCTTGACCCAAACTTATGATATTACTTTTCAAATCAGGGATGTAGTAAACATCTATCATCTTCCTAGCTTCTCCATTGCAATCTGTAAAAGAAATCGTACCCTTTCCTTTGATGTCTATCCTTGAATCATCTCCAAATCTTACCTTTCCCGTGATGGTGTTGTCTATTTTTGAAAAATATCTTCTATCTCCAGTCATATGGTTGCTTGCTCCATTATCAAGATACCATATGTTTTCTCCTTCACAACTTGTTTCGTATTTTTCAGGTAAGACATTCTTCTCGTTTAAAAACACCACCTCATGCATCATGAGTTCATCAGCTTCTTGTGTCTCTGTATTGTCGGTTTCATGAGCCTCTTGTAATTTGAGAAGAAGCTCCGGGCATTGTGCAACAAAGTGGCCAACCTTGTCACATCTATAACAGGTTATCTTTGATGCGTCTCTTTCAGCATATCCTCTTCCTCCATTGTAGTTTTCATTATATCCTTGTCCTCCATTATACCGGCCACGTCCCCTTCCTCTGTTGTTGTAAGGACGTCTTCCGCCTCCTCTACCTCTTCCTCTAGATGAATCTCCTTGGTAGTAGTTTGAGTTGTCTGAAGGATATGATCGATTTGATTGGTTGGTTTGGCCGCTTTGTCCTTCATTATTTGCGTACATCAGTTTAGTTTGATCTTCTTCTCCATCTTCTTCATCTAAAATTCTTTCTTCGTATGCCTTCAAACGTCCAATGATGTCTTCAAAGTTTGTTTTGTTAAGGTCTAACACCTGTTCGAGAGAGGCTACAATGTGTATATATTTCTTTCGAGGTAAACTTGAGAGAAATTTTTTCACCAGCTTGGCTTCCTCGATGATAACTCCCAACGCGGATGACTTAGAGGCGAGTTCTGATAATTTTCCACCAAAATCGTCTATACTCTCGGTCTCTTTCATCTTTAATCTATCAAACTCGTTCATCAACGTTTGTAGTCTTGCTTCTTTTACTCGTTCTGCTCCCACATATCTTGCTTTAATGGCTTCCCATACTTGTTTAGCTTTATCAAGTTCTCCTACTTGCAAGATTAGCGACTCTGGTATAGATTGAAACAACAATGCTAGTGCTAGGTCGTTTTTCTTAGCGTTCGCTGTCTCTGTCTCTATTGCTTCCCAAACCTCATGTACCTTCAATGTGATTCTCATCCTCATAACCCATACTGTATAATTTGTCTGGTTAAGCATAGGGCACTTAATCGAAGAGGACCCTCCTCCTTCTTTTACCTTACCGGTTGCTTCCACAATATCTCCCATGGTCTCTGTTTCGGCTCTGATACCAAATCTAGAAATTGAGCTTCGATAGTATGAATGTATGAACACACACAATAAGAACTCTTCTTATTTATCTCTTGAGGAAACTAACTCAAAACCTCAAAACTCTCAAACTCATAAAACTCACACATTGGATCATCTCATGATCTCTCTATTTATATCTCTATGTTTTTCCTAATCCTATTAGTAAATACATATGTTTAGATAAATCTAAACTAAAGATAACCCTTATCTTTATTCTCCCACTTCTTTTAGGATTTAGGTTTGCTTCTTTCTCAAGCTATCTTCAAGCTTACTTCAACAATCTCTTCACATCCCGTACATTCACCCTCTATATGTCTATCCTCTTTTTGATTCTCACCACTCCACAGGGCCACCAAAAGAAATCCCATGCATCAATCAAAGAAAACGTCAAAATATACGAGATGGCTCTGGCTTCTCTAATCTTCAACGATGTTGTCCCAGGCTTGGGGGAGGCGAAGCTGACCTTCAGTTGACATCCTTCGAACAGACATTCACAAGTTCCTTCGTTGATCATCTGTTTGCTTACCCTCTTACTCTTGATTTTCATATTTTCTTCTACTAATCCCGACACCTGTTAAATTAACACACTGTTATTCATACCATCGGGTTCAGTCCAATAAAATTATTAATTGAAAATGCTTCGAATCAATGTTTTGCTATTTTCTACTAATGCGGAATCTTCTAAGTAGAAAATCTGGGAGTAGTACAGCAACAAATATGTTTACAGTTGAGTTTGCTCCATTCTGTTACGCCAAATAACTGTAAGTTCATATTGTTATTGTAAAATTGAAGTCTGTTTATTTTTTTTGGGCCTGCACTTTCGTCTGTATACGGAGAGAAAATATGTTATGATTTGAACTGATTTGGCTCTTTGTACTATCAGATCGATTGAAATATGATTTATATTGTAAATTGAGTTGTGCTCTAAATCATATTTCTATGACAGAGATTGTGCGTTTCTTATGTTCCAATTTATGTTTTTTTTTTCAGCCTGCAAAGCCTGAGACTGTGACCAAGCGGAGTCAGGTGGAGATAATGAAGGAGAAGAATAATTTCATAAAGTATCCTCATATGTCTGCTTCATAAATTGTCTATACAGGATAAGAATGTCACCAATAGAGGTTGCAGAGATCTGACTGTAACTTTGGTAGATATACAGTGGTATTCCATTTACAGTTTTTGGTTGTCATACAATGGGATTTGAGCGTAAATGTTGTGCTCCATTGAATAAGGCATTTCTTCTAAATTGAGCAGAGGAATAGGTTTAATTTGGGTATGTGTTTAAGGTACATAGGGTGCAAAAGTATATGGGGCAATAAACAAAATTAGAAATGGAACTTATTTAAGAAAACAGAATTGTGTCGATCTAATCGCTACTGGGCACTAAAAGGTTACTCTTACATTTTGGTTGAACTTGCATTTTATCGATAAATGTCATTGGGGATTATACTGTTTCACTTCCTTCGTATAAACCATCAGCAAGTACGATATGTTTTCTGTCATGACAGCTTTTCGCCTAAGTTCATAGCTGAGAAGGAACAATTGATAACATGGTTTCTTGATTGCGTATAAACTTGATTGCCTTGGTCAATCACTAAGTCTCTTAACTTCGTTGCAGCTTCAACAATTACGTCGAAAGAAGTCTGTCACAAACACTGCTAATAAACAAACAACCCGAAAGGCAGTACAAGCCAAGTAAAATCCTCCAAAAATTCTGGTAAGCAGAAGCTCCGTCTATTGTGGCGGCAGGAGGAGCTACATGCCTACGTCTCATGTGATGATGTGAATATCAGTGATGAGGTTATTAACTCCCCCACAAACTTCTGCAAATGTATCACCTCATGAGTATGTTCCAGTCCATGGTTCATTATCAGAACCTCATACGTATGAGACAATCGGCTGAAATATTTATCTAATACAATCCCTTAGCTTACCCAACGGCCGGCACTGTTAGGAAGCTTGGATTAATGTTGATCCCTCTTTGCTCTCCACTACTACGACTCTTTACAATTTTCGATTATTTTCACAAGCTCACAAGCAAAAGAATGTTTATGCTTATACATATGTTCTTGAAATTGTTATTTCTAATGCTAAATTAATAAAATCAGCATTTGTATGATTATGATCGGAAGATGACAGATATACATCACTTTTTCTGAGTTGAGAGAAAAAAACAAATGCTTGATTGTTGATTTGGTACACAATAAGTTCTATTCCTTTCAACCATTAAAACTAGATCTTTAGACAAACAGAAAACATTTTAAAATTATGAAATTTTCAGATAAATATTTATCAAAATAAAGTTAAAATCAATATTAAATTACTAGCAGCAAAAAAATTTCAGAAGAAAATCAGTTTAATATCTAAGTTATTAGGAAATCATGTAAATATTTTAACTAACAAAAAATGGTGTCCTAAGAATGTAAAATCACTATCAATATAAACTTAAAAATCATTGGGTAGTGATTAACATTTATAAGAAGAAAAATCTATCAAAATTTATATCACAAATATAAAAAACTACCAGGTTACAAAACCAAAAGGATAAACTGAAACAACAATGACTAAACACTGAATATGTAACTAAAAAGACTAGATAAACACACAGATAAGAAAAAAATGAAGACAACAATAACTAATTAATATAATTAAACATGTAGAAAATGAATAAAACATATACTGTAGAACTTCTATAAATTAATAATGTTGGGACTTTAAATTTTATTAATTTACAATAATTTTCTTATTTAGATTTCTTATTTTAAGATATATTTATTCTAAGATAAGAAAAATATTTGATGTTAGTGTATAGACATTAATTGTTATTTTTTGAAATTTGACATTTATATTGATTTTATTATATTATTTGGTGTATAATATATATATTATATAAAACTTAAATGTGGTTTTAGATATAATATTACTAAATCTCATAAAAAATATATTTAGTGTTAAAAAAATATATTAAGTCCATTGTGAATATAAAACGAACAATAAAATAATAGGTTTTTACTTACATAAAATATGTATATATATAAATTATTAATTTATAACGTTAATGGGACCATATATTTACATAGAATTTTCTAAAAAAAATATGATCTTATTATTTATCGATTTGTGTAAAATTTTGAACCGGTCAAAGTTGTAACCGACAAAATTTATAATTTATCGAGTATTAACTTATAGAAGTTCTATTATAAATGGTAAAAAATACACATCAAAGAATAAAGCTCCAAAATAGAGAGGCAGAATGAAGGTGGATATAGGCTTACACACTTAGGTAGATACATAATAAAAAAATATGTAATATAAATGAAGATTTAATGTTGTTCAGAAAAACTGAAGATTTTATATTTAAATTTATTGTAGGTTCAAAATTATGCAGCTAACTATATGTGATGAAAATATATATTTTTATAAAACTATTGAACCCCAAAGAGTGGAAAGGAAAATCATATATTGTTAACCAACATAAATTATAAAATATATAAAGATCAAAAACTTACATTAATTAGTCATATACCACATAATTAAAACAATGTAGAAAACTTAGTCATAACACCATTAACAAGAATTTTCTTTAACAATTACGTAAATAGTATTTCAAATCAAAATGAAAATTAACAAAATAAAATAAAATACAAAAGAATATACATCATACCCACGTAAAGGGTCATCGAAGCTAAATTAACATCAAACTAATTGTTCACATTTAGCGTGTTAGTTATGCTACTTATTTTTAGTTTCAAAAATTATAATATTATTGTCTAATATCTAAATATATATGATACTTAGTAAAATAACTAACAAATCATACTCCAAATTTACTGTAAAAATAACGAAAAAATAAAAAGTATTTAATGGGTAAGACATTTTTTAAAAACTACAAACTCAAAAAAAAAAATTCACATTTTCATCAAAATAATAAGTTAACAATTTAAAATATATAAACCGCGCCTAGCGCGGTGAAAAACCCTAGTATTTATAATATTTTAACATGAACAATATTCATATATATGAAGTGTATTCAATCGAGAGTTTAGGATAATTTGTACTAAGATAATAAATTGTTATTCAGTTATGAATTCTACCATGTCATTTAAAATTTAGTGTCATTGAATTCGTATGAAATATTGAAATTTACTGTTACTGGAAATATTTTAATTTAGTGATTTAGAGAGTTTTAGTGAATTTCTTATTATGTAACAAAAAATTAAATCTCATAGTTTGAAATATAATTATAAATTAAGTTAAAATAATATTAAATTCTCTAATTCACCTAAAATATTTTAAAATTCATTAAATTTAATTGCTTCTAATTATTTTAAATTTCTAAATTGAAACACCCTCTTAATATTTAAAATTAGTAATGGTCGGCATGGCACATTTTGGATGGTTGAATTTGAATGACTGACTGCAATGCAATTCCACAATTTCTCAAGTTACCAATCATAATCAAAGACTTCACGACCTACCATGTTGATAATGTCTTTAGTAAATACATTAGGTTGAATAATACTTCTTTTTTTTTTAGGTTGAATAATACTTCTTGGAACAGTTATTTTCAAACTTAAATTTACATTAGAAAATTAAGGAATATTTACATGTGTCAACCATTTTTAGATCAACAAAGTATTTACTCACAAGAACTATCATATACTATCAGATGTTTATGAACTACAACCTCATTTTACATATTTTCGTATTAAAAATTATAGGGTCCAAATGGTGACATAGGAAATTAAGTTGAATAGTCAATTCCTACTCATTCCTTAAAAATTACACCATTTATGGTGATTTTTCGCTGCGTTTGATTCCTTGTCATTCCTTGAATTTGAAGAAACTATAAAAGAAAAACATTTCTTATCAAAATTGATATGCAACAAAAGGAATAAATATTCATTTTTATTCATTTTATTTTGTTCATATTCATTCATTTCCTACTTGTTCCTATTCGTATTTTAATTGTCACCGGTTAGAGGCTTAGACTTAATTTTTCATGAGATAATAGTTTGACACATATACCCTTGTGTCTTTAAAGTTCGAAATCTAAAAACCCATAGGCAAGATTATATTTGGTTTACTGTTTCTAATGTCTTTACTACATGCACATCTTGGTTTAAAAAAGCGCTCGCTTACATTAAGGCGAAGCGTAGCGATGTCCCCATCTCAGCACCTCAAGGCGTGACGACATACACAAAGCAAACACTTCCTAGGCTCTCATACTAAGTGGCATTTTGCATAAAGCGACACCTTAGAGCATTGTTATCGCGAGCTCTTGAGCCGCTATCTTGCTTTTTTAGAATTAAAAAACAATAAAAATTGCCTAATTAAACAGGATACTTAGCTTAATGAAGGCACACATAATATCAACCCTCTCTCTCGCTCTCCACCGAAGCTTCCTCTCTCTTTCTCTCGTGTCTCCTCGACGACTCTGAAGGCATCTGGTGATATCTCCTCGGCGATGACCTCTCCGCGACGGAATCAACCGATGAGGAGTCGTCGACGGAATCAGACGGCGTTTCTAGCGGTTGAATCGTCGTTTCTGTCGCTCTCATCGACGCCTCCATCTATCTCTCGATCTCCTCGACGACTCCTCGTCTCTCTCGATCGCGTCGACGCCTCCGCGTCTCTCTCTCAATCTCCTCGACGACTCCTCGTCTCTCTCGATCTCGTCGACGCCTCCGCGTCTCTCTGGCTCTCCTCGACGGCTCTCCTCGATGGCTCACCTCGACGAAATCAAATCCAAAGGTAAGGCTATGTATTTGTCCTTTAAAGTCTGAATCCTTCTTTGTTATTTAGATTCGTTTGTTGTGTTGCATGCGTATCTTGTCTTTGTTTATGTCTCTATCTTGGATTCAACAGAAGAAGTCTCTTGTTTTTGTTTATGTCTATGTCTTTGATTTAACAGATGATGGCTTCTTGTGTTAGATGTTTGATCTGTTAGATGATGAGCAAAAGTATGTTGCCTTCTGGAAAAGAATTGCAAGGTACTTCAATGCTAGTCCGAAGCTAGCCGGGTGTGAAAAAAGAGAGGCTACTCACTGTAAGCAAAGGTGGCACAAGATGAATGACTTATTGTGTAAGTTTTGTGGTGCTTATGAGGCAGCAACAGGAGAGAAGAGTAGTGGGCAAAATGAGAATGATGGTCTCAAACTTGCCCACGAAATCTTCTTCAATAACCACAAAAAGAAGTTCACCCTTGAACATGCTTGGAAGGAGCTTAGAAATGATCAGAAGTGGTGTGATCTCTCTACAGCTAGACATGATGGAAGCTCCAAAAAGAGGAAGTGTGAGGAAGGTTCACAGTCTGCAAGCTCTAAAGGAAATGAAACTGACAGTGCTCTAGATGATGAAGGCACCACTCGCCCTCCGGGTGTTAAGGCTGCAAAAGGCCGTGGTAAAAAGCCCGTGGAGCTGTCTGATTTTAAGACTGTGTGGAGCATTAAAAAGCAAGACTTGGATATGAAGGAGAGGCTGTCGAAGATTAAGCTCCTTGACAGTCTCATTGGAAAACAAGGACCCTTAGCAGATTATGAAGAAGCTCTGAAGAAGAAGCTCGTTGATGAGCTGATGTCTATTTAGTTTAAGTATGTCTTGTTCTGTTTAGGTGTGTCTTGAACTGCTTAGATTTGTTGTTCTTGTTCTGAAGATGAAGCTGTGTAGTTAAAGTCTGTTGTTCTTGTTAGCTAAGATCGGATATAAATGTTATGGCACTGCGTTAATTTTCTTGTTAGCTAAGATCGGATATAAATGTTATTGCATTGTGTTATTTTCGCTGTCTCATGTTATCTCTTGTGTTGTTTTCAGGTCAAGACGAGTGTGGCATTGTAGATTCACGGAGTAGACAAAGTCACGGGCCAAGAAGAGTGTGACGTTGTATTCTTGTGTTGTGTCAGTTCACAGAGTGTGAAACTTTTGTTGTCTTGTGTATCAGTCACGAGCCAAGACGAGTGTGACGTTGTGTATCACTTGTCTAGTGGAAGCTTTGTTGTGTTTTGTTGTGTCACGGATTGTATAACTCTTTATCTTGTGTTGTGTCACGGATTTGTAAAAAAAATTTTGTCTTGTGAACCAAATTTTATATATAGTTTGCATTCTCTCATTCTCACCAAACATAACAATCAAAACAATATCATCTTCTCTCCTTCTCACCGAGAACGAGTCATCTCCTCTCATTCTCACCAAACAAAAGAATCAAAAACAATATCATCTTCTCTTCTTCTTCTTATAAAACCAAGATTATTAATCATCTTCAAAAACAATATCAGCTTCTCTTCTTTTTATTTCTCATTATCTTTATTCAAGCTTAATTTCTCTTTTGGATTACAAATATGACATCTTCTTCTCAAAACCCTTTTGAAGAATCACTTGATGATACATTTGATCAATATTTTGATCGATATGTTGATCAAACTTTAGAGAATTTAACCGTTGGTAATCAAGAAGAAGCAAGGAAACAAAGAAAAAACGAGCTTATATCGAAAGAAATCGTGAAGAAGGGCATATTCATTTATGGAATGATTATTTCAGTGAAACTCCAACGTATCCTGAAAATTTCTTCCGACGACATTTTAGAATGAACAAGCCATTGTTCATGCACATTGTTGATCGACTCTCGAACGAAGATGGTCTCAGAAGGATGAGTCTCTCTCCCCTCCAAAAGTGTACTGCAGCCATTCGTGTCTTGGCGTATGGTATTGCAGCTGATACGGTCGACGAATACCTCTGGCTCGGTGAAACTACAACTCGGTTATGTGTCGAAAATTTTTGGAAGGAATAATAAATTTATTCGGCGATGAGTATCTAAGAAGACCAACACCGGCTGACCTTCAACGTCTATTTGATATTGGAGAGTATCGTGGATTTCCCGGGATGATAGGAAGCATCGATTGTATGCATTGGAAGTGGAAGAATTGTCCCACCGCTTGAAAAGGGCAATATTCTCGTGGTTCGGGTAACCCAACAATCGTTTTAGAGGCGGTTGCATCGTACGATCTCTGGATATGGCATGCGTTTTTTGGACCTCCAGGTACCTTAAATGATATTAATGTTCTTGATCGCTCACCTGATTTTGATGACATAATAAACGGTCAAGCTCCGCAAGTCACTTATTTCGTCAATGGAAGAGAGTATCATATGGCTTACTATCTCACCGATGGTATTTATCCGAAATGGGCAACTTTTATCCAATCTATTCCAATACCACAAGGACCGAAAGCAGTTTTATTTGCTCAACGGCAAGAAGCTGTCTGCAAAGATGTCGAGCCCGCTTTTGGAGTTTTGCAAGCTCGCTTTGCCATAGTTAAAAATCCGGCACTTTTTTGGGATAAAATCAAAATTGGGAAGACTTGAGAGCATGTATCATACTCCACAATATGATAGTAGAAGACGAACGAGATGGCTACACTCAATTTGATGTTTCAGAGTTCCAAGAAGGAGAAGACACCGGAAGTTCACATGTCGATCTCACGTATTCTACAGATATGCCTACAAATATCGTCAATATGATGGGTGTTCGAACTAGAATTCGTGATAGACAAATGCATCAACAACTCAAAACTGATCTAGTTGAACATATATGGCGAAAATTTGGACGTGATGAAGACATCAACTGATCTCGGATGCATCTTTCTATTTTTATTGTATTTTTACTAATCTTTGTCTTATCATTATATATTTAAATCTATGTTTTATTTAATAAAAAAAAATTATCTTTTAAATTTTTTGTTTTTTAAGAACCCCAAAATAAAAAACTTACAATGGAGGCACTAAATTGTGGGGTCTCTTGATTAGGTTTCTTAACCTCACATTTATTACTTAATACTATTAAAAAAATCGCAAGAGACCCTAAAAGGGAATTTAGGATAATCATGCTCTTACTGATTTTGATTCAAACCGAATTGGTTTGTCAAAATAAGAATATTAAACCGAATTACAATCAAAGAGAACAATTACAATCAAAGAGAACACATACCCTAAGTTTAAAGTTAGGGGTTTTCCGCTATTCTTCTCCTCATTATTCACGTGAATTCAAGGCTTTGGTTTCTGGTGTTTCTTCTCCTCTTTTCTACATTGGTGATTACTCTTTTTTTATGTTTTGCTTTTAACTTCTATTGTATCTATGCCTATGTTACTATGTATATGCATTACCGTTTTATTGCTTTCATACACAGAGCGCTAGTTTTGTGTCGCAGGCGCCAGGTGAGAGGCGATCGAGTCACCCATTGCCTCACCACGCCATGCGCCATTTAAAACCAAGATGCGCCTTGGCTCCTGAAAATTTGGAGCTGACTTGCAAATTTAATCACCCAACCTGATCCCACAACTATTGGAGGGACCTGACTCTCCATCTTTTCATGGTAATAATGGTGGAGAGTCATGACGGTTCCCATGTTGTAGCTCCTCGGGTCGGTGCAAATGGTAATGAATGTGATGGTTGGAACCGACACCAAGCTTCGGAAGCTAACATAACTGATACCTTTTGTCTCTATAGTGGGTTTGAGTTTTCGTTACAAAAATGTTTAGGTAGATTATACTCTCCAAACAATATCTATGTGGCAAGCTATAGACAAATGGAGCCTGCATCTGTTCTTTCATTGGTTGTTTACTCGTCTTAACCTTTTTACTGGATTTTGCTCTAAAAAAGTTCATATTGGATGTGACGGGTGTTCTGTTCCAAATGGCAGCGGCTGAAACTGCAATAAGTTTAAGTTTTGAACAAGGATAGTGAATGTTTCGTCTCTTGGCAATGGTTTTTGAAGCCCGTAAGTCTTAAGTAATCATGTATTTTATGCAGTATGACATGCTTACAAAGGGCATTGTCTCAAATCTTTTATATAATAAAACCAAGAAGCAACAAGAACAACGTATATTAATTTATGTACACAAATGTAGCCAAAGCAAAGTTGAATAGAGAAACTCAACGAAGAAGAAAGAAGTTTGCAACAACATCTTATAATGAACAAAGATTGAAAACTACTCCGGTCACCGGTTCTGCTTCCTTATCAGTGTTTTCTTCAAAAAAGAGCCCGAACCATATTTTACCGGAAGCAAAGCCATTTCTTCTGCAAACATATAAGAACCTTATATCACGTGAGTAGTGAAGATTGGGTTTTGTGAGGTACGTATGAGGAAGAAAAAAATAACGTACCTTTTCTCGTGGGATATGGGAATTACGTTTATTATGATGGTTTTTGTTCTGATGGTTATGATGGTTGTTGTTTTTCTGATGAGACTCATTGTTTATCGGAGGTGTAACCAGACTCTCAGGTCCTGCAACAGCTGTTTTCTTGGTCTTCTTGTCGTCACGAGCGTTGTTGAAAATGACGGTGAATCCTTGGACAACGCCTGGACTACTCGCGTCCCATTCCCCAAACTTTGGCAGTTGTCTTCCTCTATTTCCCTGCACACCGCCAAAATAAAATGAGAATAGCCTCTCTTGATAAGCCAAAGTTTGAGACTTTTTCAAGATAAAATTAAGGACAAAAATTGTATCAAGATGTGAAGATGTATATTGTTCTTACCGTTTCCATTATCGATATTAGAACAGATGATCTCGGTTCTAGTACGACCAGAGACAGGTAATGATGATGATGATGATGATGATGATGATGATGATGATCTGGGGAAAAGGAAATGAGATTGTAATATAGAGGAGGAGAGAGGAAGAACGCGTCGTCCTTGTGAAAACAGCAACAATCTCCTTTTTTTCATACACACCTTTTCTCTTTCCCGCGGCTTTCCCAACAGAAATAACTAAACTAAATTAGTAAATATTAAAAATAAAAAATATTGAAGAACAAAGACTAAAAACATGGATCATGGCAAAAGTTCAGCAGCCTTTAAAGATTTTTGGGATTTGTTAGGTTGGTAGTATTTATATATTTTTCTTCTAAAAATTCACTTGATTTTTTAATTAAGTGATTTATTGACAATTTTTAGGCCAAAACAATTAGTCTGCGGACGGAGTGCATTTATATTTTGATGTTTTAAGTGGAAAACAAGTAAGGTAAGACCAATCCCCTATATATTATCTGAGAAGCATTACAACTTTTTTTTGTAGCCACGTGTCATCACTAGAATGATTCTTAGAATCATTAGAGAAATATGTTGGTCCATCTAATTATATAATAAGATTTTTATTAAACTAACAATAAATTCATCATTAATGTACTTTATTATTTCCTTAAATAAAATTTATGGAATTACCTAATGTGGTTAAAGTATATATATGACAATTAATGATTTTGAATAATAAAGATTTGATAAAAAATAGTGTATCTTCTATCATATTTGTTTAATTTTAAACTATTAAATAAATTAAACAACCACAATAACCATATAATAAAAATTTAGATTTTTATGTATATGTTATATGTTATATTTTGAATTTTTACAAATGACTATAAATTACTAAAACTGTTAAAAGTCTCACATTCAAATTTTATGATCTATGGTTTAAAACTTTTGTTATGACAAAATACAAATGATTACAAAAATTATATAAGTAAAAAGTCTAACTTAATCAATTATTAAGATTAATATATATATATCATTTTAAATTAAACTATAAACCATATAAAATATAATATTTTAGTTTCAAAATTTACTTTGAACAGTTTTTTGATAAAAGTTTTGAACGATCATTGACAACTTATTTTTTTTTAAATTATAAATTTCTAAAACTATTAATCCCACAATGAAAATTTTGTTATCAGTAATTTAAATTTTTTTCTATAAAAGATACAAATGATCAAAAAAATATATGAGTAAAATCATCATTTAATAGACATTAATATTAAAAATATATTAAAATATATTATCTATGTTAGTATCATTTAAATTTAATAACATATCCTATCAAATATAAAAAAATATTTTTTGGATTAATAAAATTGATTTATATGTTCGCATCAATTTAATTATATATTTAATAATTACTGATTTTTAATTATTTAATATATATTTATTATTTCATAATATGTAAAAATATTTAATACATAAAATAATTTATATATATAATGTTGATCCCGCGCAAGGCGCGGATCTTAACCTAGTGAGTTTATTATATCCCCAAGTTCCCTAGACATTATTTGTAAACTAATTTGCATATGATTATTAACCTACCTATGACATGTATAGTTTTTCTTATAAATCTTTTTATTTTTGGCAAGATTTCTTAAATATAGTAATGACTATTAGCTCATATGACACCATTAATGTAATTTTTATATAAATATTAATTTTGAAAAATCTATTTTAACATAATAATAATTAATAACTCATATATCACCATGAAATTAATATATATATATATCATATTAATGAGAAAATAAAATAAATATAGTTACAATTTTTATATATCATATTTTATATATAATCAAAATTATTTGTAAGTGAACATCAACAAATAAAAAACAAAAAACACTAATAAAATAATTGTTTTGATAGTAAAATGAATTAAAATTGATGTAACTTTATCAGTTCATTATGTTATTTAACAAATTGATTTTTATGAGTTTAACTTAGTTTTTTTTTGTCACCAACTTAAATAGATTCATATAGACTTTGCTAACTAAATTGGTAGCTCAACATCCATAGGGATAATAAACGACATTTATTTTCTTGCACTGCATGCAAAACTGTCCGTCCTTGAATTATGCGTCCGTGGTATATAAACGAGCGAGGTATAAGCTGTTAAAACTTTTCATCAAGATCTTTATATCTTCCAAATAACTTGCAAAGAGTGGTCATTCTTCTGGTTCAGAATCCATCTTCGCCAACCGAGAACAATTTGTTGCAAATGTAACAGTAAACTGGTTTGGATTCCTTTGTAGTACTCTTCAACTGATCTATTCCCTTGAGACAGTGTTATGATCTTGAAGTGCAGTTCTCTGTGATAGTGGCTTGGTACAAATATCTTCCTCATGATCACCTTCATTTGGTTCCGGGTTTCAATAGGGAAATCTCCTGCCCTTCTTCTTGCCGTAATGAGGTTATTCTTCTTGTCGTAATGAGGTTATCCCATCAACTCAGAGCACACTCTTTGAACTTAGTAGGAGCAAGCTTCAGTTTGTACTTTTGAGTGTAGTCTCTGCAATTGAACACAATTTCAATCTTCTTTTCCCATTCTAGATACTCTTCTGGATCAGCAGTGCCTGTACACTCAAGAATCTTCAGTTTCAAACCACCCATAGGATCATTGGTTTGTGGCCTATCTCCTCTGTCTCGCCTTCTTCTTCTAGAGCCACTGGATGGGTTTGAATGGCTATAGTAACTTTCTGAAGCAGATTGGTCTGAAGACCTCATGGGTCTCTCACGATCTGGGCGCACACCCTCAGCTCTGAAGTTCTCTAGTTTCTGATCCATCAAAGTATTCATCAAAGTAGTCATACCTGCAGTCAAAGCATCGAGTAACAGTTGATCCATTCTATTGTTCCGATTTTTTTCTTCTCCCATGGTTCATGTTGATTTTCCAAACACAAAACCAGTAAAAGAGATCACAGAAACATAATATAACAGAAAGTAATGGAATTGAATCTGGAATAATCAGACTTCCAATTTTCAATAATAACCCTAATTCTTTTCTCTGCAATCTTGTGAATCAAGTTTAGTTATTTAGCAATTTTAACACTTGTTCTAGGTAGATCTGATCTTAATAAACACAAATCCAACAAGATCTTAACTCTAGAATAGATCTGATCAAAGAATTATGAAAAGTTTAAAATTGCATAATCAAAAAAACAAAACCTATTGATGGAGATCTATTCTAATACCACTTGGTGAGATCCTCCCAAAGATCGACACTCTAAAATTGGTAATGGATAAGCCTTGCACAGAGTGAGCTAGAAAGCAACAAACGATCAAGGGATGTGATTGAAAGGTGACACAAGAGGTGCGGAAAGTCTCTTGATACTACCGTATAATGGTCACCTCTAGATATGACACACTAGATTAAACCAAGTTAGATTGAAGGAAATCACATACCAACAATCAAAAATGATTCAACAAATTTAAAGAAGATGATTTTTATTAAAAAGGTTGAATGATTTGAAATGAAACATACAAGAGTTTAAATAGAAAACAACAAGCTATGCATGACCATCATAGGGAAATCTAGAAACAATACTAGGAAAAATAAAAACACTTGCATGAACAACATGTGGAAGGGTAGAAATACTTAGAAAACATAAAAAAAACTTTAAATGCTTCTTTGCATGCAAGAGAGAGAAGCTTTCGTGCAATCCATTATCTGATTTTCGTCCATCTTCTTAGCAAGCAAAGAAACCTCTTGTTTTGGGCTCTTAATGGACTTGTAACTTCATAAAATTGGGCTGGCTTTGATGTCTAACTTCTTGGGTCTTCTTCCTGGCCTAATCATAAGACCAAACCTCATTTAAAGGCCTCCACGTTCTGCCCCAAATCTAGTAGCTTCTCTCTATCCAAAACTTCATAGATCAATCCAATTAGGTCTTGAAAATGTCCATTAAATCAAACCATGATCAATGGCTTAGTCGGTTCATACCTCGCTTTCATGCCTTGGACTTTGATGCTGGTCAGGATCATATCAAGTTCTTTCTCTATCCGGGTACACTCGTTCTACTTGATATCCAGATTTAACTGTGTATCTCCAATGTTTTATAAAATTCATCCATCTCGATCTGATGTATGAATTTGACTTAAAGATATACTTTCATATATTTTCGAATCTTGCGGATCCACCAGAGTCCGAATAACCTGTAAATTTCATATTCTCGATGTTACATTGATGAGAGAATCCACTATAAGGTCTGGGTAGAGATTGTGATGATTTTTATTTGTTGGTCTCGGGTGAGTGGATAGGAACCAATGATCATTTCATACTGAGATAGATGATCATGATCCCACACTTTTGATTAATCATTTGCTAACCAGAGATCTAACAAAGACAATACTACGCCAGCCGTAGGACGATGAGTACAATCTAATTGGTTCCAGAGGTGATGTATTCCTGAAATACCGTTCTTTGAACACACGAGAGAATAATGTAGGCCTGGGATTCCGAACCGAACCTATCGGTCCGATCCGAACCGAACCGAAAACATCGGATATCGGTTATGTTTCGGAAATAAGAGAGAAATCGATCGGTACAGGTTTTCAAATATATTGGTTTTCCTCTCGGTTAGGTTCGGTTCGTGATAACCGAACGAATAACCGAAATTTTAAGCTAACTATATATACCTAACCTAAGTCATCCTTAACCTAAGTACCGACAAACCTAAAGTCGTAAACCGTTTACCCTAATCGCCTCTCTTAATCTCTCTTTCTCAAGCACGATCTCCGATCAATCCTTGTCTGATTCTCAGACCAGACCAACTTCTCTTCTTCCTTACATCATTTGGAGCAAAAGGTAGAAGGTTAGTTTTTGTATCTGTCTTCTCTTCTTTCTAAGTTGTTTTAGGGTTTGTGACTTTGTGTGATAATCGAATTGGGATTTTAATTGTTAGGGTTTGTGTGTGTCGCTTAGTGAGTCAGTTATAGTTTATAAATTGATCAGCTTTGGTTAGGAACGATTTCGAATGATTTTGAACTGAGTTTAGCGAATAGGTTGTCTGAAATAGCGTATGGTTTTGTGTTCATTTTGTTTGTTTTGTCTGTTATGTTTGGTTCGTATTGTATATATATTTGTCTGATATTAAGTGTTTATTTTCTGATTGTATTTGTAGATGTTAGCTTGTGAAGATAATGGTGACTTCCTCGCAGAAGAAGTTGAAGCAGATATAGATCAAGGTGGGGGAAATAAAAGATCTGCTTCTGAGAGATCAAGCACTGATATGCATCCTGTTGCAAAGAAAAAGCAAGCTCACAGAGCAGAAGTTTGGCAACATTTCATTCAAAGAGAAGATGATCCGAGCATCAGCAACTGCCATTATTGTACCCAAGGGATTGGATGTGACTCGGAGAAGAGTGGGACGAGTGCGATGAAGAATCACATTGCTCGATGTAAGATGTACCAGCTCTACAAAGAATCTGGAAAACAGCAGGTGCTAGGTGGAGATAGTAGTGGCGTATTGACAGCTATTAAGTATGATGCTGCTTTGTTTAGGAGATCAGTGAATGAGATGATAGTGCTGAATGAAGAGCCATTTTCTTTTTTCGAATCTGAAGGGTTTAAGCGGTTCTGTCACAACATCTTGCCTATGTACACAGTTCACTGCAGGAGAACAGCAACAGAAGACATATTTGGAATGTTTCTAAGGGAGAAAGCTAGCTTAAAGCAGTTGTTTAGTTCTGAGAAGCAGAGAGTGTCTCTTACCACTGGCATTTGGGTTGCTCCTACAACATCCTACAGCTACATGGTCGTCACAGCTCATTGGATTGATCGAAACTGGAATATGCAGAAGAGAATTTGAGTCTATGTCTCTCTGATTGGGGAATAGAGAAGATCTTTACGGTTACAGTAGACAATGCTAAGGCGAATGACAAGGCCCTACGGCTGTTTGCAGAAAATTGTAGGGAGATAGGACCAAATGCATTGGTTAAGGATGGTGCATTGTTGCATATGCGTTGCTGTGCCCATATTCTCAACTTGATAGTTAGGGATGGTTTATATGAGGTCAAAGATAGTGTAATGGCTATTAGAAATGCTGTGAAGTATGTTAGATCATCGGGTACAAGATTGTAGTCGTTTCAGTTAAGGGTGCTGACAGGAAATGTTAGTAGAGGGAGCTTGTCTTTGGACTGCATAACTCGCTGGAACTCCACATATCTCATGTTGTATGCCGCTTTGAAGTTTAAGGTTTCTTTTGAGAAGCTCAAAGCCGAAGACGTGTTGTATAATGATTATTTTCTAGAAGTAGAGGAGAATGGACATAAGCGAGTTGGACCTCCTACTACGGAAGGGTGGGAAGAGGTGCAGAGGTTAGTGAAGTTTCTGAAAATCTTCTTTGGCTGCAGTTTAGCGTTCTCAGCATCGAAGACAGTCACGTCCACAATTTGTTACAATGAGATTGTGATTATCGAGAGGAACTTGATTGCATTGAGCAATAGCAAAGATGGGATTATACAGATTCAAGCAAAGGAGATGAGGAACAAATTTGAGAAATACTGGGATGGACTAATCAATATAAACCCACTGGTCATCATTGCAAGTGTGTTCGATCCAAGGAACAAGATGCAATTTGCTTCTATATGTTTTGATAAGCTGTATGGGAAGGATAGTCTGGAGAGTGGTCATCTCAGAACATCAATCAGGGCACTGATGAAATCGTTGTATGAGGAGTATGTGAGCAAGCTTAGCTCTTCATCTCAAGGTGATAGTATCAGCAATGTTTTTGATAATGGGGAAGGTGAAGTTGGAACCATGTTTGATATCTCTGATGACGATGACGAGGACTTTGAGAGGAGAGATTCTTTGTATTCAGAGATGGTTTCAGAGGCAGCAAATGAAGAAGGTAGCAGTGAACTCGACATCTACTTGATGGAAAAACCAGTACCACGAGGCTCAAACAACTTCGGCTTGGACTACGATGTGTTATCTTGGTGGAGGAAGAACTCTTGTAAGTTTCCAATCTTGTCTGAACTAGCAAAAGATGTGCTAGCTGTTCAAGTCTCCTCTGTTGCTTCAGAGTCAGCATTCAGTACAAGTGGTAGAATTTTAGATCCGTTTCGTAGTTGTCTGACTCCATACATGATTGAAGCTCTTGTCTGCCTACAACAGTGGCTTCGAAACAACATCCAGGCTGAGAAGGTTGCAAGCTTGGTTCAGATGTTTGAAGAATTCGATTTTCATGAGTCATTAGGTAATCATTTAACTATTTTCCTTCAAATTTTATATGTTCACAGTCGTAAGTTCCTAATTGCCTTTGACATTATGTAGAGTCTTTGCAAATTCCGAGTGAATCTAGTCATTAGAGGTAATCTGTTGCTCTCTTATTTGTATAGTTTCTTGTAGTTTGTTCTTCTCTCTGTTTTTACTGATTTTCTTACTTCATAAACTTGTAGGTTGGAATGTCGAGGAAGTCAAAAACAACTTAGCCTATCACTCTCTTTTGGACAACTTATCCTTTTGAACTCATGAATCTATGTATCTTTCAAAGTCTGATCTTTGCAAAAGAGATATATATTCAGATTGTTGTCTTTTTTTGGATTTTCATGTTTGAGAGTGATCTCTTTTGAATGTTTTAACTTGGTGAATCGATTATAAGTTGGTTTTGATGTTGGAGATTATTTTTCTGTTGTTGACTGCATGATTATTTGATTTGCCAGGTGAAAACAGAGGCATAACCGAAACAATCTTAGGTAACCGATACCCGACACTAACCAAAAATACCCGAAATTAACCGAGTGATCCGATTTTTTTATTGAAAATGTTTGATTTCGGTTTTTTTGGAATAAAATCAAAAACCGAAAATAACCGAAAACCAAACCGAATTGAACCGAATTCAAATTCGGTTTTCTTCGGATTTTTTTCCAAAAAAAACGGTTAACCGAAAACTAAAAAATCGGTTCGGTTCGGTTTGGTTTCGGAAAATTAAAATCGCAGGCCTAAAATAATGTGTTTGGTTTCTCTATCAATCTCCAAAATTGCTTCCCAAGCTTAGTTGTATTAAAATCTGTGAGGTCTTTAAACCCTAAACCTCCTTCATCTTAGGACTACACAGTTTATCCCATGATTTCCAATGCATACCTCTAGTATTGCCACCTTGACTCCACCAAAATTGTGCCACTGCACTCGTTAGCTTCTTTGTTACCATTTTTGGTATGCGAAAACAGGACATTATACATGGTTTGGCAAAGCCGTTACCACAGATTTTTTAATCACTTCATTTTTCCCCTTAGTGAAAATCTAATATGTCCATCAATTTACTCTATTACTTAAACAATCTTGAATAAAACCAAACACTTGTGTTTTTTATCTTCCCAAATTCTCAGGCATTCCCGAATATGATCCCATTCTGCCTAAATTTTGTATCCTTAAAATATCATGTTGTTTCTGTCTGATGGGTTCTTCAATCTTGTGACCGAATTGAATCGAAGATTTTTCAACATTTATATGCTGACCCGATACCAGTTAGTATTTTTTTAGAATCCTGAGAATTGTCTGTCATTTCTCTCTTTGTGCTTTGAAAAAGAAGAGATTATCGTCTACAAAGTGCATATGAGAAATTGGAGGATAAGCACGTCCAACCTTTATGCCCGTCAGTTGTTTCTCTCTCTCCGTCTTTTTAATATTTGCTAACAATGCTTCTGTACACTTAATAGATAAATAAGGAGATAAGAGATCTCCCTGTTGTAGTCCCCTTTGTGGAGTTATGTGTCATTCTGGGTGATCATTCAATAAAACTTTGTATTGTACCAAGGAAATACATTCCATCATTAGTTGGGTTCAGTGATGATCAAACCTCATCTTGTAAAGTAGCTCTAGAATAAAAATTCATTCAACTCTATCATAAGCTTTACTCATATCCGTCTTTATGGCCATAAATTTGTCCTGGCACGATTTGTTAGTCATCAATCCATGAAACATCTCCTGAGCTATGAGTATATTATCAAAAATCAATTTTCCAGGTACAAAGGTTGATTGTGTTTCCGAAATAAGTGAGGGAAGACATGCATTTAATCTCTGACATAATACCTTAGATATAATCTTATATCCCACATTACATAAACTGATAGATCTGAGCTTTATCATCATTGTAGGCCTCTTCATTTTATTAATCATACAAATATTCATAATATTTAATCTTGTGTCCAGTTTCCCTGAGATAAAAAAAATTATTGACCATTTCCAGTAGATTGTTTTTTATTATGTGCCAAGAGTGTTGAAAAAATAGAGCTGTCAATCCATCCAGCCCAGGAGCTTTTTGTGGATGCATCATAAACATGGCTTGTTGTATTTCATCATTGGTTGCCAGCCTGATTAACCGTTGATTCATCTGGAGGGTGATGGTAGGTGTAATCTCGTCCACAAACCATCGAATTATGAGGGAGAAGTTGTCTGGAACAAATCATCAAAATAATCCATTGCAACCTTTTCTACACTTGTTCTTCAATTATCCAGTTTCCATCAGTATCATAGAGCCCTACAATCCTATTACGAGCACGTCATTTTTTTTGTTAGGGCATGACTGAATTTAGTATTAAGATCCCCAGATGTATACCACATATTACGACTTTTCTGGTCCTTATATTCTTCTTGTAACTTCCTAGATACCTCAAGAATGTCTTCCTGAGTTCTATTATTATCAGTTTGTACTTCTTCTAGTGCTTTTTGAAGATCACTAATCCTCCATTCCATATGGTGGATTATTATTTCACAATGTATCGATCTCATGGCGACAATTAATAATTATTGATACAAAATCTCCTGAGTTCTCCGATGGCGATTTACCTAAACCTTTCCCAATTGATTCCAACAAACCATCATGTCCAATCCATCTTTTTTCAAACCAAAATTGTCCCCGTCATCTTGGTACTTTGTTCTTAAGATAAGACACTACTGGCCAATGGTCATACCCCACCATCCCTAAATAAACTGCGTAAAAACATGGAAAAAGTGTATGTCATTCTTCATTTGCTAAAGCTCGGTCCAACCGACATCTAACCATTACTTTATTTCTTCTTTCTTGCCAGGACATCTGATTTCCCCGGGCCAGAAATTCCAGTAATCCAATATTCATGATCATATAATCGGAGTTAACGACTATGCCTATACCGTTGGATCTACTGTCTCAAGCGACACGATTAGAGAACTTAGTATTTCAATCTACACAAGGTTTTTGGAGGTAAAAAATTTCTGTCAAATAGTGGTTTCATTCCGGTTACGAGACCGACTGGTCTCTAATTTGTCCATTGCCGGAACCACCCTCCAAAATAAGTGGTCCATGTTTGCAAAAAGTGATTGAAGGGGAAAAATATCCGGGTTAGACGGAATCAGTGAGAGAGCCCAGACCTGGATTGCTGGGGGACATTCAAAGAAGACATGATTTATGGATTCCTCAGGTGCACCACACCGTACACATATAGTATCCCCTTGGATTCCTCTTGAACGTAGATTATTCTTTACCGCTATGCATCCTGTTACTAGTTGCCAAAGAAAGTGTTTTAACTTAGGTGGGCATCGCACTTTCCAGCAGTGTGCTTTCAATAAAGAAACTGATGGACCAAACTCTGGAAGTGTCCTAACTTTATCTGGGTACACCCGCTCCACCTCATAACCTGATTTAACCGTATATCTTCCATTATGTGTGAAATGCCATCCGTCCCGATCTTCTATCCGAAACCAGCTTAGTGGTATACTCTCAATTAACTGGACATCGTTCGGGTCCACCAAAGCCCTAAGAACCTGTGAGTTCCATGTTCTTGATGTTTCATCAATAAGTGAATCCACTGTAAGATCCGGGTAAAGATTGTGTTGATTTTTGTTTGCTGGTCTCGGGCGGGTGGATGGGAGCCAAGGATCATTCCATACTGAGATAGAAGATCCTGATCCCACCCTTTTGATTAGTCCTTTGCTAACCAGAGATCTAGCTGAGACAATACTACGCCAGCCATAAGATGACGAGTAAGATCTAATTGGTTCCAGGGGTGATGCATTCCTGAAATACGGTCCCTTGAAAACTCGGGCAAATAAAGTGTTCGGTTTCTCAATTAATCTCCATAATTGTTTCCCAAGCATAGCCGTGTTAAAGTTTGTTAGGTCTTTAAAGCCCAAACCTCCTTCAGCCTTAGGCAAACACAGCTTGTCCCATGATTTCCAATGCATTCCTCTAGTACTACCCCCAGGACTCCACCAAAACCGTGCCACTGCGCTTGTCAGTTTTTTCATCACCGTTTTCGGGATACGATAGCATCCCATTACATGATTTGGCAGGGCTGTTACCACTGATTTTATAATCACCTCTTTACCCCCTTTAGTAAAAAATTTGAAGGTCCATCCGTTGACCCTGTTATTCAATCTCTCTTGAACAAAACCAAAGACTTGTACTTTTGATCCTCCCAAACTTTCAGGAATACCCAAGTATGAACCCATGCCACCTAAATTCTGTATACCCAAAATATCTCTTAATTCCTACCTTAAGCCTTCCTCAACCTTGTGTCCAAACTGGACCGAAGATTTATGAAAATTTATTTGCTGGCCTGATACCACTTCATAATCCTTCAGAATCCGAAGAATAGTCTGACATTCTTTACTTTTTGCTTTACAGAAGAAAAGACTATCATCTGCAAAGAGTAGATGGGATATCGGAGGGCAAGCCCTGGCAACTTTTACACCCGTCAGAAGTTTTTCCCTCTCCGACTTTTTAATATTCGCAACCAGCGCTTCCGTACACATAATAAATATATAAGGAGAGAGAGGATCCCCCTGACGAAGACCCCGACGTGGAATTATATTTCCCTTCGGTTACCCATTAAGTAAAACTCTATACTGTACCGAGGAAATACATTCCATCATCAATTTTATCCAATGGTGATCAAATCCCATTTTGGATAGAAGTTGTTCAATGAAAATCCATTCAACTCTGTCGTAAGCTTTACTCATATCCGTTTTTATAGCCATAAATTTATCCTGACACGCTCTGTTAGTCCTCAATCCATGGAACATCTCCTGAGCTATAAGTATATTGTCCGATATCAATCTTCCCGGCACAAACGCCGATTGTGTTTCCGAAATAAGAGAGGGAAGACACACCTTCAGCCGTTGGCACAATACCTTCGATATAATCTTATAACCTACATTACATAAACTGATAGGTCTGAGTTCAGTCATTCGCGTAGGTCTCTCTGTTTTAGGTATTAAGCAAATATTCGTCATATTTAACCTTGTGTCCAGGGTCCCAGATGATAAAAAATCATTAACCATTTCCAGTAGATCCTTTTTTATTATATGCCAAGAGTGCTGAAAGAAAATAGCTGTCATCCCATCCGGTCCTAGAGCTTTTTCCGGATGCATCATAAATAAAGCTTGACGTACTTCCTCCTCAGTTGCCAGCCGGATTAACCTCTGATTCATCTGTGGAGTAATCGTGGGATTAATCTCATCCAAAAAATCATTGAACTTCGTAGGAGAGGTAGTCTGGAACAAATCTCCAAAATAATCTACTGCTACCTTCTCTACCCCTTGTTCCTCAATAATCCAATCACCATTCGTATCATATAGGCCAACAATTCTATTACGAGCCCGACGTTGTTTTGTCAGGGCATGATAGAACTTAGTATTCAAATCCCCTGCAGTGTGCCACATATTACGACTTTTCTGTTGCCAATACTCTTCCTCATCTTTATACGCTTCCTGCAGTTTCCTAGAGACATCCAATATTTCCTCTTGGGTTCTATTATTATCATTTTGGACCTCTTCCAAAGCTTGTTGCAGCTCACTAATTTTTTTCTTGCCATATGGTGGGTTATTTTTTCGCCATGTGGAGATCTCATGTCGACAATTAATAATTTTAGATACAAAAGCCCCGGAACTCTCCGCCGTAGATTCCCTCCAACCCCTCTCAATTGAATCCAATAAACCCTCCTGCCCTACCCATCTTTTATCAAAACGGAATTGTCCCCGTCTTCTCTGTATTTTATTATCCAGGTTCGCCACCACTGGTCTATGATCAGAACTCACCATTCCTAAATATTTTGTGTAGGAACAAGGGAAAAGTGTATGCCAATCTTCGTTAGCCAGCGCTCGATCCAATCGACACTTTACTATTCCTTTATTTCTTCGTCCTTGCCAAGACATCCGGTTTCCTTTGGCCGGGAATTCCAGTAGTCCAGTATCCCTGATCATATTATTAAAAGGTACAAAAGATGCTGGACTCCTTATCGTTCCTCCTTCTTTTTCATGATTACCGGTAATCTCATTTAAATCTCCAATTATAAACCACGGCTCCGACCTTGCCAGACCATACCTGGTTAAGCGGTCCCATACATGATCTCGCAACTGTTGTACCGGATCCCCATATACAAAGGTCATAAAAACTTGTTTCCCTAAGGCTATCGCTTCCACATCAATCATCCTATTGCTAGTATATAAAATATTGACTTGAAATTCATTATTATAAAATAATGCAAGTCCTCCTCTTGTACCAATCGGATCCACCGTAACCAAATTTTCATAACCGAAATGAGCTTGATACCCTTGAAGAAAAAGCAAATCTTGTTTTGTTTCCGACAAAAATAGAAAATCCGGTTTATGCTTATGCCAAATTTCCCTTAAATAACTGGTTGTCCAATTACTTCCCGCACCTCTACAATTCCAACTTAGCACTTTCATAAAAAATTCCGTGTAAGGAGCTCGGCCGAGCTAGTCATATGGGAGTAACGAGACCCTGTCAATCCATAATACGATATGGATATTTTTGTGAACCACATGTACCCAGAAACCTGATTATATTTATCCTTTTTCCTTCGTAATACTACCATAAAACTTGTGTCGTCGTAAAATTCATATAACCTCCGTAATGTCTTATCTTTATCCATACTCAGCTCAACATAGATTACATGAGCTGTGATTATTCTATTACAAAACCATAACAGTCCTGTCTTCTGGAAAGGAAAACAGAGCACGAATCCATTATCAGCCCCAACAATATTGGACCAATAAACAAATAGTGGAGCACTGAAAATATGCAAATCATTCCACTTATAACCAAAATCATTACACTTATAACCATTTACTAGCCAAGTTTCAGAGCCAATTATCATGATAACTTTTTCCCCATCTCTGAAACTGGTTCCTCTCTCCAAAAAAACCACAAGCATAGCAAGTATAGATTTCTCCCCTGATAATAAAATTGTAGAGAAAACTAAATAAAATTCCACTTCCACTCTTGTAACTACTTGATCATCAACCTGCATTCCCTTTGAAAAACGCCTCGTAGTCTTTTCCATATATGTATCTCCTCTCTGCAATTGATTTGATGAGACCAAGTCAAGAGTTTGCAGTGCTGTAAGTAGGCCAGAAAATTCGATCCAGCGGCTCAATGAACTCCAGTCGAAACACCTATTTCCAATTTTCCTACAAAGTCTTGATAATCTTGTGATTGATCATCTGGATTCCACATCCATTTCGAAGGTCTTAATGATGACACTGAACCACTGATTGTATAATCGTGAAAGATCCATAATGTAACCAGAGTAAGATCCAGGTGAATCAATTTTATTCCCAATCATAATCAAGACAACAGTACATACATTAATCAATAGACTACTATGACAATAAGAACCCGTACCAAAAGAACATAAAAATATGTTCATAGCAACTACTGTAAACCCAAACATAAAATCACCAATACCTAACAAAATCTCACACCACCACTCTTTGTGAAGAAAGAGTTCCAGAAATTTTGTTATGTTTCCAATAATTATCCTTTCTCCCTTCATACACAATAGCAATAAACCCCAGTACGTAGCTACTGAAGAAACCTGAAGACCTGAAGAGACTATAATACACTTGTACCCATTTATTAGCCCAAACTCAGAGCCAATAATTATCATTTTTCCATCACTGAATCTGTTTCCTTTATCCAAAAAAGCCACAAACGTAGCTAGTACACGTTTCACCCATGATAAGCAAATTATGGAGAAGAGTAAATAAGATTCCACTGCCATTCTTGGAACTACTCTAACATCGACCTGTATCCCCTTTAAAAAACACCTCCTAGTCGCTTCCATATCTGTATCTCTTCTCTGTAACTGGTTTGATGAGACCAAGATAAGAATTAGCAGTGCTGTAAATAAGACAGGAAAATAGATCAGAGAACTCCAGTTGACCCACCCAATTCCAATCCTCCCACTTCGTCTCCAACATATGACCAAACACCAATATAAGCCTATGCGAAACAAGATGTACCAATGACCATAATGATTTGTCAAGACTAGACACAAGAAAACATAACCAAAAATTCTATTTTTGCTCCAATCCATAACCTTGTATGGGTCACCAACCCACATTGAAAGCACAACCAGAAACAAATAACACGTAAAGTCAGACCTAAACTTGCTTAGAGAGCTTATTGGGTTAATTAAATCAGCCAAACCAAAGATCACCCATCTCCTCCCTATCTTGTCTTCTGTCTTGAGCTTATCCATAATCTCCTTGTCGAAAGAAAAAGATACCGTTTTGATGATAACTAAGATCATACCTTGATAATCTTGTGATTGATCTTCTGGATTCCACATCCATTTTGAAGATCCTAATGATGACACGCTCCCTTCAATCCCAATCTTTTCTCCGACCCACAAAATCCTTCGCAAAACCAAAATAACCCATGTTTCCGAAATTCCTTTCCGCCTACAAATCCTCCCGATCTTATCATCATGATAGAGATCTGATTGATTCCGTTTTAGCCCTTGAGAACCAGGATCCCATCGTCGAAAAAACATGAAACCCTAAAAAGCTGTCGCCATCGCCGTCGCTTACAAAAAAAAAAAAAATCTATTATAAACAAACAAATAATGAAAAGAATTCTGAGATCGTATTGTTATTTTTCATAAATATTTTTGGTTTGAATTAAAATGACAGTAACCTTCATTATTCTTTATTTTTAGAGAATACAAAATTAACAAAAATAAATCAGGAAATATAATAATATTGTTTTTATTTCTATTTCAGTTTGACATAATAAAAAATATAAAGTTTAAATAACTAGCACTAAATTTATTTCAAGAAGAATCAAGTTTAAAAAAACATTTACACAAATTATTTCTTTCATGATAATAAATTAGTCTACATCCAAGCTAAATCATGTAAAATATAATACAAATTGATAAAATAATTAAATCTTAATTTCAAAAGACTATATTTGTAGTTTAATAATATCATAACTAATAAAATATTTTTTAATTTAACAGGAAATGATGTTTTAGAATATCTTTGTTTCATATCATAATTATATCTGGAATGAAATATTAACTAAATTTTAATGTTTTACTGGTTATGTTTTGTAACTTATTATAGCTTTTGTTGAACTCAGTTTAATAAACTAATTATTTGTTAGGAATTTTTCTCATGTTATTCTAAAAATAGTGTTTTAGAATATTTTATAAATTAATAAAATAATATATTTCTATAGCAGATTTTTTTACTTTAGTTACATACCACTTCATATTCAATAATTTCTTGGAGGAAGTTAGAGTGAAGCAAGACATAACTAAACAATGAAGAAATAAAATAATATTTAGTTTATTCTCAATTGAAAGTGATTTTAATATATCACCATTTATATTTGTTATTATTATTTAAAATTATAGGTTTATCTAGCTAATAAAAAAATCATTTTAATCAAGTAATTATTATACAGTATTCAATTCTGGGCTTTTCCTCTATTGTAATAATAAATCAAATAAAATTACTCAGAATTACAGTAGAGGTTCACATATAATTGTTTTTTTTCTCTAATATACATTTGTTTTTTAATACATTTTACACATGTTCTTTGGAATCTATTCTTTTAAATTATGAAAAAGTAAACTTTAACTATCACTTTTATTCAACTTGATAACTTAACACATTACTATTTAAAGATTTACATACTTATTTTTAAAATAATCAATCAAACCATATCATCCAAAATAATTAAGAATTTCTAAAACAAATATTATTGTTTAGTTTTCATGGTATAATTAGTGATTATATTGGTTTTCGATTTCCTTTTGTAATATAAGTTTTGTACAATGGTTATATATCTAAATGGAAAGAAAGATGTAATTAGATAATGTATTACTAAAATATTGGTTATTACTGGTTGAACACAGCATGTATTTTTTCATCTCGGAGTAGAAGTAATTTGAAATGGAGGTGGTGACTATATACTAATCAAAAGCTGCAGAATCTTTTCTCACCAATAACCAAGGTAATGATATTGTTATTGTTCTGTTAGTTAATGATATTGTTACTGAGAAGTTGGCCAAGTGAGAAAAACCAATCATTTTTATTTAGTCAGTATTAGAGCTGTGACCGCCATTCTTTCAACAAACTTAGTTAGGACGGTACATCCAATGGTGACGGAAGAATCTGGCAGCTTGATATAAAAATGAATTTTTAACTGTATATCTCTCAACAGTAAACAAATACAAATACCTTTTGAAATAAAGATCAAACAATAAACCTCAGTTATTGAAAATGATAAGAGAAGAATGAAGTCTGGAGATAAGAATCAAGTGGTAGAGATTTTGATGCCGCTAAGTATGTAGCTTCCAAAATAACTCATCTGCCGTTGTTTATGGAAGCAACTGAATTTAGGCATATTCCCATTTTAATATCTCAACAACACATCTCCACCAATTATTTATCTATTGGGACAAAAAATACCTAATATTTTAACCACGGTGCTGTTATTTGCAGATTGATGGTCAGAGGCTGTTCTGCATGCATGTCGCCAGAGGCTGTGAAATTTTCATCATCATGAGATTATGTTCTTTTGCAAAACTACAACCAAAACATACTGAAAAGCTATCTTATGACACATACCTTTTATTATTGATCATGTATTGCAAAGAGAGTAGAGTAGGAAAGCAGTGGCAATAATATAACTAAATTCCATGGGTCTTGGTCTTTTCCAGCCACAATTAAACTGCAAATCAGATGATATAAGTGTATATATATATATATATATATATATATATATATATATATATATATATCAACTGAAACCAAATTTCAATTATAGAGAAACTGTTATATAGTATTTACCTTGAGAAACTTCTGTCCACATTTCTATTGCTTCTTTAGAAGCTATGGCTCCAGCTTTTAGGGGTTTGATAATTTTGCTTTCATAGACAACTATCATTCACTACCTTCAGCTGTCACATATATTCGTTCCAACATATCAGAAGTGGCGAGAATGAACACGTTCATGAAAAGTGATACTTCATGACTCCACAACTCTGCTACCATACAAAAATCATCCCAAAGATCATTTCAATTGACACATAAAGAGTTTTTCAGTTCTACAAATCTACACAACTATCATGTGTTACAGAAATAGGATAACTTTAGAGTTGTGGGTTATTAAATGCCCCGATTGATCAATGCAAAGAGATCTAAAATCACAGAATGAAATGATTATGCTTACATGATGAACATGTCTGAAATTCTGATTGCACCGAGTCATATTAAATCCGCTCAAGGAGTATATTTAACTCGCTTTCAAAAGATGCATGTAGGTGGTGAGACGGTGGTTGGCATGAGTATAGCCTGAAAACAGAAAAAAAAAACGAAACCGTAATCAACAAACAGATTCAAAACCATCTGTAGATGGAGAAAATAAAAGAGATACAAAGAGAAGATGATTTAGAGAGGAGGAATACTGACCTATTTATACTTGCAAACACACCGACTCAACGAATCTAAGCATGCATTTAAAACCTCATAGTGGTTGATTGAATTAATAACGATTAAACACGAAGAACACATAACTTGGACCGTTTCGGAGTTAGGGATGAAGATCAACAGTCTCCACAGAACAAAGAAGAGAGACGAACAATAACATTCCATTTCTTCGCGTATAACACAATTAGGGTTTACTCCATTGGATTGTCAGGGCTTTGTACACATCGAAACGTAAACCACCTTATTTCCAAGCCTAAGTCGAAAAGTACGTTTAACTAAAGAAGACCAAATCAAGCCGGAAAAAAACACTAATTGAAACGTTGCGTATCAAGTCAATACACAGGTGTCGACACAGGAGACTCCGAATTGATGACGTGGCTCATCCTAGAAGAAGAGAATCTCTTCTTTATATATATATATAAGATATTCAACTACACAATCATATTTACAAATGGTACAACTAGTACAATTACTCGACATTAGTGTTCAACCACAGCATTTAAAACATGATACAAATTTAAAACGTGAAGCACATTTAAAACAATACTAAATAAAATAACAAGTAGTTGTACTATTTTTCTAGTTGTACCGACTCTATATAGTTGTACTAGTTTTTGAGTTGTATCAATTTGTGTATAGTTGTACTGGTTGAAGTTTCATTAACTTACCTTAGTTGTACCACTTCTTTATGTGTACATGTCTTTGCCCCCAATAAAATGAAATCATCAATTTTGTTAAAAACACATTTCATATATGTTTTCCAAAAATTATATGGACAAAGAAGTAAACAAACCTGAAAAGTATAAGATAGATCATGCAAACATATGTGATAGTGTTATAATTTTCAAAAAGACATTAAAAAAAAAGAATATATCTAAACACTTACCAATTTGGCCAGCTGATTGTTTTTTCATATGCAGTACCCAATTGAATATTTAAATTTTCATGACTTGAATAGTTTTCCTAATTATACCAGAACTTGAATAGTTTTCCTAGTTATACCAGTATTACTAATGTGTTCAACCCCAATGTTTAAAATATGATACACATTTAAAACATGGTGAACATTTAAAACAATATTAAATAAAATAAAAAGTAGTTGTACCTGTTTTCTAGTTGTACATGTTTTCTAGTTGTACCTCTGTACATAGTTGTATTAGTTTTTGAATTGTACCAGTTTATGTATAGTCTTACTTTGACTGTGAAATCCAAAAATATTAATTGTACCATTTAATAAATATATTTACCTCGGTTGTACCACTTATTTATGTGTACATAGATTTGCCCAGTTACAATAAAATCTTCAATTTCGTAAAAATATATTTCATGTATGTTTTCCATAAATTATGTAGACAAACAAGTTAACAAACCTTAGAAGTATAAGGTAGATCCTGTAAACTTATGTGATGGTGTAAGAATTGCCAAAAAAAAACCATTTAAAAATAAGGAATCTATCTAAACACTTACAAGTTTGGCCATTTCATTATTTTTTCATATGGAATACCGAATTGATTTTGTCAATTTCTGAGATGTCAAAGTTGTACCACTAATACTCATTTAATATATAATAAAAAAATTATACCAAATGCTTTATATGTTTAGTTTTAGGAGCTGTACCAATATTTTCACATTATAACTTTGTAAATATATTTTTGATGTTTATTTTTCATAATAATGTGGTCAATCTAATTAACAAACCTTAAAAGTATAAGGTATCTTATGTAAAATTGATAGTGTAATTTAATGATTTAACAAAAATTGAAGAACCTCAGAAAAATAGATGAAATTTTATCATCATATGTAAAAAATGATTTAATAGTTGAGTTAATTATAGTAGCTGCAAATTGTACATGAATTATGACATTTATATACCAGTTATACCAGTTATATTATTTCGCGTTTAGTTGTATGAATTATACTAGTTGTACCTAGTAGAATGAGAAAATGAAATAATGAAAATCGTGTGGCTGTGAGTTATTTATGCGGTCAGATTGGGCGACTTACTAGTTGTACACGAATTATGACATTTTATATACCAGTTATACCAGTTATATTATTTCGCGTTTCTTGCGACTTCTTCGTTTGGCGATTGGGGATTTTGTGATTCAGATCTCTCTCTCTTTTACGCGATTCTTCTTCGATTCAGTCTCCATTTCATTTGAAGATCGTTCGTTTTGCTTTCGATTCGATTTCTGCATCATTTCTGGAATCTCTTTCTTGTTCTGGCGATTATGGCGACTTCTCAACCTTTGCAATCTGAGCGATATCCGGCTGATCAGTATGATAATTCGTACTATCTTCATCACAATGATCATGCTGGATTGGTTCTTGTTACAGATCGCTTGAATACCCCTTCTGAATTTCATTCTTGGCGACAATCGGTTCGTATGGCATTGAATGTGCGCAACAAGCTAGGATTCATCAACGGTACGGTTCTTAAACCTGCATCTACTCATAGAGATTATGGTGCGTGGTCACGTTGCAATGATATGGTGGCAACTTGGTTGATGAATTCTGTTTCCAAGAAGATAGGGCAGAGTTTATTGTTTATCAATACTGCTGAAGGAATTTGGAATATTCTCTTAGCTAGATTTAAGCAAGAAGATGCGCCTAGAGTCTTTGATATAGAGCAGAAGTTGAGTAAGCTTGAGCAAGGTTCAATGGATTTTTCCACCTATTATACGGAGCTTGTGACATTGTGGGAGGAGCACAAAAACTATGTTGATTTACCAGTGTGTACATGCGGAAAATGTGATGCAGCAGCTCTTTGGGAGAAGTTACAAGAACGTAGCAGAGTGACTAAGTTCTTGATGGGACTTGCTAAATCTTATGAGTAAACTCGTCGTCACATCTTGATGTTGAAGCCAATTCCTACAATTGAAGAGGCTTTTCAAAGTTCTGTTGCTCCAGTGAGTCTACCTGATGATTCTCCTTATGTGGCTGCTTACAATGCTTCTCATCAACCATCAAAGCCTGTGTGTACACATTGTGGTAAACTTGGTCACACTGTCCAAAAGTGTTTCAAGTTGCATGGTTATCCTCCTAGATATAAGACTAATGGTTATAGGAACCAGACTCAGTCTATGGCTAATCAGGCGAGTTATTCTTCAGTTCCACAGCAGCCTCAGTCTCTCTTACAAATAACTCCGGCTCATACAGCTAATGCCATCTCAAATGCTTACTCAACGGCATGACAATCTTCTTACTCTGTTTCTACGCCTCATCTGACAGAAGGAGGTAGTAATGTGATGCTTCACAACTTTACTCATCAACAAATTCAAAGTCTTATTGCACAGTTCAACTCTCATGTTCGAGTTCAAGAGAATTAAGTTCCTTCCTCACAGACTGTTCCACAGGCGAAAATCACTGATCATGGTATTATGGCGTCTACCTCCACTTCTGGTAACCTATTGTTTCCTTCTACCAGCCTTACCTTTACCAATAACCATTTGAAATTTAAAAATCATTGCCTTTCCACTTTTCCTTTTTTACTTCACAATGATGTTTGGATTATTGATAGTGGAACATCTAGTCATGTTTGTTCGGATCTAGCTAAATTTACTTCTTTTACACCAGTAGATAGTGTCTCTGTTACACTTCCTAATGGTTCTGCTGTTCCTATAACACACACTAGCACGATTCATATTACTGATAAACTAGTTTTGTATGATGTTTTGCTTGTGCCTGATTTCAAGTTCAACTTGATTAGTGTTAGTTACTTGGTTAAAACGTTGGGTTGTGCTGCTAATTTCTTTCTTCATGGCTGCTTTATTCAGGAACTTTCTCGGGGCTTGATGATTGGGAAGGGTAATTTGCATCACAATCTATACATCTTAAGCACTGAATCTTCTTCACCTTCTATACATACTTCTTCAACATCTTTAGCTGCTTCTGTCATGGTTGGAGAACATATTTGGCATCAACGCTTAGGGCATCCTTCATCAATCATTTTGCAAAAGCTCACTCATCATTTACCTGCTTTCAAGCCTGATGCATCACCACTTTCACACTGTCATGTATGTCCTTTGTCAAAACAAAAACGGTTATCTTTTACTTCTCGTAATAATCTAGCTTCTAAGCCGTTTGATCTTGTTCATTTAGACATATGAGGTCCTTTTAAAGTTGAGTCTGTTGAAGGGTATAGATATTTTTTAACAATTGTTGATGATTGTACAAGAGTTACATGGTTTACATGTTAAGAAATAAAAATGATGCTTCTAAAGTCTTTCCTGCTTTCATTACTCTTATTTCAACTCAATTTCAAACAAAAATAAAGGCAATAAGAACTGATAATGCTCTGGAACTTGCTTTTACTGATTTGATTACACAAACGGAATGATTCATTACTTTTCATGTGTATACACACCACAACAAAACTCTGTTGTTGAATGGAAACATCAACATTTACTGAATGTTGCTCGTTCTTTGCTTTTTTTCAATCTAACATCCCTTTGAAATACTGGAGTGATTGTGTGATTACGGCTACATTTTTGATCAATCGTTTGCCTTCTCCTTTGCTTAACAATGTATCTCCTTATGAATGCTTGCAAGGTAAACTTCCTGATTATAGTCAGTTTAAAAGTTTTGGTTGCTTATGCTATGCTTCGACATTGTTAAAGAATAGAAATAAATTTTCACCACGGGCTCTTCCTTATGGTTTTCTAGGATATCCTACAGGATATAAAGGATACAAGCTTTTGGACTTAGAGTCTCATGCTGTTTTTGTTTCTCGCAATGTGGTCTTTCATGAAACAGAGTTTCCGTTTAAGACTTCTGAGTTTTTGAATGACTCAGTTGATATGTTTCCTAATACTATCTTACCAATGCCATCACCTTTGCATTATGTAGACTCTATGCCTTTACCATCTATGCATACTGATTGCTCTGTGCATCCTTTGGATCCTAATACTAGTAATCATACTTCTAATCAACCTGCACCATCATCATCTATTAATACTGAATCACATGATACTGGTGTTAATGAAGTTAATGACTTTAGACCTAGACGAACAACTAGAGCTCCAAACTATCTGTCTGAGTATCATTGCTCTCTTATGCCCTTTACTATCAATTCTAAACAACCTACTTCTGATTCACCTAAACCAGTTTTGCCAACTCCTTATCCTATCTCTTCAGTCCTTTCTTATGAAAATTTGAACCCTTCTTATCAGTCCTATACCCTAGCTTACACTCTTGAAAGAGAACCACACAACTTTAAAGAAGCGATGGCGTCTGGCATGTGGACTAAGTCAGTGAATGTGGAACTTGTTGCTCTTGAAGAAAACAGGACTTGGGATGTTGTTTCTTTGCCAATAGGCAAGAATGTTGTTGGTTGTAGGTGGATATTCACATTGAAGTTTAATGCTGATGGGAATAGTGAGAGACCTAAATCAAGTCTGGTGGCACAAGGCTATACACAACAAGAAGGTGTTGATTACTTAGAGACTTTCTCTCCAGTAGCCAAGCTCACGAGTGTCAAGCTGTTACTTGGTCTTGCGTCGGCTCAGGGTTGGAGTTTAACTCAGATGGATGTGTCTAATGCGTTTTTGCATGGTGATCTTGATGAGGAGATATATATGAGTCTCCCTCAAGGCTATACGCCTGCTCCTGGTGTCATTCTTCCACCAAATCCAGTGTGTAGACTGCGTAAGTCGTGATATGGATTGAAGCAAGCCTCACGCCAGTGGTACAAACGTTTCTCTTCTATCCTTTTGGGAGTAAACTATGTTCAGTCTCCAGCGGATAATACATTGTTTGTGAAAGCGATGGGTACTTCATTTGTGGCGGTGTTGGTATATGTTGATGACATCATGATTGCGAGTAATGATGATGATGCGGTCCTTCGTCTTAAGGCTCTGCTTCATTCTGAGTTCAAGATCAAAGATCTCGAACCTGCTCGTTTCTTTCTTGGATTGGAGATTGCTAGATCATCTTCTTGTATTTCAGTTTGTCAACGGAAATACTCGCTTAATCTTCTGGAGGATTATGGCTTATTGGGTTGTGAACTGAGTTCTGTTCCAATGGATCCTTCTTTATATCTTACCAAGGATCTTGGATCTTTACTCTCTACACCGACGAAGTATCGAGAACTCATTGGCCGGCTGTTATACTTGTGCATCACGAGACCTGATATTACTTTTACCGTGCATCAACTGAGTCAGTTCCTTTCAGCACCAACAGATGCGTACTATCAAGCGGCTCTGAAAGTTCTCAGGTATCTTAAAAACAACCCTGGCCAAGGTCTGATGTATGCTTCTGATAATGAGATATGCTTGAATGCATTTGCTGATGCGGATTAGGCAGCTTGCAAAGATACTAGACGTTCTGTCACAGGCTTTTATGTTTATCTTGGAACGTCTCTAGTATCTTTGAAGTCCAAGAAGCAGGCTGTTGTTAGCCGTAGTAGTACAGAGGCAGAGTATAGAAGCTTAGCGTTGGCTACTTGTGAATTGATTTGGTTGCAACAATTGTTAAAAGATCTTCATGTCAAGATGTCTTGCACGCCTAAGCTGTTCTGTGACAACAAGTCTGCTATTCATATACTTAACAATCCGGTGTTTCATGAATGCTCGAAGCACATCAAGATTGATTGTCACACAGTACGAGATCAGATCAAAGCGGGTTGGTTGATTACTCTTCACGTTTCTTCTGGCAACCAGCTTGCTGATATACTGACTAAGCCATTACATCCGGGTCCATACATGTCCATGCTTCATCGTTTATCATTGTCAAGTCTTTTTCTTCCTCACGATGATCAGAAGATAAAGACTTGAAGGGGGGGGGGTGTATTAAGATGGTTTAGTGATACCGGTTAGCTGATTTAATTATGGTCTATTCTGGTTAAGTTTCCTTTTGCTAAACCAGAACTATATAAACAATATTGTGTACGTTGATTACATCTTCTTCTTCTCTTTGAGCTCTGAATCTCGATACCAAGATCCTTCGATCATCAATCTTAATATTTGTCTACCCAATTTCCTTTTCTTGTTCTAATATAAAAAGATTAAGAAAGATTCTAGCGAGATCATCTGTCCATGTAATCTATGAAACAAAATAATTATATCAACACTAATCATTGTTTTTTTGACAAAAATACAAGTAAACATTTTGGTTTACCTCTCGATGATGTGCCAATATATAATATAAGCATGCTAATTACAAGTTTACAACACATGTTACATGAAGATGATGATGTATGCATGTTAATAATGTTTAAAAACAATCTTGATACACGCTTAATGTTACATGCTTTTACCCAAATAAAGATCAGATCTAGTTATAATAATTTAAATATGAAGAACAGTCGACGTTAATGAAGAAGATGAGTTTCACAAATAGTCAAAAGAAAATTCTCTGTGTAAGATTACGAGAAAAATAAAATAAGAGACTTACAACTTCTGTAAAAAGTATGGAACGATCCCTCGAGATGTTTTTTTGTGTAACTTTTGATGACAAATTAGAAGATTAATTACTAGTACTTATATAAGTTACACGCTAGGGTTATCTTTTTTTTTCATGTTTGTTTTTTTTCTTTTTTTCTTAACTGATAATTTTTGTTTTCAATTTTATCTAATAAGTATGAATGTTTCTTTTTCCTTCAAAACTTCTACGGCCTAAAAAAATAGGAATGTAGCATTTTGGACTAAAATAAATAGACAAGGAAGATTTCTTTTTCTTTTGCTGTGAAGCTTCGAAAAAGAAAGCTACATTTTGATTGGTAAAAATTTGTTGTAACTTTAAGTTTTAAAATTAAAGCCATATCATGATTGGTTATATATATTTCTTCAAAAATAAATAAAGTTAAAGTAACAAGTTAAAGTCCAACCAATCATCCACTATATTGTATTTATTCATATGAAAAGAATTATATTTACCTACTAATTCATATATAGATAGAGTACTAATGATATGATGCAACATGATATATATATATATATAAATATATGATAAAATAATTATTAGTTGTTAGCTACTTTTAAAATTTAATGATATGATGTAACACGTTATTATTGATACTAGGTAAGGAACCCGTGCGATATCGAACGGGAACTCATTTCATACATAATAATATGCCATATTTTATATAATTTATCTTAAAAAAATACACGTGTTACAAGATTGTTTTACATGCAGCTATATTCCTCTATTGATAATACTAAAAACCATAAACAAAGTTGTAATAAAATTAAAAATATGTTAATACCAAATGAGATATATGTCTAATCATTTATTAAATTTAGAATGTAATTCAAAAATTTAAGAGATTTTGTTTGATAACATATTCATGATTTTTTTAAACCATATAAAATATATCTATGGTAAAAGAATGATATGGTGTGGTTTAGAATGCTTAGATTTGTGAAAAACATAGTTACAGTTAGCAAGGAATTTTTATAAATGTAAAAGATAAATTATATTACAAAACATGAGGTTGTGTTAGTTCGGTAGTATAAATTATATCTTCATTCAAATTAATTTGTGAAAGTTGGTTGATTAAGGATTTTTTTTTTATTACAAAAGATATTACATAAAATGATAGTATATAAAATTGAAAAATAAGAAAAAAAACACATTCATAGACCATTTTCCAGGAAAAAATAAATAAATGAAAAGAAATATCTTTAGATATTTATTTGGAAGGTACAATAAATACAATTAACCAACTAACAAAATTAACATCTATTATAACCTATGCAATTTTGAACATGAAATAATTCACCTTCAAATAGTTTTTAATTTTTTTGGTATTATTAGTAATTGTATTATTTATTTGGGGTTGTAATATAGAATGTGTGAATTATAAATTTGGATAATGATTAAATCACGCATGAGCCCCTTTTTTGAAAAGTGTTTGAAAAATAAAGTTTTCTGTGTTTTTGGCTAAGATACATAAAGACCAAATGAAATTTCTCATATTTGTATGTATTTTTTTCAAGATCTTTGATTATAGTTTGGAAATGGATTTTTCTCTTTATTTCTGTAACTTCATTTTTTATAATTATTATTTGTTAATACCTACAACTTTTATATAGAAATTTGAGGGTTGCAGTGATTAAAAATCCGACATTGCAACGGTTAACCAATTATTATAATGGTTATCACCAAAAGGTGCAATGGTTGATAACTAAAGTCTACCATTACCAATAGTTATAATCATAGTTGTAATGGTCCATCACCAAATATGTTACTATCAGCAATGGTTGCACTAGATTATAAATGTATAAATATTATGAATTAATAATATTATCCAGAAGTTAAACTATCCAAATAGTTTTAGATAATTTTAATATTCTTTAAATGCATATAAAATTGATATGCAAATGAACTAAACAATAACTAACTAAAAACTTATAGAAATGTTTAGAAAAAAATATATCAACAGACATTTTGAGAACCCTTTAACAATCTGTGCAGTTTTTAAAATGAAAAACATATCTTTAAGAAAAAAATATAACTTTTTCAAAACTATAAAAATCCCCTAGACATTATTTGAAAAGTGATTTGCCACACGTATTTTTTACAATCAATTTTACAAAACAAATATGACATGACTACTAAAATTGATGACATGACTTATGGTTAAATATGACATGGATAATTACATTTAATGTTAATATATATTTTGGTAAACTTTATAGAATACAGAAATAACTCATACACTACATTTAATGTTGATTTATATTTTTGGTAAACTTTGTAGAATATGGTAATAACTCATAAATCATCACTAAAATAAATATACTCAAATATTATATTATCAATTTTGCAATATTATTTATTTTACTTTTCTAATTATATAATTTTTATTACTAAAATTTTCAAACTTTTCTACAATTTGTTTTTTAAAAAATTATAAATTTTTAATCGTTATATCATTAGTTTCTTTTAGATATCTACAAATTTTATGAATATTGTTTAGCTTTAATTTTTGATAACTATATAATTTTTATATGATTTTTTAGTAAGTTTATACAACTTGATTCAATATATATAACCAAAAGAAAAGATAAATTTTTTTATCTAAGATTATAGTTTTAAATATATACATATATTCTTAAATATAATTTAAAATAAACAAAATTATTATTCTCTTAATTTTATGCTTAATTAAATCATATTTATATCAAATTTTGGTCTAAATAATAAAATATATAATATTAATAAGTTTCATTTTTAAAAATAATATAAATTTTAAAAAATTTATCACTACGCAAGGTGTAGGAAAACACCTAGTTTATGATAAAAAAGGACATGTTCTTATCATCGCGTATGTGGTTAAGTAAACCTCTTTGCTTCTTACAACTTTTGTGATGTGCCATTTCATCGCATCTCGGAAAGCTATCATGGCGAATCTCTTTTTTTTTTTAACACAGGATTTCATTGATTAGACAAAAACAGTCCTCTCCACAAGAGGAGAGACTGGAAACTGAGTATCAGACCTCAAAAGAGGCATAAATAAAGAAACAGTAAACTTTAAAACAAAGAAAAAACGAGTAATAACTAAACAAGACAGTAGAAACTACCAGTAGGCAGCGAAGAAGAAAGCCCGCATAGGGCAGGAGATACAGCAAGCAAAGGAGAGCGTGTAGAGAGTAGGTACTTCAAGAAACAGCTCTCACAGCGACAGGAGCAGAGGAGTAAAATCCCATAGACTTGGTAAAAGCTTCCTTCTGCAACAGATTATGCAACCACAAAGGCCCAACAGAAGCCACATACGATTGATGCCTATTGTCCGAAGTTACACTAGTAGCAATCGAGAGCACTGGCAGGTTTCGCAAAGTCTTAACGAAATCAGCACTCCAAGCCTGGAAACCATTCAGACGCTGGAGAATTAATGATATTAGAGCCTGATGCTGGGGGAAGTGGTGTGGTTGCAACAAAGCTCGACGAAGGTCCAAAGACGAGGACTCAAAGATTACATTATCCAGATGATGACTTGCGAGAGACTCCACAGACCAGAGAAGAGCATTAAGCTCAGCATCTAAGGCAGAGGCTAAACAGGGGAAAGCACGACGACTATGCATCACCACCCTACCATTCTCATCCCTCACAAACCAAGAAGCTCCACTCAAGACCGCATTCTCCAACCATGAGGAAGCCAGATTGCATTTCAACAAAGACGGAGGACGATGAATCCAAACTACATTCTCATTAGAGGCCAGTATCGTAGGAGGGTCCAAAATCTTGCTAGGAGCCAGTTTTGGAATGCTTGTCTCCAAATATGTTACTTTCCACGGTGCACCCCAATGAGAACCCTTGTCTGTTCTGTATGATGGAGATGGTTGCATTTGGTACTGGCTCACTGGTCACCGGAGCTGTTTATGGCTCTGATCCTCGCAAATCATTTTCCTCGTCATGTTAATGTTGAGAGTTACACTCTTTTGTGTGAATGGTAACAAGACGCTATACACCCAAATCTCAGCGTTTATGTAAATAAGCCAGTAAAAATAATCATTGGTCAGTTTCTCAGTTTCCATGTACACAGAGTTTCTTTTTGATATTCAAATCTAAAAAAACATAAATCTTGGTGTTGTTTGATGTGTTGTATGTGCATCAGAGCTACATCTTGTGTCAATTTTTCTGGGTTTTGGCTGCCATGTATGTTGCTTTCTCCTCTCTGTTATGAAGAGATGGGTGAAGCGTGATGGTGTTTTCAGATCCGGTGGCCCTCGTGCAGATATGGTGGCATGGAGCTGTGGATGATTCTGGAATTTAAGAACTGTATTCTTCTCTGACTTTCATATGTGTCTCGAGTCGTGAAGATGGTTCTGTTTTTCATTTGAGGTGGTCCTTCGATACTGAGTTTTAGCTCTTTTGAGGAAGAGAGACTGAACCATCACTTGGAAGAAAGGAATAAGTAGCTAACCTTATTGCTACAAGTGTCTAAAGTGTAAGTAGTTGTGGGAGGTCTGCATTGGCTTCGTGCTCTCCTACATCAGATTTATCTCCATCAGAGATTTACATGAATCTTATGTAGACTTCTAGGCTGTTTCAAATCCTTGGTTTGTTAGTCAATGGTTTTTCAGTCAATGGAAATCTCCTCTACCCTCCGCTAAGCATGGTTGTATCAACGGTGCCTACTGGTGCCTTACATTTAAATTTCTGTTTTGCCTATTGTATAGGCCTTTTCTCTAATTTAGTTTGAACTCATTTGTGCTCCTGTTAACTTGGAATTGTAGTTCCATTTTACCTTAATAAAACCAGTGTTAAAAAAGAAACATAAACCAGTGTTAAAAAATAAAATTTCGTCTTCTTATTGCAATTTTTCGTTTTTAAGATATACAACAAGTAGTAGTTTTTATGTATATTTAATGTCTATTTTGACATTTCAGAAAGAAAAAAAAATCAGAAATTATTTTTTTCAAATAATCCTTCCCTTTAAAAATAATCGTAAGTATTATTTTTGCAATTTTCTCTTAAAAATATATTAAAGTAGTAGTTTTCCTACGCGAATGATCTAGACCTCGACTATGTTTGTATATGAAGATGCCTCAAAGTAGAGATCGGAAGGACCACGTTCATCAAAAGTAAGACAACCTTTGAGCATAGACTAGCATTTGGATTCAACAATAACTCAACCTGCATGCTTCTGTTCACCATTCTTCTTGAAGACGGCTCTCACAGGAGCGTTCCCTTGGGCTACTTGTAACCAAGTTGCATGTTACATAAAATCATTTAATAATACTAAAAGGGAGATATGCTCAAAGGACAGCCTGTCCACGTCATTAATAAAATCAGCCAATCAATAGGTGACATGTAAGCCACAAGAAAACATTTTTGATATCAGGCTTTCTCGAAGACATTTTGACATATTATAATGTTTTATTTCATGCATTGGCCCAAACTTTCTGTAAACAGACCGACTAATCCTCTTCGTCTTTCCATTTACTTCGAGTAATCCTGCAGTTTTGATCTCTTCATTACTCCTCTGTAACAGCGGCTTCCCACATTCAAGTCATAAAGCTTTATTATTGACTGCAACAATCGATGGCCATGCAACTGTCACGATTCCCTGAAGCCTCAACCTCAACCTTATATAGACCTCTATTCAGAAACTCTTCTTCTCACCTAATTCACCATAACCAAATAATCACAGCAGCATATGGCTACCAGTGCCAGACTTCCAGAACGGAGAAATCAACCGGCATGGCTCTATTGCTCAATTCTTCAACAACGACTCTCCTGGCTAGGAAGAGGCGGAGCTCCGATTCCGGTTAATCCATATATAGGAGACTAGGAAATGAAGGTGGCATGTAAGCCAGATACAGCTGTCAGAAATTGATGTCATAAAAGTGGTACGGAGACTGAAGAGCAAAATGGTGAGGATATTGTTGAGAATGCGAGGCAGAGATTTGAGACAGATAGTGATGTGTGAGATGCCCTTTCGCCGGAACATTGCCGTGAAACAGCTGGTAATAGTGAGTAGAGAAAATGTTTAAATTTAACGTGAGTTGAAGCAGATACAGGGTTGTTGCAGTGTTACATTGTTAATGACTTTTCCACTTCTTTTGATTTTACAGATCCTGGCTGCGTATAGTTCCTCCTTCTAATACCTTCATCAGATACAGATCCATATCCCATCGGCTTTCTGGGATTTTTGAGGTTTTGTATAATGTTTCATATTCATGGGGTCACTCCCACGTAAAAGACAATAGTTTCTCCGTGTGTAAGAAATTTAATCTGATCTCTTTTCTGCTTTTGAATTACACCACTACAGGAAATAAGGGTAGTAATAGCGGATAAAAAACGCTATGAGTCATGTATAATAGCGCTTCTTTGTCCGCTCTTACAGCGTCCGTTATAATAGGCCAGACACTTTTAATAGCGGTTTTCGTTTATGTTTTAAGTAAACAACGATAGCAATATATTATATGCTATTGTTAATATTTATATATTATTAGCTTTTATAAATGGGAATAAAAAATTAATTAAATTTTAACCCCACCAAATATAATTAAATCAAAAATTAGTTAATGATTGAATTAAATAGACCAACTAATTTATAATTAAAAATCAATTTTTATTTAGTAATTTAATTCTGGTTTACAAATAAATTCTGGTTTACAAAACCTGGTTTAGAAATGTAAACCTAAAAAAAAAAGTTAACCCTACGTCTAAACATTTTGCCGTCAACTTCAGCTCCTTCGGTTTCTTCATCTTTGAGGCCGAGACCACCAGCCAAGAACACCACAGTAAAGCTTATTCAGCCTCCTCCGCCGCGCTAAGCTACCATTGATGATGTCGAGACCACCACTGTTGACGCCGAGACCACAATTGTTGACGCCGAGATCACCACCATCAACCTTCTTTAGCCTCCTCCGCCTTTTTTAACTAAGAACAGAAAAACAAAACCGGATTCAGAACACAGAGAGAGAGATATAGAGAGGGAGAGAGAGAGAGAGAGAGAGACGAAGCCGGAGATACCGCTCTGTAACACCACTTCTTCTCCTTCCCTGCTCCTTAGATCTGTAAACAAAACAAAAATCAAATACAAGTATATAGGAAGATAAAAAGAAAGAGATAAAAAATAAAGGAAGGGAAAAGAAAGAGAGAACAGATAAAGGAAGGGGAAGAGAGTTTACATGTCGTGGTGGTGAGGAGGTCAAACGATCTTCTTCATCTTCGCCTCGATGGACGAAGCTACGGTGGTGACGACGCGAGCTGTAGTTGTAACGACGACGGGATTTGGTGGAGACGAAGACAAGGTCTGGTGGTGATAAGGTTTAGTGGTGATGAAGAAAGAGATTAGAGAAATGAGACCTGGAAAAGAAATTGAAAGAGAATAACAAAAAATACGACAAGGTAAGAGGGGAGAGAGAAAGAAACACCCTTGTCCATTAGATTTAAGGTTAATCAACGGTTGTGGTTGAAAATGTCTAATCCTCGCCCTTGTACATTATTGGTCAGTGTGTTTTGACCAATCAAATTTTTGTAACTATATTCTTATTCTATTTTTGTTTTAATACCCAAAGTATATTGTAATATACATAAATTATTTTGAGACAAAATTCAAAGATTTGGATTTCACAATTTAAAATTTGAAAAATTAATTTTAGATTTGAATATAAATTTTAAAAATTTAAATTTGGTTATTAATGTTTAGATTATATAAATTGGAATTATGGTTTACGAATTAGAGTTTAGGGTATAGAATTATTGGTTTGAACATTTGAATTAAGTATATAGTTTTAGATTAGATATAAGCTTTGAAGTTTAGGTTTTATGGTTTGAGGTATAAAGTTTAGGTTTAGAGTATTGTGTTTGAAGTTTGGAATTTAAGATTTAAGAGTGAATTGTGAAAATATTAAATTTAAGGTTTGGAATATAGTGTTCTGTGTATAGATTTAAGATTTAATATCAGACTTTAAAATTAAATTTAAGATATAAAGTTAAATAATAAAAGATTAGAGTTTTAAAATTTTGTATGCAAGATTTAGGTTTAGGGTTTAGGGATTAGATTTAGGGTGCAGATTTACGATTTAGTGTTTGAGGTTGAGAATTTATAGTTTGGATTGTACTTTTAAAATGATTAAATTTAAGATTAAATTTATATTATGAAAAAAATAAAGTTTTAAAGTTTATGTTTAAAGATTAGGGTTGAAGCCCTAAACTTTAAACACAACCCTCAAAACTAAAATATTTTATTATCTTAATCTCAAATCTTAATTTTAAATTCAAAGTTTAATATTTTATAAAATTAGTTTCAAATATTAAATATTTTTTTGGTCAACATTTTCAAATATGAAATCTGAACCTCAAACCACACATGCTAATTTAATCTCTAAACATAATCTTTATATTATTATGAAATTTCAAATTTATTTGAGCAACCATAAAAGAATGATATTTACAGAATAAAATTAAAGGTTAGATTTTAAAAATGGTTAATTTTGAATTTTGATTAAGGATAAAGTTTAAAACTTAGATTTTGTATTTAAAGTTTAGGGTTTGAAGTATGATATAAGGTTTGGGGTTTAAGGTTTGAAATACTCTTTGGCAGGGTTTATGTCATCGAATGGAAGCTCATGTAGATTAGATATAAACTTTGAAGTTTAGGTTTTATGGTTTCAGGTATAAAGTTTAAGTTTGGAATATGGTGTTTGAAGTTTGGAGTTTAAGATTTGAGAGTGAATTGTGAAAAGATTAAGGGGGTGGTATTGGATCCATGAATATAATTGAATTTGAATGAATTCATATGTAAAAGCTTCTGCAGTATTTTAAAAGAATTGATGAGATTTTAATGCATTGATCCAATTCTTTTTATGATGGATTTTAAAGAATTATACATAAATTTGATAGAATACTAATTCCTCTAAATTCTATGAAATTGATGAATTATATATTTTAAAAATTTCACGAATAAATATTTAATATTAAAACTGAAAGAAAAATAATAATAAGTACTACAATATTTTATTGAGTGTAGCAATTTTATTATAAAATCATAAAACTAATAATTAAAATCTATGGATCATCTTAACTCGTAACATCTCTCCACATATCTTCTGCTATAGTCTTTCTCCAAGTATTTGCATTTTCTCTATCTTGCTCTTGTGTTCCTAAAGGCTCTTGAACAACTTGATTCGTAGTCGTTGCGGATTGTTGAGTGTCTTCTTCAGCAGGAAATTCACCAACATCTGATCGGCATTCTTTACGAAGGAAGTTATGCAACGCTGCACATGCTAATACTAATCCAGTTTGTTTTTTGTAAGAAAAAGGAGGTGCAGATTTAAAAATCGCAGACCTCGATTTAAACATTTCAAATATCCTTTCGATCACATTTCTCAAACTAGCATGACGAAGATTGAATAATTCGGACGCAGTGCTAGGATCACGTCCTTGGCCAGTCCATTCTTGTAGATGGTATCGAACACCATTTCATGGAGCCAAAAAATTGACTCGATTTGCAAAGCCACAATCAACTAGATAGAATTTACCTAAAATGTATAAAAGATAAATATTAATAATTGTTAGACATGTAATTTATAAATATGCAGGACAACACTTTTGAAGATTTTGAAGACTTACAAATTGTTTTTGAAAGTGCTACAGCAAGGGGAAACAACTCATTTGGACTCGGTGATGATGCAAATGCTGAAGCTTTTGAAGTTGAGAATGATGTTCAAGAAAAAGAAGATGAGATTCATACAGAGAATGTCACTGAAACCAATGAAACCACACGTAGAGCTTCTAAAGAAAAGTTGCCTTCTAGGAAGAGAGCTAAACCCAATGGTGATGGAGATGCATCAGAGTCAATTAATCCTGGTGATCGTTCTGAAAAGGTGCTAACTGAAATGATTGGAGTGAGCACTAATATCATGAACCTTATGCAACAAAGAGAAGAAAGACATCAAAAAGAAGCTGAAGAAAAAGAAGCTGAAAAGAGAAAGAATAATGTTTGGGATGCAATCAAAGAGATTCCTGACTTGGAACAGGATATATGCTATGATGCAGTAACTAAAATTCATAAGTTGAATATGAAAGACGTATTTCTTAGGATGAAGGTTGAAGAACGCTTGGGTTGGATACGACGTAATGTTTAGGATATTATTTTAGGCTTTAGCTATGCATTTAATTTGATTTGAATAATCGTGCTACTAGCAGTAGTCTTTCTAGTTTCTTATTTGAAATAATGTCTTTTGTTTTCTTCTAATAATAAAGAGTCTGAGCTTTTTTATGTGCCATACTTGATCAATTTCATAATAAAGAGAAACATACGCAGTGTGAAATCAATATATCATTCATATTTGCAAGTAAACAACATTTGTCGTAGTATGACATTGTGTTCTCTTGATAAGTTCCTGGTGTTATTTCTTTAATATAAAATCTTTTGATTTGTTATCATACTATCCCCTAAAAATAGTGTTGGTTGTAGCTGTAGTCAACAATATCATACTAGCCCTTGAAAATAGTTTTTATTGTTGTCAACTAATAGCATATAATCCCTACAAAATAGTACCTACATCAATTTTAAAATTTAGAACTTAACGTTACATATTTCCTATATAACCCATATATCAAAGTCAAAAATCAAAAGTAAAAGAGAACCTCGACAACCAAATTTCAGTTTCTTAAAGATTCATTTTATAATCCTTGGTTATTTTTTCATGGATCAAAATTTCCACGAAGAAGAAGACATCATGATGGATATCGATCAAACAAATAATGATGATTTTGATGCGAGTCTATTTCTTATGGTGGTGATGGTTGCTATCGGAGCTCAGTTTCAAAACTCAAGAAAGCGTATCATGGGTCAACATTTCATTGAACGTCCACTTCGTCGACCAGTCACAAACCTTGGAGAACAATACATACAAAAGGTATTAAAGGAAGATTCTCAACATTTTCGGGTGTTGTACCGTATGTTTCCAGATGTATTTCTGAAGTTATCCAGTATTCTGAGAGAGAAAGCTGGTTTACAAGACACGAGATTCATATCTGTCGAAGAGATGCTTGCAATTTTCATGCTTACTGTTGGGCAAAATTCACGATATTGCTCAGTAAAGGATACATTTAAAAGGTCCAAGTTTGCCATAAGCACTAGCTTTAATCGTGTTTTGAAAGCTTTACTTGTCATAGCTCCAAGCCAAATGGTGAAACCAAATGGTTTAGTTCCTATGAAAATTAGAGAAAGTACACGATTCTATCCATATTTTAAGGTACATTATTTCATCTTTTGTTAAAATTTTCTGCTATTTCAACTTTGTTATTTTTTTTTAAAAAAATGTGATTTAACCTTTCTTTTTAATTTATTTCAGAATTGTGTAGGGACACTAGATGGTACACATATACCTGCAAGGGTAGTTGGACGAGAGGTGGCAAGTTATCGCAACCGAAAAGAAACAATATCACAAAATGTGTTAGCTGTATGTAACTTTGATTTAGAGTTCATATATGTTCTTAGTGGATGGGAAGGTTCAGCACACGATTCAAAAGTATTAAATGACGCTTTAACTAGAAGAACAAACAATTTCCAAGTACCAGAAGGTAAAAATTTACAATTTATTTATAAATTACATGTCTAACAATTATTAATATTTATCTTTTATACATTTTAGGTAAATTCTATCTAGTTGATTGTGGCTTTACAAATCGAGTCAATTTTTTGGCTCCATTTCGTGGTATTCGATACCATCTACAAGAATGGACTGGCCAAGGACGTGATCCTAGCACTGCGTCCGAATTATTCAATATTCGTCATGCTAGTTTGAGAAATGTGATCGAAAGGATATTTGGAATGTTTAAATCGAGGTTTGCGATTTTTAAATCTGCACCTCCTTTTTCTTACAAAAAAACAAGTTGGATTAGTATTAGCATGTGCAGCGTTGCATAACTTCCTTCGTAAAGAATGCCGATCAGATGTTGGTGAATTTCCTGCTGAAGAAGACACTCAACAATCCGCAACGACTACGAATCAAGTTGTTCAAGAGCCTTTAGGAACACAAGAGCAAGATAGAGAAAATGCAAATACTTGGAGAAAGACTATAGCAGAAGATATGTGGAGAGATGTTACGAGTTAAGATGATCCATACATTTTATTTATTAGTTTTATGATTTTATAATAAAATTGCTACACTCAATAAAATATTGTAGTACTTATTATTATTTTTCTTTCAGTTTTAATATTAAATATTTTATTCGTGAAATTTTTAAAATATACAATTCAAAAATTTCATAGAATTTAGAGGAATTAGTATTCTATCAAATTTATGTATTCTCCTTTAAAATCCATAATAAAAAGAATTGGATCAATGCATTAAAATCTCATCAATTCTTTTAAAATACTGCAGAAGCTTTTACATATGAATTCATTCAAATTCAATTATATTCCTGGATCCAATACCACTCCCTTAGGGTTTGGAATATAGTGTTTTGTGTTTAGATTTAAGATTGAATATTAGACTTTAAGATCAAATTTAAGATTTGAAGTTAAATAATAAAAAGATTAGTGTTTAAAAAAAATCAGTTAGAGATTAGGGTATATGGTTAGCTTGGGGTATGATATATTCAGTGTCATATAATGTTTTCTTTTAATAATTTTTATATTAAACTGTATTTTGATGTAAAGTTTAAAAGTTTAGATTTTTTATATTAAGTAGATTTTTGGATGAGTGGTTTCAATATGAAGTTTTAAGTTTAAGGTGTAAAATTTTGTGAGTTTAGGGCTGACATTATAGTGTTTTAGGATTAGATTTAAGATAAGACTTTGTGATTAAATTTAAGATTTGAAGTTCAATAAAAAATTAGAATTTTAATATGTTTAGTTAAAGTTTATAGTATATGATTAATTTAAGATTAGTTTTAACTTTAAAGTTTAGAATAAAAGTTTGAGTATGACGGTTAAAAGTTTAGGATATTGATTTAAGATTTGAGATTAACTTTTAAAAATATTAATTTTTAGTTTATATTTAAGATTTGATGATAAAATTTTAGAGTTTAAACTTTTTTTTGTTTATAGTTAGGGATTGTGGTTTAAGTTTAGAGTATGGGGGATTTAGGATTTGTTAAAGGAAAATAAAATAGAGTGAGAGGGAAAGTGAAACAAGAGTGAGAGGAAAAACCAATTATTTCCCGCTTAAAATCGAACCAACGAAACATAGCGTTTACATTTTCACAAACGCTATCTAAAAGTAGGAGGTATGTCAACCATAGCACAATCGAAAAAAACGCTATGATATTCTGCTATTAATACCCACATTTCCTGTAGTGCACTGCTTCTCGAGGATGACAGTTTCTAATTAGATTGTGATGGTTCACAGGACAATAGTATCACAAGAAGTTACACTAGACTTGGATTATTAAGACCGATGAGTTGTTCTTGACTAAGCCTATAGTATATTTACAATGCAAAGGAGAGAAGAAAACAGTGTTCCTGATTTGAAAATATTAAACGTGCTTTCTATTTTCAGAGGCTATGAATCTTGGTAGGTTTGTATTTCTCTTTCGAAATGGAGATCAGTCGTGAGACAGCTGGTTTCTTGCTCATTTTTGTTCTGATTTTTTATAGCTAAAGGAAGAATTTTCGACATCGGTAAGGTTTTGTTTTTTGTTTTTTTTTTTCGGTCAATTGTAAGGTTTTGTTTTTTGTTGACCCAGTGCAAAAAGAGCTGCCTCTTTCCTTCGTTCTTATATATTGTCCAATGTCCTTTGGATTGAGGTTTTTTACTGCATTTCTCCATTATAAAAGGCGACTAGATTATAATAGGTTGCCTTATTTTTAAGGTCATTATCATTACTGTCTTTGAGATATATCTGTTTTGGTTTTGCTATTTTCAGCCACTAACCCAACTTTAACAGAACAAAACGCAAGATATGTGGAATATATGAGGAAGACATCTTTAGATATGATACATTTCATGAATGGGATTTATGTCCTTCTGATTTCACAGCTGACACACACGTCTAAGAGAACAAATTCAATGCTACTTTTCTCCGCCATGGAGCTCCCAAGTCAGAGGTGGTGAGTTTCCAGAACCAGTACATCTTGAGCAGTCTTTAGGATCATTTCATTGCAGTGAAATACTATCTCATCCGACTAAAACAAAACCCTTCCATGTGTTTCTCTGTTCCTTCTAGCCTTACAGTTGAATTATGTTCCCGAGGTGAATGTGATAAGGAACATCACTTGCCTGTTTTGCATAGCTGAGCATCCATCCCTGAAATTGTCAAAGATCTCTTTTAATCTCCAGCATCGGCTGCAGAAGGTAAATCAGTTTTCTTGGACAGTTTATTTTGAAATTTTTGTTTCCACACTGATGACCGAGAATGATCCACTTGGGATTATCCAAGAAAATCAAGAACGTGGCGCCAAAAATGTATTTGAGAAAGCAGAAGAGGCGCCAATCATGTACATCTTGTTGTTTCCGGTCTTCTTAGCATACAACTGCTCCAGCTTCTTCCACAAAGAACGAGCATCTGTCTCAGTCTCAATATGATGCAACACATTATCATCTACCCACTCCCTTATCAACCCACACACTTTGCGATGCAGCAGCTTCCACTCTTCATCCGTCTTCTTCTCAGGTTTCTTCTCCTCGAAGACTGGAACATGGAATTCTTTAACAAAGAGCAAATCCTCCATTTTGCCCTTCCATAGATGATAGTTAGCACCATTCAAGCTTATCATCCTGCTCGTATTTTCCATCATTCTCACAATCAACAATAACCCGAAGTTATCAAACCCAAAGCTCTAAAACCAGAAGCTCTGATACCACTTTGTTGGGGAAAGCGGACACGAGGCGCAGCGGAATGTAGCAATCGTGTTTCCCCTGAACTTGTGAGAATTTGAGAGAAAAATACTTCGACGATAGCAGGATATAATATAAGCAATAACTAAATGAGACAAGCACTTTTTACGTGGAAAACATCCTCGATGTGAGAAGGAAAAACCACGGGACCGTAGTCCACTCAACAATCCACTATATAAATGTATGTGAGTACAACCACTTCCTCCCTGTTCAACAACCTGAACAGAACAGAGACTCAAGCTACAAAGAGCTATCTCCAACACAAGAACAACAACGACAAGAGAGCAACACAAAGCTTCAAAACCAGCAGAAACCAAACGACCTCAGCTCACAAGGATTCCGGCAACCAGAGACTAATTCCACCGTATAAATCCAAGATAAACCAGTCAACAACACCTCTGCCAAATTTCAGCTCAATCAGAGAAGATCTTACCGTCGGATATACCAAACACTCAAGACAGCACTGCTAAAGAACTGTGACAACCAGCTTCACTAAAACCCAGACAACAGAAGATCCAACCGTTGAAATCTAAATCCCTTCAGTGAACCTTTAACTCACTGACTGAAGAAGCTTCCCACAAAATATCAGCCCGATCAGGATCCGTTTGACCCTCAAAATCTGCCTTGACAAACCCAGACGAAATTCTGCATCCTTCCCTCTTTTCTCTCTTTTGTCTTTTTGATTCTTGTAAGTCTTTACATAAAAAATTAGGTCAAGAGACTATATATATGTGTCTCACTAACCCTAAGAACCTCTAAGGCCCAATACTAATCTCATGGACTAATACCAATGGCCCAACTTCCAAGTTTGGTTATCACCAACCAAACCCAATGGGTTTCCTCCATCTAGAAGAAACCCAACAAACTCCTCCTCCGACTAGGTGGAGGAAATAGCCATTCCGGCTATCCCTCGGCATACTTCAAGCTTCCCCCTCGGCAAAGACTTTGTCATCATATCAGCTCCATTATCATTCGTATGAACTTTCTCAAGTTCCACTTCCTTAGAAGCAACCACATCTCGTATCCAATGATACCTCCTCTGAATGTGTTTTGATTTCGAATGAAATGTAGAGTTCTTCCCGAGACAGATGGCGCTTTGACTATCACAAAGCAACACATGTTTTCTTGCTTGAAACCGATCTCTTCACAGAAGTTCTTCATCCACAACAACTCTTTACAAGCTTCAGTTGCAGCAATGAACTCTGCCTCAGTGGTAGATAGTGCAACACACTTTTGCAGCCTTGACTGCCATGCCACAGCTCCACCCGCAAATGTTACCAAGTAACCCGAAGTAGACTTGCTAGAATCAACATCTCCAGACATGTCAGAATCAGTGAAACTGACCAGTAAAGGCTTCTTATCCCCAAATGTAATCTTCAGATCAGAAGTCCCTCTAAGATATCTCAAAATCCACTTCACAGCATTCCAATGTTCTCTTCCTGGATTGGAGATAAACCTGCTGACAACTCCAACGGCGTAAGCTAAATCCGGTCTTGTACAGACCATGGCATACATCAAACTACCCACTGCAGAAGCATATGGAACCTTCTCCATATCTTCCTTCTATGCATATGTCTTCGGACTTTGTTGACTGCTCAGTCTTAAGTGTGGAGCAAGAGGAGTACTCAACACTTTAGACTTGTCCATGTGAAACCGCTTAAGTACTTTTTCAATGTACTTCTCCTGAGATAAGTGAATCAGCTTCTCACCTCTATCTCGAACAATTCTCATACCAAGAATCTGTTTCGCTGGACCCATATCTTTCATGGCAAAGGACTCACTGAGCTGCTCTTTCAGCTCCTTAATTTTGTCCATGTTCCTGCCCACAATCAACATATCATCGACATACAGCAACAAGATGATAAAATCATCCTCACCAAACACCTTCACAAATACACAATGGTCTGAATCAGTCTCTGCATAACCATGCTCCCCCATAACAGACTTGAACTTCATGTACCACTGCCTTGGTGCTTACTTCAATCCATAAAGGCTTTTCTTCAAGCGGCAAACCAAATTTTCTTTGCCCTTTTTCACATAGCCTTCCGGTTGTTCCATGTAGATCTCTTCCTCCAAATCACCATGGAGAAAAGCAGTCTTCACATCCATTTGCTCAACCTCTAGATCAAGGCTCGCTGCCAATCCAAGCACAACCCGAATGGATGACATCTTCAAAACAGGAGAAAAGATTTCATCATAATCAATTCCCTTCTTTTGGTTGTAGCCTTTCACAACCAATCTAACCTTGTGTCGAGGTGGCAAATTGTCGTCCTCATGCTTAATTCTGTACACCCACTTATTAAGCAGAGCCTTCTTGCCCTTAGGCAATTCCACCAACTCAAAAGTATGGTTTTCCTCAAAAGAATCCATCTCCTCATCCACGGCTCCAAACCACATATCCTTGTGTTCATCCTCCAAAGCTTCATCATAGCTTTCAGGCTCTCCCCCATCAGTAAGTAATACATACTCACTAGGATCATACCTTGTCGGCGGTTTAAGAGCTCTCTCGGATCTTCTTACAACAATAGGTTGGTTCTCAGCAGCTGGTGTCTCACCATGATCACCACTACCATCTTTATTGTGCGGGAGCATCTGCACTGGGTGTATTATCCTGAACCTCAACCTCAACCTCACCGTGGACCGATGTAGAAGGAGTAGCCTCTAAATCAATCAAACTCTCATAAACCTAAGCTGGAATTTTGGACTTGTCAATGTCCTTAATCGTTTGATCTTCCATGAACACAACATCTATGCTCCTTACGAGCTTCCTTTCAACGGGATCATAAAATCTGTACCCGAACTCATCCTGACCATAACCGATGAACACACACTGCCGTGACTTCATCTCAAGCTTCGATCTCTCATCCTTGGGAATATGAACAAATGCCTTACACCCAAAGACCCTCAAGTGACTGTAAGAGACATCCTTACCAGTCCAAACCCTCTCTGGAATATCACCATCCAATGGAGCACTCGGTGAAAAATTCAGTACATGAACCACCGTGTTCAAAGCTTCTCCCCAGAAAGTCATCGATAAGTCTGACTGTGAGATCAAACATCTCATCCTCTCGACAATCGTCCTATTCATCCTTTCAGCCAACCCATTCAACTGTGGAGTCTTAGGTGGCGTGAGTTGATGCCTTATCCCATGCTCTTTGCAATAAGCATCAAATGGTCCAGAATATTCTCCACCATTATCACTGCGGATACACTTCAGCTTCTTCCCCGTTTGTCTCTCAACCAAGGCCACAAAATGCTTGAAATATCCCAACACCTGATCCTTCGTCCTCATAGGAAATACCCACAACTTCCTTGAATGATCATCAATGAAAGTCACAAAATATGATGCGCCGCCAAGAGATCTTGTCCTCATTGGACCACACACATCTGAATGTACCAAATCCAGTACCTCGGGTTTCCTAGAAGGCACATAAGACTTGAAAGACACTCTGTGTTGTTTTCCCGCAAAGCAATGCGAACAATTCTGTAGGTGCAAACCAGAGATTCCTGGAATCACCTCATTCTTGGACAACACAGACATTCCCTTCTCACTCATGTGACCGAGTCTCTTATGCCATAACTCCATGGCACCATCATTCTCCACCGCATTAACAGCGTCTTTGGAGACCTTAGCCTGCATCCAATAGAAGGATGATGACTTCTCACCTCGAGCCACAATCAAAGAACCGCGAGAGAGCTTCCATTTACCACCACCGTGCAAACTGAAATAACCCTCATCATCAAGTCTTCCCGTCGATATCAGATACATCCTAATATCAGGAACATGCTTAACATCCTTAAGCACCAACCTAGTCCCAAGACTAGTCTCCAAGCATATATCGCCAATGCCAGCAACTTGAGCCATTGCATCATTTTCCATCTTCACGGAACCATAATTACCCGTAGTATAGGTAGAAAACAAATCCCGCTGTGATGTTGCATGAGTAGTGGCTCCACTATCAATCACCCAACTGGTGTCTTGGCATGCGACATTAATGGCATCACCCTCAAGAAGAATGAGAAACTGATCTTCGGTGACAGTCACTCGATCCACCTTTTCTTCTTGATTACCTTGCTGTTTGTTTTTCAACTTCCAGCAATCCTTCTTCACGTGCCCTTTCTTGTGACAGAAATAGCACTCCATGTTAGCAAATTTATTAGATTTGCTCCTGCTCCTGTTCTTGTCTCTCTTGGGATCTCTACTCGAACTCCTCCCCCTTGACTCAGTAACAAAGACATCTGAACGCGAACTACTAGCATTCGACTGCCTTGCTTCCTCATTAAGAACACTGTTCTTCACTGAATCCATAGAAATAACACCTTCTGACGCGGAGTTACAAAGAGACATCCTGAAAACCTCCCAAGAATCCGGTAAAGTACCGAGAAGCCACAGACCGTGAATCTCATCATCAAACCTGATGCCCATATCAGACAGCTTGTTGAGTAATCCCTGAAACGCATTCAAGTGATCCGTCATCGGAGTTCCCTCCTGATACCTCAGCTCAATCAACTTCTTGATCATGTACATCTTGTTGTTTCCGGTCTTCCTAGCATACAACTGCTCCAGCTTCTTCCACAAAGAACGAGCATCTGTCTCAGTCTCAATATGATGCATCACATTATCATCTACCCACTGCCTTATCAACCCACACACTTTGCGATGCAGCAGCTTCCACTCTTCATCCGTCTTCTTCTCAGGTTTCTTCTCCTCGAAGACTGGAACATGGAATTCTTTAACAAAGAGCAAATCCTCCATCTTGTCCTTCCATAGATGATAGTTAGCACCATTCAAGCTTATCATCCTGCTCGTATTTTCCATCATTCTCACAATCAACAATAACCCGAAGTTATCAAACCCAAAGCTCTAAAACCAGAAGCTCTGATACCACTTTGTTGGGGAAAGCGGGCACGAGGCGCAGCGGAATGTAGCAATCGTGTTTCCTCTGACCTTGTGAGAATCTGAGAGAAAAATACTTCGATGATAGCAGGATATAATATAAGCAATAACTAAATGAGACAAACACTTTTTACGTGGAAAACCTCCTCGATGTGAGAAGGAAAAACCACGGGACCGTAGTCCACTCAACAATCCACTATATAAATGTATGTGAGTACAAACACGTCCTCCCTGTTCAACAACCTGAACAGAACAGAGACTCAAGCTACAAAGAGCTATCTCCAACACAAGAACAACAACAACAAGAGAGCAACACAAAGCTTCAAAACCAGCAGAAACCAAACGACCTCAGCTCACAAGGATTCCGGAAACCAGAGACTAATCCCACCGTACAAATCCAAGATAAACCAGTCAACAACACCTCTGCCAAATTTCAGCTCAATCAGAGAAGATCTCACCGTCGGATTTACCAAACACTCAAGACAGCACTGCTGAAGAACTGGGACGACCAGCTTCACTAAAACCCAGACAACAGAAGATCCAACCGTTGAAATCTAAATCACTTCGGTGAACCTTTAACTCACTTACTGAAAAAGCTTTCCACAAAATATCAGCCCGATCAGGATCCGTTTGACCCTCCAAATCTGCCTTGACAAACCCAGACAAAATTCTGCCTCCTTCCCTCTTTTCTCTCTTTTGTCTTTTTGATTCTTGTAAGTCTCTACATAAAAGTTTAGGTCAAGAGACTATATATATGTGTCTCACTAATCCTAAGAACCTCCAAGGCCCAATACTAATCTCATGGACTAATACCAATGGCCCAACTTCCAAGTTTGGTTATCACCAACCAAACCCAATGGATTTCCTCCATCTAGAAGGAACCCAACAATACTGGAACCGAAGAGGAAACATAACACGAAGAACAAACATTATGAAAAAACTAAACGAGGTATTAGAGATCCTTCGGCAAGAACATAGCCAGTGTATCAATATGACTGAGTTGCAGCTACAACAACCAATCCAATGTAAACCCCGGTGATCATGCCCTTGGGGTCTCTTCTTTTTTTTTTTTTGACAAATCCTTGGGGTCTCTTCTTTGCCCCCTCTTTTTCAGGAACTCTGAGGTTCCTAATGAGATTTTCTTTGTTCTAAGTGAGAAAAATCCTACTCCATCAATATTACAGCAGGATCATACGAGTGTGATTGGCGGAGAAGTTACGTATGCGATCCCCATAAAATATGAAAGGACGTCTGAATGTGCAGTTTTGAGTTGAGGAATGTATTGATGCTGGTGCTCTTACAAGAGAATGAAATCACTTATTGTCAAATAATTATAGTTGACGTACGTAAACAATTATAGTTAAACTGTTCTAAATAAAAGATAATTTAAATATATATTTTTCACCGAGTACTTTAATTTTATGGTGTCACATTATTAGGCTAAGGCATCAATTTAACATTTAACTATTTTATATTTGATGAACATATAACTGTTTTTGGAATTACAGATTAATAAATAATTTCATCATATTGTTTCTTCTTTATATCTGAACTACAAAAAAAAATTGATAAATAACGTTTGATGTGCGTACGACTATTAGATTACACTGAATCATAGAGGTTTTCTAAGAAATTAAAGTAGTATTTTATTAAGTATAATATGATCGAGAATTGGCTAAAATAGCTCTTTCATGCCAAATACTAATTTTGTTATATACTCCATGTTACATAAAGAGTGTTATTTTAAGTTTATTTTTTGGTATAAAAAAAGTGTCATCCTACAATTCCAATAATAATTTTGAACATTAAATCTATTTTTCATCATTTTGAATAACTAATAGATTTTGATTAAATTATTTTTATTAAATTAATTACGCATTAAATAAAAATATATTTGTGTATTATACAATTTTCTTAATATTTTTGAAAAGTGTTATTTTGACACTTTTTAAAAACCGGAAGAAGTATAATTTATTAATGTCAAATGATTATGTAATGGAAAAATGTCACTCTGTTTTATTTTAATTGTTGTTTTACACTTGAACACATAAATTAAGAAAACATTTAATTTTACATATTTCCAAAATAAAACATCACTACCAATACACTTAATCACATTTCAACCAATGAAAAACTAGATTGAAATATAAAATCAATAAATTTTGCATTAAAATTATAAAATGATACTTATTTTGAAACAAAAAATTTACTTCACAACGATAATTAAGCTGAAACGCATGGAGTAAAATTTATTTATATTGTGTGGTGAAACATTAAATAGCTCTTTGCCGGTGACGAAATAAAACATATGGCAAAGGATACTTATGTTTCTTGGAAATATAAGTTTTGTATGCGTTTGGAAATATTGAGTTCTTTGTTTTAGTGGAGCTAGCGTTGTTTTAGAGCAACTCTAACCATGACTGATAACACCAAATTCTATACAACATATAACAACACCAAAACTAATATTTATATTATTAATATTTCAATTTGATGCGATTTAGATTTTATGTTTATTTACAAAAAAATGGTAATTTATGTTATCACTCTTTATGTATTGTATTTGTTTATTCTTTTAGTTAGTTTATATATTTATTTATTTATTTATTTTGTCAAATATTAATTAAAACTAAAATATTTAATACTAAAATTGAAAATTACATATTTATTTATTTTGTCAAATAAGCTCCAAGAAACACAGGAGAATGAGAATGATAACACACATGAAGCTGATGAGTTGATGACGCACGATGTGGTTTATCTTAACGAAGAAAATGTGATGCTAAGCAAGTTTGAGACACAATCAGGAGTTCCTAGACAATGGGGCTAGCAATCATATGACAGAAAATCAAGGCTATTTTACGACTATAAATGAGAAGATTGGTGATGACTCACGAATCGACATCAGAGGAAAGGACTCGATTCTATTCATCACTAAAGACGAGAAACGATAGTTCATGGCTGTCGTATACTTTATACCAGAGTTAAAAGAGTAATATAATTAGTCTTGCTCAGGCTACAGAATCAGGTTGTGATGTCAGAATGAGAGATGATTACCTAACACTCCATGATCGGGAAGGAAACCTGTTAGTCAAGTCGGTAAGGTCAAGAAATCGCATGTACAAAGTCACAATGGAAGTCGAAGGTACAAAGTGTCTCCAACTAGAGAAAATCGGTGATTCAGCCCTATGGCATGCAAGACTTGGACACGTTGGTATGGATGATATGAAGACAATGCTGAGCAAGGAGATGATCACAGGTGTGCCAAAAATCAGCATTGAAAAAGAAACATGTGTTTCTTGTCACATGGGAAAACAAATGAGAGCTTCTTTTCCCAAAGCAACAATTTATTGCGCCACACATACTCTCGAATTTCTTCATGGTGATCTCTATGGACCAATTTCACCATCAACATCCGGAAGAAGCAGGTATATATTTGTCTTGATCGATGATCACTCGAGATACATGTGGTCGATTCTTTTGAAGGAAAAGAGTGAAGCCTTTGATCGTTTTAAGAAATTTAAACGACTTATTGAGCAAGAAACCAGAGCTATCATCACAACGTTACGCACAGACAGGAGAGGATAATTCACGTCACAAGAGTTTCAAAGCTTTTGTGATAATCATGGGATTAAACGTCATTTAACCACACCATACTCACCACAACAGAATGGAGTCGTGAAGAGACGAAACATGACATTAATGGAGATGACCAGGAGTATCATGAAACACATGAAGGTGCCAAACTACTTGTGGGGGGAAGCTGTGAGACACTCAACCTCTTTGATTAATAGGATCTGTGAACGTCATTTAACCACAAGAGTTTCAAAGCTTCTGTGATAATCATGTGATTAAACGTCATTTAACCACACCATACTCACCACAACAGAATGGAGTCGTGAAGAGACGAAACATGACATTAATGGAGATGACCAGGAGTATCATGAAACACATGAAGGTGCCAAACTACTTATGGGGAGAAGCTGTGAGATACTCAACCTACTCGAACGCTGAAGGATCAGTGTCCATACGAGTGTTTTAAGAAGAAGAAGCCTAACGTGGGACATCTACGAGTATTTGGCTGTATTTGTTATCCTAAACAAGATACTCCACATCTCAAGAAGCTGGATGATAGGTCTAGAGAATTAGTACACCTCGGAGTTGAACCAGGTTCGAATGCATATCGATTGTATGATCCTAAGAACTGTAAAGTAGTGGTCAGCCCAGATGTAATATTTGTTGAAGACAATACTTGGAGACGTCGGAGACGACACGTATGAAGCAAGCTTTGACGTCACGTTTCCTGTTTATGATAAAGAAATAGAAGCTAAACCCGAGACTGAAGACATCGATCAATGTGAAGAAGAAAAAGACAATGACCATGGTGATAATGAAGTCAAAATAGAGGAAATCGAAATAGAGGTTCTTGAGACGATGCCGAGAAGTCAAAAAGAATTAGTACATGGCCGAGTTACTTTGATGACTACGTTGATATCAGAAGTTGTTGAGACAGAAAGACTTCTTCTTCTCATTAATGAAGAGCTTTGGGACTGGAATGAGGCAAAATATGAGAGAGTCTAGAGAGAAGCTTGTGAGGATGAGATCACGTCTATAAAGAAGAACAAGACCTGGACGCTTGTGGAGCTTCCCATGGGGTGTAAGGCTATTGGGTAAAAGTGGGTTTTTAAAATAAAACGCAACGCAGATGGGAGTATAAGCAAATACAAGCTCAGACTTGTAGCTAAGGATTATGTGCAATGTCATGGCACTGACTTTGAAGAGGTATTTGCTCCGGTTGCAAGGATAGAAACTGTTCATGTTATCATCACTTTGGATGGGTCCAATGGTTGGGAGATTCATAATCTTGATGTTAAGACGACGTTTCTTCATGGAGATCTGGTTCAAGAGGTTTATGTTTCACAACTTGAGGGTTTCAAGGTAAAGGGAAGTGAAGATAAGGTTTATAGGTTACATAAAGCTCTCTACGGCTTGAAGCAAGAACCAAGGGCTTGGAACATCAAGCTAAAGTTTATACAACAAGAGATAAACTTCAGTAAATGTTCTAAAGAATCGTCACTGTTAAGAAAGGAAATGATTGGGCATCAACTCCTAGTAGCTGTTTACGTGGATGATCTCCTACTCAATGCTTCAAACCTGGATGTTATACAAGATTTTAAAACAGAGATGTCAACAAAATTTGAGATGACTGATCTTGGACAGCTTACTTACTACCTCGGGATCGAAGTGATTCAATCCAAAGCTGATATTGCCTTGAAACAAGAAAGGTATGCGGCTAAGAATTTAGAAGAAGCATGGATGCATGAGTAAAATGCAGTCCAGGTACCAATGGATCCCGGCTTAAGACTGTCCAAGGCAGAAGAGGAGAAGGATGTTAACGAGAAGGAGTTTAGAAGGAACATTGGGTGTCTTCGTTATTTGATTCATACGCGTCTGAGTCATTATATGCTTAAACCTAAGGAATCACATGCAGCCGCTTTGAAGCAAGTTCTCAGGTATCTACGAGGTAGTTGCTCACTCGGTTTGTTCTACAAGCGAGAGAAGGAGAGAGGACTTGTGGGATACAGTGGCAGCAGCTACAATGTAGATCCGAATGATCGTAGAAGCACGACAGGGCACATCTTCTATCTCAATGAGTGCCCGGTTTCACGGTGCTCAACAAAACCGTTTGTGTATGTATTTGCTTCTTCCATGAAACCGGTTTCATTTCCGCCGGAAGACTTCCTTATAAGTCTTCTGAACTCTCGGTGGAAGTTTTCTCACAGTCGGTGAAAGTCGTATCGGGTCACTTTTACAATTAAAAGATAAAACTTAAATATTTAATTTTAATTAGATGATTTCCATGTAAGTCTTCCGGGAGACGAATTACACGGAAGTCTTCTGTGACAACCAAGGTATAAAATTCTGGATGATTTCCGGGTAAGTCGTCTTCCGGAAGACTTACATGGAAATCGTCTAATTAAAACTAAATATTTAAGTTTTACTTTTTAATTGCAAAAATAACCTAAGACGACTTACATGGAAGTCGTCTAGTTAAATGTAATATTTAAATTTTAGTTTTCTGGTGGAAGACTTCCATGTAAGTCTTAAGTCTTCTAGAAAAAGTCAAATTTCTGACACATTTCGGTCAATTGCAAAACTAACACGTATATCCTAGAAGTGTAAGTCTTCTCTGGTTTCGAAATTTTTTTCAAAAACAAAAGTAAGCTGATAATTACAAAGGAAAACTTCCAAAGAAGTCACTGTAGAGCAGACTTCTATGGAAGTCTTCCTTTGTAAATTTTCAATTACAAAAATGACCTAAATGGAAGACTTCCTAGAAGTCCTCTGACAAACGACTTATGTGGAAGTCTTCTGCGTCAATGTTTTATAAATTTTTATTTTCTCTAAAACTATCAAGGATTTTTAACATTTTCTTGTTAATTCATGTATATTAATCGATATTGGGGCTCATGAATGAAATTGATAACTTAATTGATTTTAATTATGAGGTGAACAACATTCATGTTTATTAATGTTTCTAGCTAATTCGAGAAGACTTAATTCCGTGGAATTTTTCTACGTTAGTTTTTGTAAACTTGTTAAGTAACTTTAAGATATTTTTTTTTAAATTTCGTAAGTGTTAAGTAACTGCAAGATTATCAAGTTATATGGTTTAATATTTCTTCTTAAATCATAAGATATACTTTTTAATTTTCATGAGATTTAAAATTTTAATTTCCGCTTAAAATTTAAGTTTTCCACCTAAATTTAAATTTCCCGCTTATATTTTATTTTACCGCTTAAAATTGAAGTTTTCTAAGAAGACTTTCTAGAAGACTTCCGGGAATACTTCCAAGAAAATTTCCCAAAAGACTTCCGATGACTTCTTAAAAGACTTCTCAAGACTTCCCGGAAGACTTCCCAGAATACTTTCCAAAAGACTTCTAGTGGAAGTGTTATATGTCTGAACTTATGTAATGTTTGATATTTTTTGAGTTTGATTAATTTTTCTTAAAGTCTTCTCCCTTAGTTTTAGTAAATTTGATTAAAATTTTGTGTTATTTTGTTTTGCTATTGAAGTTGTATCAATAACTTCAATAAATTCAAGTATTTTTGGCAAGACAATATTGTAAACATGAACATATTTACTAAAAATTTCATTAATATCTCTTCAAATTTACAAAATAATTCACAACTAAAAGAGTACACACATAAATCACAAAACATGCCATAAATAGAACTGTTACACATGGAGTTAGAGATTATTCTTCCACAAAGATAAGTTTGGACTCCACTTGACAAGGGAGAAGACTCCGTCAGAAGACTTCCTAGGAAGACTTTCTCCCTTGTCAGAAAGTCTTCTAGGGCATTATATTTTAGAAGACTTCAAAAATCTGACTCGGATCTGAAAAACTTGCATATTAAAAAACGTTCAAATGGCTTTAAAACAGAGAAAATGAGTGAAAAATTAGATAGATCTATTTTAATAGAACACAAAAAATAGATATCCAACATTTTGGAAAAAATGTAAGAGTTTTATGAAACAAGAGGTTACCTAATGAAGAAAAATCAGACATGGAAACTAACCAAAACGTTCAAATCTGTTATGAAGGATGAGACATAAGAAAAGACTATGTTAGAAGACTTGCAGGTAGTCTTCCATGAAGTCAGAAGACTTCCAGCAAGTCTTCTGGTGCATTATATTTTAGAAGACTTTTGAGAAAACTTCCCAGAAGTCTTCCAGAATCAGGTCTAGATCTAAAAAACCTGCATATCCAAACCCAGATTTGAAAAACCTGCATATCCAAAAATGTTTTAATGCCTTCAAAATAGAGAAAATGAGTGGAAGATTAGATAGATTTACCTTTATAAAATACACAAAAGTAGATATCTAAAATTTATACATTTACCTTTAAATAAGTGGAAGATGAGAATCATGTGATAAAAAATCTGTAAAAACAGGATAAATTAGTGAGAAAGACATGAGATAAAAAATGAAAATTTGATAAAAAAAATTGGTGTTTTTAAGTTTAAAGAGATTAGAAAGATGTTGGAAAGTGTTAATTTGGGAAAAGGTAAGAGCTTTATGCAATAAGAAGTTGCCAAAAAAAAAATCAAGACATGAAGATTTACCAAAACGCTAAAATCTGTTATGAAAGAGGAGACATGGAAGAAGACTCCATCAGAAGACTTCTAAGAAGTCAGACTTCTAGTGCATAATATTTTAGAAGACTCCGAGAAGACTTTTCAAAAGTCTTTCAGAGTCTGATATAGATCTGAAAAACCTGCATATCCAAACTCAGATTTGAAAAACACGTATATCCAAAAACGTTCAAATGGCTTCAAAAAGAAAAAAAAATGATTGGAATCTATATATCTATTATTATAAAGAACACATTCATTCTCTTCTCCTCTTGCCACCTAAAAAAATAGGGGAAGAAGGACATTACACGTTTCCCATTCTTTTGTTCTAACCTGCCCGAGCAAATGGACCAGAAAACATACCAACTCAATCTAATATTGCTACCCATGTCACTTAAATTTTAGCCCATTTATGACCCAAGTCTATTTTATACCTTCGTCTTCTCCAATCCCTTTCTCGCACCGCCCTAGTGATAACACCTCTGTAACGTTTGTCCTCTTCATTCAACCTTCTCATTAAGCGTCTCCATTTACTCTCTCCGCCATCTCTCCCACTACGTTCAATTTAATGACCCTTTCCAACCTCACTCTTGAAATCCCCAATTTCTGAGATTATAAATAAGTGATATTGCAGACGTCTAAAAAGTGTGTTCCAACTTCCTCCGACATCCATCACTTGAGTTTAAATACTTTTTGGTATGACTACTTCCTTGGTTTTTTTACTGGATTTCGGTTTGTTTTCCGGTGGTTTCGCGGGGGATCATCACTTGAGTTTAAGGATTCTTCTAAATGTGAGCTCCAAAACAATGGATTTGACAAGTTTTAAGTTCTCAATGCGTTTTCTGATTCGTCTTCTGGTCTTTTTGTATTTGTCATGCAGAAAACTTGGATTCGTAATTTGGCTATTTGAGCAAAAAAGATATGAAGACTGAAGAAATAATTAACGTCAATCATCTAATATTTTCTTGCACTACGCATTTGTTGCTAACAGAGCTATATTCATGTTCTTCTCTTTGTGCTTCTTTATGTTGATCCAGAGTACAAAGACTATGGAGGTAATTTGATCAACGCTCTTCTGCAATTTCAAAAGTTGCATATCAGTTGATCATTTTCTTTGATGTCCATGTGTTATAATCCATCAACGTTGGGTCATAATTTAGTAGTCCAACAAGTTGATCAAATAGGGGAAAAACACTGAAGTTTGAACTCTTTTTTTTTTTTTTCTGGTCAAAGAAGTTTGAACTCCTTTTCCTTTGTTTTTATAGGTATCCATTGTTCATGTGTATGAATGATTAAAATACCCTCTGGTTTACTCTTGGTTTCTTACCGTCAGGAACATTCTTTCAACCCTTACTATGACCATTTCACCAATAAATTCAATAAGTTTATGTGTTTATCTATTTTTCTGCTATTGAGTGTTGGTTCACATCTTATTTTCATCGCAAATGTCAATTCATGCTCACTAGGCACTAGAATTAACTTAAGATTATATTATTGATTCACTTTTCCATAACATTATGTATTTGGGGTTGATCAAAATAACATGATTATGGTCACAGGGGCCAGGTCCTGATGCACGCAGAAGCAACAAAGATGGTGCTTTTGATATTTTCCAGTTGGCTACGTTGAGGCATAGTAAGTTAAATTAATGCAGATATAAGTCTTTACGTTTTTCTTTTTCCCATGCCTTTTTGTCGACAAAATTTGAAAGCTAATATGTATTTAACTACATATTCTACAAAAAGCTTCAAACTATATTTTTTGGAAGTTAGAAGAGTTTATTTTTAGCAACTTATATTGTTGCTCTGGGATTTCCAATGTTTGATAGTGAATATAAAAATATACCAATTTTTAAAAGAACATGGACACAAAACTAAGAAAAATATATTCATACCACTCACACACCGTGAGGTATTTTTGCATGGTTTTATTTCAATTTTTAATTCGACCGCCGATGTTTAAAGTAATATAAGGTGTGATGGCAATGACAACAGTTTCTTGCTTTCTAACGCTTCTATATTAACCATTAAAACAGAACTACTTGCAGAAAAGGTAGCAAGATGTAACAAGGTGACGGGCAAGTGACACATATCAGCTCTCTCTGATGGGTTATGACCGAGAGTGTATTAAGATTAAGAGGACGTAGCGCCGTCTTTGACTCCATGGGTGCGGGATGGGCAATGTCACCAGGTGATATAGCTTTAAAGATCTGGCTGAATAGGTTTTCTAAGCTTCATCTCAACTTCTCATCAGCCCCTCCATCATTTACCAAACAGATTTATGGGCCTACCAAAAATAGACAAGCTGAAACGTTTCTGCAGCCTTTTTGCCATTTCTGCTACTCTTCGTTTACATGTACAGCCTGGTCGGAGTTGGAGAACAGAGTTAGCAGCTGCAAATAATGAAGGAAGCTGAGAGCTTGACTTCTTGAATGACATCGACCTTGATTTTCAAGTTATGATTTCTATGCCTTTTGTTCAAAATAAAATATAACTAAATAGTGTGATCTTTTCTATTTTTTTACTACTTAGTAGCCATGATCAAGGATTTCCAAAGAGTTTTTTTTTTATCTTAAGAACTTCAATGTAATGTAATATTTTTATCCATTACTCTATTCAAACTTTCTTTACTTTTTTTTTTTAATCTCAGGAGCTCCATTTATAACATTTCAAGACATTTGTCACTCACTTCTCTATAATTTTAACTTAGCTTATGAATTTGGGTTTGGCCCCATTTAAAAAAAAATATTAGCTTACTAATTCTTGGTTATCATTACTGGACCAATACACAAAATTAACATTAACATTTTTTCTTATAAAAAGTCTTAATCTTTTTTGCTACAAAGAGATAGACATTACAAAAAGATAGAATCACCGAAGGCCTAACACAAAGGTTTCTTTTACTTTTAAAGAAAATGGCAAGTACAATAACAATTTGCAACTTAACTACAGTCATAAAATTTTCAAACATAATTTTTTAATGTGTAACGTTGTACTTAATTATGTATTAGACATTGCCACTCACTTCTCTATAATTGCCGAAATTATGATTTGGCTTTCTAGGCAAAGAAGATTTCCTTCTGGTGTTTGGTCTGAGAGTAAACACTATAGAAAGAATGTACTCAACTCCTCGAACGATACTTTGAAGATAGAAGAAATATAACATCTAATTGTCTATTTGAAGATCATAATACTCTGGAGATATACTATTTCTAAAATAAAGTTACATAATGATTGGTTAGGATTAGTGTTTTAAAAATAAATAAAGCTAAAGTTCTAAGTTAAATCCCAACCAATCACCCACATTTAAATAATTTGTATGTAATCACTCATTTGGAAAATAGTCTTTTATGCACTTTTATGGTATATTTGAATTATGAAAATTGTAAATTTAGAAAAGATATTTACCAAAAACTAAAAGGATTATGAACACTGATTATTTTCATGAAAATTTATAGACATCAGCTTAATGAAATTCTAAAAACAGACTACATTCTCACCGAAGAGAAAGGTTATAAGAACACATCAAAAAAGACTATAGATCTACAAATTTACTACTTATGTATCTATTTTACTACTTTCATAAAAAGTAAATAATGGTATTTTTTTAAAAAAGCATATAATAGTAATGAGTACAACTTGACAAAAACATATAAACAAAAACAAAAGTAGATAAGCTAAAATAAAAAAACATATAAAAGGCATACATTGTCAATTAAAAGTAGAACATAGCCCAGTTAAAATCATATCAAAAATCGGTTCATATAACAACCGCAATGAAATTTAGGTTGGATATCATAATCTCAAACTATTCAACCGTAAAAATATAAAAATATCAACAAGAATAATCACGAAAATAATGAATCATACATAATATATAACTGATTATTTTAGATAAAATATATATAAATGTTAAATAAAATATACGAATTTTCTGCGCGAAGTGTGGTACTCATAATAAATACTATTATAGTGAAGGTTCAATCTCATAATAGTAAAAATCAATGGAATTTTTTTTAAAAATATATTAACAGTAAATTCAAAAACAAATGTATAAGAAAGAAATAATCCATATTTTATGTGTTGAATTTCAACCATAGTTTCGAATAATTTTGTTTATTTATTATTTTAATATAACAAGTATTAAATGTGAAATAATTACATGATTAAAAGTAAAATTTCTTTTTAGATGATTAGATAAATCTATAATTTCAAAAAATGTAACAAAATTAAATGATGAATGTAAACATCATAACTTTAAGATTAAACTAAATATTTTAAATGTATATTAAAATTTAAAATATTTTTATACTACTTTTCATTTGCGTACCCGCCCTACAGGCGGGTTTTCCCTAGTATATATATATAGTACAGTTTGCTTCAATCCAAAGCTGTCGGCGTCGTCTTCCATATCAATAAGTCGGGCGACATCGTGACGACACGTGTCCGCTTTAACAAAATGCAACGATTCATTTAATTTGGAAATCTCATGGGCTTTTAACTGTGAGCATAAATCTACAAGGTTTTTGGCTAACAATTTCTTTCAGATTTTGTACGAGGCACGTAGGCCCATTCTCGGAAACATCTAATGAAGCGAAGAAGTGGAGTTTGTCTCTCCCCTTCCTTCTGTGGCTACTTTGCAACGACTGATCTTCTTCAAAATCTCTGAAACATTCCGAGTTTGTGGCGTTTTCCTTTATTGTTATTTAGTTTTCTCATTGTTGAGGTTCAGCTAATAGAAAGATCTTCCTTGCTAAAGTAAAATCGCAAACTTGGGTTCATCTTTTTTCCATGTCTACACCAACAATGGAGTTTGGGGATGACGATTGAGACAAAACGTCCTAGAGAACCTAGGTTTCTAGGTTCGAGATAACGATTCGTTTTTGGTTCTTATCCTGCAAGACGTTACGAGATGTCCAGATTCATCGCCTTTAAGAAACCTCTTTACTCCATGGACAGCACATCAAGCATGATCTGACATTCAATGCTGCTTATTCCTCTTCTAGGCGGTGTATTCTCTTATATAAAGGTAAGCCTTCATCCCTTAAACATCATCTTCACAATTCGTGATAATACCAAAAAGTTAATTGCAGTCTAATGGCTAATTAATTTGTTCTTCTTGCTGATCTGAATGCTGGGCACTGTTCTTTCACATTTGAGGTGCGACTTCTCTGGTCTTGGAAGGCGAGGAACGTGAAAAGCTGTAGCAAGTTGATGGGTGTGGCGACTTATTACGTTCTTTAAACTCATGATTATTAGAACTATTCCAGCGTTTATAACTTAAATTACCAAGCTATTGTGTTTATATCTTTATTGAACCTCTTTTGAATGAGAAAAGTTGTGACCGTTTGTTGATTACCTTTCTATCTTCTTCTCTCTCAGTATAGCTAAAGGAAACTGATACCACTCAAATTACCCTAAGGAGTGAATTACTCTCTCAAATAAGAGGCTCAATTGTAGTACTTAGGGATCAAATCCACAAGGAGCTAGGAAACCTATTAAATCTAGTAATTTATTAATTCTAAGTGTTTGTTGTTTTATGGTTTAAATGTAAATAGCAATCATAATTGAGCAAGTCTATTGCTTGACTAACAAGATGATTGGGGGTGTAACTTATTGGAAAGGTATTAGATGCAGGGTTTCTATTCAGGTGTTGGAGATTATAATCCTATAGATGCCTATCAGTTGCATGCATGATATATTAGAGCTCAACCCCTTAAACACAGTAATCAGCGATGGCAATGTTTCACTGGTTACCTAACTAGATCTTGGATCTCAACTGTCGTTTGTTGACCACAAGAAAGTGACGATCGATGGTCCTATAGGGATATCGATCGATACACCTTTCACAAATATCGATCGATTGTCAAAAGACAATATCGATCGATGCTTCTAGTTAAGCCTTAGGGGTCAGTTGATAATGCTCACTAGCTTTCTAGTTCAGCGGTAGCCTTTTTCCCGTTGTCTAGTATGACAGATTAGGTTGAGGACTGGATGGTCAAAGATGCTTGACTCATGCAGATTCCTAGATTCAATATTCTAGTTAGCTAATCTAGAACAAACATTAAAAACAATCAATCAATGAATACCACAACTTAGCAATCTACAGTTGGGGCTAATCCCTCTAACCTATTTGAACCCTGAATCTAACAGGTAAACTACTCAGACATAGCTAAGCAATTCATGACACAAAATATAAATAAAAACTGCATAGAATAGAATAGATGAATCAATGGAGTTCCAATCACAAATCTCTCTATGATCTTCTCTCCTAAAACTCTCTGCTGAAAATAAGAATACAAAGGTGGCCAAAAGCTCTCTTGCCCCCTAACACTTAGGCAAGTATATAACTATTAGGTTAAAAACTCGTCAGGGGTAATCTTGTAATTTGGTGAAGTCGTGGGTTTAAAGTCGGTTGAAACCAAGTCATGCTTCCGCGTCTGGACATAGATCGATGGTACAAGATGTACATCGATCGATCATAATCTTCAATCGTCGAGGCTTCTCTTCTGTATCGATCGACGTCACTGGATGTGCATCGATCGATTGTTTCTTCTTCGTATCGACCTCTTATGGTCAGCTCGGATGAAATCTCTTTTAAGCTCCTAAATGCTCCATAATCATCACTTTATTCCAAGATACTTCTGAACCTGAAGACATACCTAATAGGATAGAATATATAGTATATAGATAGTAAAATACTTATATACAATGGGTAAAAATGGGTCAAATCCATGGTATATCAACTCCCCCAGACTTACCCTTTTGCTTGTCCTCAAGCAAAACAAACAGACAGTCTCTCTGAAAGAGGTTTGAAAACAGCAGGGACTTATAGATATAAAACATAGAAATCATCACCTCTACAATTTCGCAAACCACATCTAAAGTCCTAATCACAAAAGCACATTATGCAATATCCTAGCTTAGCAACCAAATTCAACTAGTCTACAACTCAGCAAATCTTGTCTGACATTCCCTCTACTAACCTCATTTCTTAGCATAAATATAAAAGTGCATGCTTTACCTTGGGAGTATCGATCACAGGATGAAAGGATTTCAGACAAGTATCTGGAACTGCAGGTAAAAGTTAGTATCTAATTTCTCTCTCTCTAATTTCTCTCTTGAGTCAAAGTCTGCTTCCATTACAGGATCAGTGACCAAGATTGGACAGGCTTCCATGAATCAAGTCTTAATGGTGGTTGCCACCAAGCCCTGTTCACTTCTTTTTGACCTATATCCAAGAATTCTTTATGAAGCGGGCCTTGAAGATTGCCGCCTCCAAGTCACGTTTGAATTCTTTATTTGGAATCTTTATGAAGAAAGCCTTAATGGTTGTAGCCGCCAAGTCATGTTCATATTCCTCCTAACTAAATCATAAGTCCTATTTAATTAATAATTTTCAGATTTTTTTTTTTCAAATAAAAACTAACTACTCTAGGTTCGAAATAGAGAGAGAAAATTGTGATAAATAAATCTACATAAAGCTTTACCTTCCAGACTTGTCTGAAGAATCCGATCCCATGTATACCAAGCCCCAAGACAAGCGATTATGTCAGGTTTAGTGTTGGAGGTCAGCTTTGGTTCTTTCAAACAATCAAGGCAAGTGTGTATAGTTGACAGGTTGATCCACTTTAGCATCTTAGTACTATCTGCAATCACTAAATCTAGAATGGTGCTAAAGAGTGGTTAGACATTCATGTAGTAATCATAGTCCCTTTCACATAGCTAAGCATAATTTATTAAAATCTTTTATATGAATCAGAATAAACTATATCAGTAAAACTCCCTCCAGACTTAAATTACACTGTCCCAGTGTAACATAGTCGGAGTTACGGTGGAAATAAATCATAAGTACAAATGTAACAAGTTAGGAAGATAAACCTGACCGGAGTGGGAATCGATCGATGTGCATAGGTATGCATCGATCGTCGTGTGTGTGTGTATGTCGATCGATGTCGACGTGTCGTCGGTCGATATGTTGGTAATCATCCTACTTGGGTCTTGCCATAAATCTGAAAGAATAAAAACGAAAATAAATATTAATAACTAAGAAAACCAATTAAAATTACCTAATAGTGGGTTGCCTCCCACTCAGCGCTTTGTTATAGTCATTTAGCTTGACTTTGGAGGTATGTGGTTAGTTGGTGGAAAAACAGCTACTTGTTGGGAAACAAGCATCCACTTCATCTCTGCACATTCTAGACCAAGCTGCAATGAAACTTCTTGTGGCATCATCATTTCTGGTCCATCTCTCATCCATCTTTTGTACTGCATTTGAGATGTTCTGTAGCCTTTCTAGGATGTCTTCAATGCTGAACTGATACCATCCTATATTGTTGTAGGCGTATTCTAATAGCTCGTTCAGTTGCTCCTGCATTGACTCCATGTTCTTCGGTATCAGCTGGACGTCGTCTGGTGTAGACGTGGTGTCGATCGATGCGACCAAGTGTCTGTCGATCGTTTCTGGTGCTTTACTGTCGATCGATTTGGAGTGTCCTATGTCGATCGATGCTGATATCTGGTGTTGAGATGCGAGTTGCCTCTGAATGGCTTTGACTTCCTTTTGTAGCCATTCTGCTTGGCTATCTAGTCCACTGAGTTTGACGTCGAATGAAAAATAGATGTCATCACATTGCTTCTCAAGTCGTCCCTCTAAGGTGTCTATAGCTGTGTAAAGCTTTGATGTGATCTGATCAACTTCTGCTGCTATGTAGGGAAGATGTTCTGTAGGTTTCTTGCCGTTGAGCGATGTCCTTCGGAACCTATTGATCGATGTTGAACCCTCTTCCTGAAAATTGTGTTGATCATTAAGCTTACAAATGTCCTTCTGGACATTCATCAGCTGTGTAGACAAGGTGTCCAAGTATCGCATGATAGGTGAGGTGAAACGGTCGTGCATATCCTCATAAGATTTTAACCTATCCTCCATGGCTGCGAACCTTGTGTCGATCGATGTGATGTTGCAGATATCGATCGATGTGGCTGGCTGTGGATCATTCATTCGAATGGTATCCAAATCTTGCTGTAGCAGATCAATTCTCGTGCTCAACCAGTCCACGTTGTTGTTGAGAAGGTTGTATACGTCGTTAATCCTCGTGTTGATGTATGCGATCTCCCATTCATCCTTCTTCTCTGCCAAACGTTTCGGTTCTGCAAGAATCTGGGATGTCTGTGGCTTGACGTCGATCGATGTTGCTTTGTTGGCGTCGATCGATGGTGATGTCGGAGCTACCTTCTCAAGGTTGTGCTGCATACTCTTAATCTCTGTCCTCATCTCTGCCATACTTCTGAAAAGCTCATTGTAACCTCTGTCCAAAGGTTGATAAGTGTCATCTACCAATGTCTTGAGTTTATCTCCTAGCTTTTCCTGAGCTCCACAAATACCAGTCACCATCTCATTGATCTCATCCTTGGTGTACATCTCTGGTGCCAGACTTGTAGATGTGAAGGAAGTGGCATGTTCTGGAAGACATATGTGACTCTTTCAAATAGGGATGCTCTCTCCAAAAAATTTATGATGTTGTCCTTGGTAACAGGGATCATCTCACCAGCTATGCTTCGTGCATGTCCAGACTCATCTATGTAGACACCATATTCGTCCTTCTGTTCCCATCTGAACTTTCTGGCTTCGTAGCTGTCATAAACGCGACGTTCACATTCGTAACGTTTATCGATCGATGGTGAAGGTGCCTTATCGATCGACGTTGGTGTTACCTTGTCGAACGATGTAGAAGCAACCTTGTCGATCGATGCTTGGCCAACAGGTCTGCACGTTTGGTGTGAACCAATTCCTGTTGTGGTGGCCCTTGGATGTTCGTCTGGAACAGCTGGATTGTTGTCTGGAATGCTGCGTTGCTGCATAAACAAGTTGTCTGCTCCATTGGCCAACCGAAGAATATCTGATATGTCCTCTCTAAATACTTGTAGAATCCTTCCATCTATAGCTCTTGCATGGCCATCTTGGTCCCTGAAAATACCAAATTCATCAGGCAATAGAAAGTCGTAATCAATACTCATATTCTTCTTAGTAGATAAAGAAAGTTTAGGTTTAAAATGAGAATCGATCGATGTTGATACTGGTGTATCGATCGATGGTAGACGTTTGTCTGTTGAATTAGGGTTTTTGGATCAAATGCTCTTCCTAGGTGTTCCTTATGATTGGTTTGTGGGAGCATTCATCTTTTCTGCTTCTGTTTCGTGAGAAGTAATTTGGGGTGCAAAACTCCTTATATAGGTATTGGTAAACCTATTTGGAATTGGAATTTTCCCTTTCTCCTCTTCTAAGGCGGCGGCCTCAATATCGATCGATGTACCAGGTGTGGTATCGATCGATGCAGAAGATCAGTTTGCTGGATGAGGGTGGGTATCGACCGATGCTGAGTATACATTGTCGATCGATGGTGGAGGCGTGTTGTTGAAAGAATGGGTTGAATATCTTTCATCCGGCATAGCAATCTCTGTAGCTCTTTCCTTCCAGTAATCCTCATCTTACTCCTCAGTAGGATCCTCGTTGGATGAAAGAATCACAGTCTCCACTGCAAAACTTTCATGGAATCCACTATCTACCCAACTGCCTATGGAATAGTCATCTCGTCCGTTCTTGTTGGGTTGTTGAAAGGTGAAGTCTGGATAGTACTGATCTAGTAATGTGGAGTGGTCTACCGGCTGCATCCTGTCGAGCGACGTGGAATAGCGTTCATCGACGACGACTCATTGGAATCGATCGATGTGATAGTGTGAGTGTCGATCGATTCCGAGTACTCGGTTTCGTACTCTGCTCCACAATGGCATGCTGCAATGTAGCCAAGATCATTTCCAAGCTCCACGACGTTGACCTGTTGTCTCACAACTCGAACTAGGTCATAGTGGACGTCTGGATCTATCAGTGTCAGACACAATCTGTTGGTGTTCATGTCACATACAGCTCCTACTATAGCTAGGAAAGCTCTTCCAAGCAGAAATGAAGAGTTCCAGTTAAGCTTGATGTCCATGACATGAAAATCTACTGGGACAAGGGCATTACCGATCTGTACCTCTAGGTCTCTTATGATGCCTCCTGAGCTCCTTTCTGAAAGATCCACGAAGGTGAAAGATTTTGATGAGGGCTCTATTTTCAGACCCAACTGGTCTGCCATAACCTTAGGTAGAATACTGACTGATGCTCCTGTGTCACAAAGTGCATGGGGAAATTCAATACCTTTTACCATACATGGTATTGCAAACTTCCCAGGAGCACTCTTCTTCTTCAATGTGATCCTTAGTTTCATCGTTTCCCTGATGTAATGAAACATTTTCCTAATGTCCTCCTCAGTTTCCTTAGTCTCCCTGAAGAACATCCACAGCCGGTGTGTGTAATAAACTTCATCAAATTGTTTCTCCACTGGGATTCTGAGGACTCTTTTAGTGAAACCATCCATCTCCTTCTCATTAGCTTCCCTCTTAAGGTGTTTAGGAATCTTCTCCTTCCTTTTCCTTAACACTCTTCCCTCAGTTGCCTCATCAACTTGCATAGGCTCTGGTGTAGTGTCTGAAGGGTTGATTGTAGGTTCTGGTGGGGTTGTTAATGGTTTAGGTGGTGGTCTGAGTGCGTTTATTCGGTTACTATCAATTGATGGTAATCACACTTGGTAGGTGAGAGGTGCCCGTCGATCGATGGGAGGTGAGGGTGGTCGATCGATGTCGGTCTCTCTCTGTCAATCGATGGCTGGCTCATGCGGTCGATCGATTTTGACGTAGAATGGGGAGGGGGTGAGGATGTTTTTCTGCGAATTTCTCATGAGTCGTGATTCGAACTGCACTACACTCCGTAGTCGATCCAGCAGATGACGTCGATCGATTTCTAGAGTAATCCGTCGATCGATCTTCGTCCTGGTCTGTCGAGCGATGTGCATCCATTGACATCGGTCGACACCAATGTGATCCGCTGAAACTCATGGAGCTTTCACCAGAAATCATCATCTAGGATGGCATTCACGTGGTGTTTTGCTTTCTCAACTCCTACCTCTCTAGCCAAGGCTTCCTGCCTCTTTACAGTGTCTCCAGTCTGAACCACCTGCATTTCAAGCTTCCTTACTTGAGTCCCTAAGGTCTCAATCCTTGTGTTCAGATTGTTGTAGGCTGAATCTATCTTCCCATTGAAATCCACAGTGAGTTGTTGCTGTCCTTCCAGAACTCTATCAGGCATTGCTTCGATCTTACTTTCCTGAGTCTGTGGTGGTGGATTCTGGTAGTATGAGTTTCCATAGCCTCTGCTGTTGTTGCTGAAAGGTTTCTGGAACTTTGAACTCTGGTTACTCCTCTGACCATTGCCATGGAAGTTTCTGTTTCCATCCTGGTTTCCAGACCTCTGAAATCAAGTTCCTCCAATGTACTTCACATCTTCTTCTCCTTCATTGTCTACATCTACTTCTTCTTCAGCTGAGCAGACCTGCTTCCTAAGAAGCTCATGAACCACATCTAACTTTGCTCTAACTAAACAACTTGACAAAAACATATAAACAAAAACAAAAGTAGATAAGCTAAAATAAAAAAAAAACATATAAAGGGCATACACTGTCAATTAAAAGTAGAACATACCCAGTTAAAATCATATCAAAAATCGGTTCATATAACAACCGCAATGAAATTTAGGTTGGATATCATAATCTCTATTCAACCGTAAGAATATAAAAAGATCAACAAAAATAATCACGAAAATAATGAATCATAGATAATATATAACTAATTATTTTAGATAAAATATATATAAATGTTAAATAAAATATACGAATTTTATGCGCGAAGTGTGGTACTCATAATAAATCCTATTATAGTGAAGGTTCAATCTCATAATAATAAAAATCAATAGAATTTTTTTTTAAAATATATTAACAGTAAATTCAAAAACAAAATGTATAAGAAAGAAATAATCCATATTTTATGTGTTGAATTTCAACCATAATTCCGAATAATTTTGTTTATTTATTATTATAATATAACAAGTATTAAATTTGAAATAATTATATGATTAAAAGTAAAATTTCTTTTTAGATGATTAGATAAATCTATAATTTCTAAAAATTTAACAAAAATAAATGATGAATGTAAACATCATAACTTTAAGATTAAACTAAATATTTTAAATGTATATTAAAATTTAAAATATTTTTATATTACTTTTCATTCGTAGGGCGGGTTTTCCCTAGTATATATATATAGTACAATTTGCTTCACTCCTAAGCTGTCGGCGTCGTCTTCCATATCAATAAGTCGGGCGACATCGTGACGACACGTGTCCGCTTGAACAAAATGCAACGATTCATTTAATTTGGAAATCTCATGGGCTTTTAACTGTGAGCATAAATCAAGGTCTTGGGCTTATAATTTCTTTCAGATTTTGTACGAGGCACGTAGGCCCATTCTCGGAAACATCTAATGAAGCGAAGAAGTGGAGTTCGTCTCTCCCCTTCCTTCTGTGGCTACTTTGCAACGACTGAGCTTCTTCAAAATCTCTGAAACATTCCGAGTTTGTGGCGTTTTCCTTTATTGTTATTTAGTTTTCTCATTGTTGAGGTTCAGCTAATAGAAAGATCTTCCTTGCTAAAGTAAAATCGCAAATTTGGGTTCATCCTTTTTCCATGTCTACACCAACAATGGAGTTTGGGGATGACGATTGAGACAAAACGTCGTAGAGAATCTAGGTGTCTAGGTTCAAGATAACGATTCGTTTTTGGTTCTTATCCTGCAAGACGTTACGAGATGTCCAGATTCATTGCCTTTAAGAAACCTCTTTACTCCATGGACAGCACATCAAGCATGATCTGACATTCAATGCTGCTTATTCCTCTTCTAGGCGGTGTATTCTTTTATATAAAGGTAAGCCTTCATCCCTTAAACATCATCCTCACAATTTGTGATAATACCAAAAAGTTAATTGCAGTCTAATGGCTAATTCATTTGTTCTTCTTGCTGATCTGAATGCTGGCCACTGTTCTTTCACATTTGAGGTGCGACTTCTCTGGTCTTGGAAGGCGAGGAACGTGAAAAGCTGTGGCAAGTTGATGGGTGTGGCGACTTATTACGTTCTTTAAACTCATGATCATTAAAACTATTCCAGCGTTTATAACTTAAATTACCAAGCTATTGTGTTTATATCTTTATTGAACCTCTTTTGAATGAGAAAAGTTGGGACCGTTTGTTGATTACCTTTCTATCTTCTTCTCTCTCAGTATAGCTAAAGGAAACTGATACCACTCAAATTACCCTAAGGATTTAATTACTCTCTTAAATAAGAGGTTCAATTGTAATACTTAGGGATCGAATCCACAAGGAGCTAGGGAACCTATTAAATCTAGTAATTTATTAATTCTAAATGTTTGTTGTTTTATGGTTTAAATGTAAATAGCAATCCTAATTGAGCAAGTCTATTGCTCGACTAACAAGATGATTTGGGGTGTAACTTATTGGAAAGGTATTAGATGCAGGGTTTCTATTCAGGTGTTGGAGATTATAATCGTATAGATGCCTATCAGTTGCATGCATGATATATTAGTGCTCAACCCCTTGAACACAGTGATCAGCGATGGCAATATTTCACTGGTTAACTAACTACATCTTGGATCTCAACTGTCGTTTGTTGACAACAAGAAAGTATCGATCGATGGTCCTATAGGGATATCGATCGATACACCTTTCACAAATATCGATCGATTGTCAAAAGACAATATCGATCGATGCTTCTAGTTAAGCCTTAGGCGTAAGTTGATAATGTTCACTAGCTTTCTAGTTCAGCGGTAGCCTTTTTCCAGTTGTCTAGTATGACAGATTAGGTTCAGGACTGGATGGTCAAAGATGCTTGACTCATGCAGATTCCTAGATTCAATATTCTAGTTAGCTAATCTAGAACAAGCATTAAGAACAATCAATCAATGAATACCACAACTTAGCAATCTACAGTTGGGGCTAATCCCTCTAACCTATTTGAACCCTGAAACTAACAGGTAAACTACTCAGACATAGCTAAGCAATTCATGACACAAAATATAAATAAAAACTGCATAGAATAGAATAGATGAATCAATGGAGTTCCAATCACAAATCTCTCTATGATCTTCTCTCCTAAAACTCTCTACTGAAAATAAGAATAAAAAGGTGGCCAAAAGCTCTCTTGCCTCCTAACACTTAGGCAAGTATATAACTATTAGGTTTGACCAAAAAAAAAAAAAAAAAAAAACTATTAGGTTAAAAACTCGTCAGGGGTAATCTTATAATTTGGTGAAGTCTTGGGTTTAAAGTCGGCTGAAACCAAGTCATGCTTCCGTGTCTGGACATCGATCGATGGTACAGGATGTACATCGATCGATCATAATCTTCAATCGTCGAGACTTCTCTTCTGTATCGATCGACGTCACTGGATGTGCATCGATCGATTGTTTCTTCTTCGTATCGACCTCTTATGGTCAGCTCGGATGAAATCTCTTTTAAGCTCCTAAATGCTCCATAATCATCACTTTACTCCAAGATACTTCTGAACCTGAAAACATACCTAATAGGATAGAATATATAATATATAGATAGTAAAATACTTATATACCATGGGTAAAAATGGGTCAAATCCATGGTATATCAGAAACTCTTTTTTCATTAGGCTTTATCGCTTCTTATTCTTCCTTAGTCAGTCTTCAAGTTTTGATTATTATTTTTTGCTTCATTTTAACAGAACATAATATCTAGATCAACATCGAACCGGAGTCGTCACCACCACGAGTTACACCAGAGCAGGATCCAGTGTCGGTTGTTGCCAACTGAAGATCTTGAACATCAGTAAGTCTCTTACTCTTAGAGCCATAGTGTTTCGTCTCTCTTGATTTCTTAGTTTTTTACTGTTTTTGTTTGATAGGACTGAACTTAGTGTGATGTTGGACGAGGATTTAGTAGACCGTTCTTGAGTCAGGTGACATAGACAGCTTCTGGGATTCTAGACTTCTCACTTCAGTGGAAAGAATACCAAGAGATGATGGGGTTGATGGTGGAATCTGTAAAGAAACAATCCCTGGAGCTGCGGGAGAAAAAAAGATTCTGATTTGAAACAGCCTTTGGAAGCACAATAATGAGAGAAATCTCACCTCTTTATTGGCATGAAGCTTTAAAGTTTTCATTTAAAACAGGAGAGCACAACTATCCTGGAGGTGATATGCCTTCTGCCACATGTATCACCTGCAACTTCTCAGATAGTGAGAAAACAGCTACTGATCAGATCACCGGAGGTGATGACAACCTCTCAAACCACCCTGGCGCATCGGATGCAATAGCCGCTGCAGAGCAGCCCATTTCTGGCGGAAGCAATGCAGAGGAACGACTGGTTCCAGCAGCAGAAAATGCACTAAAAAGCACGCACGGATTAGTTGCTTAAGTGATGGAACTAAGACCCTAATGTTTATTTTATTGGAACCATCTTTGACGTTATGATATTTTTTCTTCGAGTTTTATGATTTTTCTACCATATTTAGTTTTCTCCATCAAGTTTTATGATATAAACCATGTTCGCTTCTTCTTCCATAAATAATATACGTCTTTTATTCCATTCACGTGTTGGTTCTCATATGGGTAATGACAAAGTAAAAATTAGGCTTCGTTGACGAATGAAGTCAACAACGATCTTACACAATCATCTATGGCTTGCTTCGTATCTCCATTTTTAAACCTAATATAGTGTTACTTTTATTTTTTCCAACGAAATAACTGTATACTCTGAGAGGAGGGAATTTGATTACTAGTGATAAAGAAACTGAACAATGTTGAATCTGAGTTTGGTTAGGTCGAACGAAATGAAACTAAAGTCGATGGTGGGTCTTTCAAAGGCGTTCTATTAATCAGTACGTGATAACAAATGAGATTAAAAAGAGATTAATGGAAAGAAAGAAAGGTCAGAGCTTTGTAGAAAGACTCTGACGAGAACGCTGGAGAGGTCGATTGGTCGTAAAACCCTAGATCTTGCCGTCCAGTGTTTGTCTCTCTTTTCGGCCCCTATTCTCTTCCCATATGACTTCCTTTTATAGGCTCTACTTGTCTAACACTCGTTTGCCCTAGCAGTTCAGGCCCAGACTAATGCTTTATGGGCTTCTCAGCCTGTCGATGGCTTGATGGGCTATTCGACCGAGCGATGGCTTGGCGGGCTGATACTGACCCAGTCGGCCAATCGACTGTAAGACCCGGTCGGTCCATTGAGCTCTCGAACCAAACGATAGGTTGACCAAGTTCGATCCCAACTAGACTTCCGGTGTCAATGATCCGAATCCTGTTAACTGATGGGCCTTGTGGGGGAATGCTAAATTCATCTACAACAGTAAGCCCCCCCAGTCCTCTTGTAAGGAGACGTAGCTCCTTGCAGTGGAGTATCGAAACTAGTTCTGAGGATAAAGGATTCGGTCACGTTCTCGATTGAGTTCTGATCAGGAACCGACGACTGCGCCGATCAATCGATCGGTCGGTTGAGGTTGATTGATCGGTCGGTTTGCGAAGATGATCGATTGGCTGAATAATCTTCGTTTTGAACGATCCAGCAGTCGACGGGACGTTGTTCGTCACTTTTGATCCTTTGGCGATCGATTGATCGATTAGTGTCTGCCTATCGATCGGTTGGCCGTCGCTATTTATCTATAAATAACTGGAATGACGCTCCCGTTGGTGTTGAGGTTTAGGAGATAATTCGGGCCCAACAAGCCCAATACCATCAACAGTAATAATGGTATTATCCCCTAAAGCCCGTTATTTTGTCTATAAATAGGATCTTCTTCTTTTGGGTTTTACTTCTTCTCAAACCCAAAAGGTATTTTCTCGTCTCCTTCTCCCTTCTCTCTTTCTTCTCTCTTTCACTCGAGCGAACGCTCGATTTAGGGTTTTATATATACATTTTTTGGCGTCGATCGCTCGGCGACGAGAATGGCATCGCGCTCGATCGATGATGTGGCTTCCCGATCTCTCGATTCGGGTTTTGGGATCGAGGAGTCGCTCCAGCGAGATGAAGACCGGCGTCGTCCGGCGAGTGATAGGGAGGACCTCGAGGCGAGCAACGATGATGATGGTGCTGTGATCGGGGGTGAATCTGTTGAACGCCTTACGCATGGAATACGTCCGGTTGGGGTTAGGTCCGACGGACGGAGCTCGAACACTACCGGGATCGTAGGTCAATCGTTGCGAAGATCGGGATCTGCGATCAATCGACTGACTCTGTTTCGTTGCCACCGCGACGGGACGACTGAAGAGCTTCCCGATCTTGCTCCGGAGTTCGATCGGTCGCGTGGGATGGACGAACAAGATTGGAATGATGTTGATCCCACTCGTTCTACACTAGAAGAAGTCTCTTTGTTGATGGAGAGGTGTTGAGCGTCCGGTGTGACCTTCATGATCCCAATATCCGACCAGCGTCCATGGAATCCGCCGGTTGGATATTGTTGCGTCTATGAGTCGTTTTTCGGGGAAGACTCGAAGTTGTGGTTTCCGATCCCTCGTTTGATCACTTCTTATTGCTTTTGACAGAATATCGCCATAAGTCAGCTGATGAATGGGGGCAGTCACGATTGCTGTTGCTTTGATGGTCATGGCAGCTGAGATAGATGTGTTGATGTCCGTTCGCGTATTCGAGGAGTTGACGTAAACTCAACCAAAACCGAACGGGTTCTACTCGGTGCAGATGGGGTCCGGTCTGAACATCTTGACTAGTCCCCTCGTCAAGACCAAAAGATGGCAACATTCCTACTCCTATGTTAAAGCGGATGAGGCTGGGTTTGAGGATCCACTGGACGTCGATCGCCGGGTTTTATGGAGTCGCCACATTGGTAGATTGTTTTTGTCAATCAATTTTTCCAGAATTGTTGATTATAACTTTGTCTTAAAACTTTGCAGTGGGTAATCCAAAAACTTTTGGACCTTGGGACGCTTTCCGGAGAGACGTGCCGAAGACCTTCGTGCTTCGTCCTCAAGAGTGGAAGGACTTTGATCGCAAAAGGATCCGCCGTCAACGAAGACGTATCGTTGAAGGTTTGTTCATTCTCTCCTCTCCTTTTTTCTTTATATTGCCTTATCCCCCCTTCTGGTCAATCGATTGATTGTTATTGTTTCCTCACGTTTTCCTTTTTTTTTTTGTAGCTGATTGGGCGTCAAACATTCTTTGCGAAGAGGCGAAAGGAAAAAGACTAAAACTCCCGATCATGGGGACGTCATCGAAGGTGTATCCGAACTGCAGTGAAATTTTGGCTGCTCAATTGGGAGACGCGAGCTTTGGCCCGTCAGCAAACTTGGACGGGGTGAGTAGCGCGGTCGTGGATGTTTCGATCGATCGGGCACCAGTGCCGGGGGTCGTTGAAGTAGACCCCGGCATTGAGGATTCCGTCAATGCCCGCCCGCCGAAGAAGAAAAGAAAGAGGACTAAGTCTTCTATGGAGGTAAGGGCTGATCCTCCCTTGGATGGGGATGAAAGGGAAGCCGCTCGAACGCCGTTTGAGCTGAGGGATGACGATGAGATGGAGGAGAATCGCGAGGAAATTCGCGTAGGGAACTCCTCGGATCCGCCTGGAGAGAGGTCTTCCGATTTCTCGTTTCCGGATAAGTTCGCCGAGTCGGTTCGTACGGATGCAGAGGTAAGCATTTGACTGAGAGGCTGTGCTTCTACTTATTTGTCTTGACGCTTTGGGTGATGGAATATGAGACGTTCTACTTATATATATATATATTTTTTTGGTGTAGGCTGCTGCTCGTAAGAACGTTCTCGTGATGGAATATGAAGCGGCCTTGCGGATCAAGATCAAAGAGGCTGACCTTGAAACAGTCAAGAAGAAGAAGCTTGATAAAGTGAACGAGATGGCCGCCGAGTGAGGCTGCTACTCCCGCGAACGCCGTCAAGCGATCGACACGGCTGTGGATCTCGAGGAGAGGTTAGAGATCGCCCGACCCAAGATTTCCCAGCTAGAGGAGGAGAAAATAGAGGAGCTCGAGAAGACGAGGAGAGCGATGGATCGCATGAGGCAGTCGCGTAACCGCGAGCTTTTGTCCGAGAGAAGTTGTGTAGCTGCTGCTGCTTCTAGGCGATTCGAAAAATTTAGGAAATATATGGTCGATCGAGACGAGAAGGAGGAGAAGCGTCTACTCCACGGTACGGCTCTTGGGACCTTGGACGCGTTGAGCTTGTTGGAGAAAAAGGGACTGTCTGTCCCGCATCAGCTGAAGGATCTCTTGACCACTAACGAGGCCAAGTTCAAGAAAGAGGCAGAAGAAGTTGTCGTCGAATCTATCACGGAGCGTGATCTCTCTCTTCCACCCCCCCTTCCCCGTGATGACTTACTCCCTCGCATGAACCCGTCTCGATCGACTTTCGGCACCGTCAACTCGGCTTCTGCAGTTGCCACTCGATCCTCTATCCTCCCCTGGATGACTCACTCCCTCGCATGAGCCCGTCTGGATCAACTTCGGCAACGTCGACTCGGCTTCTGCAGTGGCCACTCGATCCTCTATCCTTCGCGGCGAGAGTTCAATTACTGCTTCGGATCCAGCTGCTGCCAGTCAATCCACGGCTGTTGCGCCTGAGGGTCGTGCGGGTACTTCGGATAGGCTTTCGGGATCCGTATCTGGGGTTCCATCCCAAGGGGACCTGACTGAAGCTCAAGAGACTCAAGCCGCGGATCCAAAGGAAGCGGGGGTTGCGGAGACAGGAGGTGTTGTCTCCTCGAATATAGCCATTGAAGATTAGCCTTCGAGGGTCGATTGTGCTACTTGTTGTTGTTTCATTACTTATCTTCTTTCTTTGTTGTGCACCTTTTGTTGTAGCCCCTAGGCTACGTCTTTTTCTTGGTCGACCGGCCGTTGTTGCTTTTGGTCTTGAACCGTTGTTGTAACATTTGAATCTTCTTCTTTGGTTTAGTTCCTGACTTCTTTTAAATTTTATGAAGCGTGGTTTTCGTCCTTCTGCTTTTGTTTCTTCGCCTTATTTCGATGTGTTATCATTTGACTGATCCTCCAGGACGTTGAAAATTTTATGCTGGTGGCGAAGCGCCAATCTTCAGACGGTGGTTGCTTGCTCAGAAATCGACTGGTCGGTTGATCGAAGAATTCGCGTAGCCGTGGTGTCAGTTGGTGGAGCTTTGCAGGAGACAGGTCGTCAAAGAGCATTTGAGTTAAAGGTTGGCGAGATAGCGCTTGGCATTTTTACTATTTTGCGAGGTTGTCATCCTGAAGGGTAAGACTTTGCTGCTGATTGCTGCGAGGTGATTGCTTCTTTGCCTCCGATCGACTACCCTTCTAACGTTTGCCCGTTTGATAAACAAATCTTCATAGTTCGATCGCCTATCCGTAAGTTGGGACTGATTCGCGAGCCTCCTGAAGGTCCCCCCTTGGATTGAAATAAAGATCTTTTGTTTCGCGTACCTAGCCGGTATGAGACGGGAGCGACACGGAGTCGCTCATCGACACATGGTGTGATTGATCGAGACAATTCGTCATTCGAATGAATCTCAGTGTGGAGATCAGTGGTCAGATCTGGACCATGTGATGTATAGTCATTCAAGTTGATCAAAAGTGATGTATAAGCGTTCACGCGGTGCTTTTGTGAGTACTCTGTCTTACATAAAGGATATGTGAGTTTATTTTTTTTTGTTCGGAGTATGGCTGAACCCGGCGATAGGCTGCCTACGTACCCCTGTGAGGGGATCAAGCCAATCGTAGTTTGATTCAACCGAATGGAGGTTTAGTCATCTACCGTTATCAAGGCAAAAGTGACAGGAACGTGCTCATTCGGTGTTTGGGCGGAAGTGACGCTGTGTCATCCATCTGAAGCTGGACGAAAGTGACGTGTTGTCATTCGTTCATCTCTGAGCGAAAGTGACGGAAAAAGTCATTCGCTTGGTTTTTTTTTCTTACCATCGGATGGCGGATGGTTAAGTAAAGTACTTCCGAAGGTTGGCGGCGTTCCACGCTCTTGGCACTTGTTCGCCAGTCGAAGTTTCCAATCGATAAACGCCAGGCTTAACAACCTCGACTATCTTGTATGGTCCTTCCCAGTTTGTCCCCAACTTGGCGGCCTTCCATTTCTTCGTGTTTTCAAACACTTTGCGAAGGACTTGATCGTTGAGTTCCAACGGTCGAGCGTGAACCTTTTTGTTGTAATAGGATTTGGCGAGGTGTTGGTAGTTCTGGATTCGGAGCAGCGCTTGGTCTCTTCGCTCTTCAATCGCATCCAAGGCATCAAATAGCATCTCTCTGTTGAGTTCCTCGTTTCGTGGCATTTTTTCTCGGCGAAGGCTTGTGACGTTGACTTCCGCCGGAGCCATAGATTCGACCCCGTATGCCAGAGAGAATGGTGTTTGACCGGTCGCGCTTTGCAGAGTTGTTCGGTGCGACCAAAGTACTCCATCCAACTCATCGGCCCAATGACCCTTCTTGAGGTCCAAACGCTTCTTGATGCCGTTGAGGATTGTTTTTTTGGTGGCTTCAGCTTGTCCGTTGCATTGCGGATAGCGAGGCGTCATCGTGTTCAAGTGAATCCCCCATCGTTCTAAAAAACCGCGAAAGTTGTTGGAAATGAACTGAGAGCCATTGTCAGTGACGATCTCGTAGGGAAGACCGTGCCTGCAGATGATGTTCTTCCTGACAAAGTTTTGGACTTCTTTGTTGGTGATGTGGATGAGTGCTTTCGCTTCGAGCCACTTGGTGAAGTAGTCCGTCATGATCAGGGCGTACTTGCGTTGTCTGGAACTTGGCATTGGTAGGATGAGATCCATCGCCCAGCGCATGAACGGGTAGGGAGCCGTCATAGTTCGTAGAACTTCGGTCGGGCTGTGTATGTTCGACACGTGCCGTTGGCACTTGTCGCACTTGCGAGCATACGCCTCGCAATCCGCGATCATAGTCGGCCAATAAGGAAGACCGTGCCTGCAGATGATGTTCTTCCAGACAAAGTTTTGGACTTCTTTGTCGGTGATGTGGATGAGTGCTTTCACTTCGAGCCACTTGGTGAAATAGTTCGTCATGATCAGGGCGTACTTGCGTTGTCTGGAACTTGGCATTGGTCGGATGAGATCCATCGCCCAGCGCATGAACGGGTAGGGAGCCGTCATAGTTCGTAGAACTTCGGTCGGGCTGTGTATGTTCGACGCGTGACGTTCGCACTTGTCGCACTTGCTAGCATCACTTTAAGAGATAGCGCCCGGCCGCCTGAATGGTTCCCCGCTGCTCCTTCGTGAGTTTTGGCCATGGCTAGTGATGCTTCTTCTATGTTGAGGCATGTCAACAGAACTTTGGCAGAGGTCCAACGATGTAGTCTCCCGTCGATGAGAACATAGTTCGCGCTCTTGGTTTTCAATCGACGGGCTTCCCATTTGTTTTGCGGGAGTGATCTGTCTGAGAGAAACTGGATAAAAGAGGTTCGCCAGTCGGGCGGTGTATCGTTGGGTCGATCGCCCGATTCACTTGTATCCATCGCGTCTGTTACGTCGATCGCTACTACATGGTCGCTCTCATCGTGTGATAGAGTGATGCTTGGTTTGTCAATCTGTTGGATCGGAATGGTCCGCTTAACTTGATCTCTTGGACTGCTCCCGAGTGTTGCTAGAGCGTTGGCGCAGACGTTTTCGCCGCGGGGAATCCTTGTAAGTTGGAAAGACTCGATTTTTTTGTTAGGTCCTGTACGACTTTAAGGTAAGCATCCATTCGCTCGTTCTTAAAGTCGTAGTCCCCGCTAAATTGATTAGCGACCAATTGAGAGTCGCAGTAAGCGTGGATGCCCTTTGCTTGGACTGCTTGCGCAAGGTGTAGTCCAGCGATGAGGGACTCGTACTCCGCTTCATTGTTGGATGCTTTGAAACCGAGTCGGAAAGATTGCTGGAGCAATTCGCCGGTGGGGGATTGGAGGTGGATGCCGATCCCGGAACCTTTGTTGGAGGACGATCCGTCGAGGTGCAGAATCCATGTAGCGTTGGGTAGTTGTAAATCTTGCTCGAGTTCTGGCGTTAGCTCAATGAGAAAGTCGGCCAACACTTGGGATTTTGCAGCTGGTTTACTCTGAAATGTGACGTCGTACTCACCGAGCTCGATGGCCCACTTCGAGAGTCTGCCCGAGTGATTGGAGTTTTGCATGATGGTTCGTAGTGGTAGGTTTGTCAGGATAACGATCGAATGAGATTGGAAATAAGGCCGAAGTTTCCTTGCCGAAGTCATAACTGCCAATGCCATCTTTTCGAGGGTCGAATACCGTGTTTCTGCGTTGGTCATGCGTTGGCTGGTATAGAATATCGGACACTGCTCGCCTCGATCATCTTTGACGAGCACGCTACTCAACGCCGCGTCGGAGACTGCAATGTAAAGGTATAATGTATCACCTTTGTCTGGCTTAGCCAACACGGGTGGCGTTGTGAGATAGCGTTTGAGCTATTCGAATGCTTCCTCGCAGCATTCGTTCCAAATGAATTTCTTGTTGCCGCGCAGAAGATCATAAAAGGGGAGGCACTTATCGGTCGATCGTGATATAAATCGATTGAGGGCGGCGATTCGACCAGTCAATCATTGCACCTCGCGACTATTTTTGGGACTAGGAAGGTCAAGGATGGCAGTTATTTGCTTTGGGTTCACCTCTATCCCCCTTTGGGTGACTATGTATCCAAGGAATTAGCCGGACGTTACGCCGAAAGTGCATTTCGTTGGATTGAGCTTCATGCCGTACTTGTTCAAGATGAAGAAACAGTCTTTGAGGTGGTCGATATGATCGGCTGCCTTTTGGGATTTTACCAACATGTCGTCAATGTATACTTCCATTGTGGCTCCCAATCGCTCAGCGAACATTTTATTGACGAGTCATTGGTATGTCGCACCGGCGTTCTTGAGACCGAAAGGCATTACTTTGTAGAAGTATATCTCACGGTCAGTGATGAAAGCCGTTTTCTCTCAATCGTCTGGATGCATCATTATTTGGTTATAACCAGAGAAGGCATCCATAAATGTCAGCAGCTCATTGCCAGCTGGGGATTCGACAAGTCGATCGATGTGAGGGAGGGGGAAACTGTCTTTAGGACATGCTTTGTTGAGGTCGGTGAAGTCGACGCAGACTATCCATTTGCCATTCTTCTTCTTTATAACGACTGGGTTTGCCAACCATTCGGGATACTTCACTTCCATGATGGAGCCTGTGTTTAGCAATCGGTCGACCTCCTCATTGACGGCCTTCGATCGTTCGGGGCCGAGCTTGCTCCTTTTTTGACGAATCGGTTTGAATGATGGGTCGACATTTGAGCTCGTGTGTAGTGACACTGGGATTGATCCCTTTCATGTCGGAGGTTGACCAAACTAACGTAGAGACGTTATCCCTAAGAAATGAAATGATCTTGTCTTTCATATCATCGGGGAGGTGGTCGCCGACTTGGACGGTTTTGGCTTGGTTGCTATCGTCGATGGCTACTTCGAGAATCTCTTCCTTAAAAGTGTAGATCTTCTGGATCGGTTTGGCGACTGCGTTGACATGGGAAGTCGCCTTTTGACTTTTTACCTCGGCGACGAGGAGATCTCGAGCAGCTGCTTGGTCGCCCCGAAGAGTGATGATCCGTCCTTCGTCACTAGGAAATTTAATGCATTGGTGATAGTTCGAAGGGATAGCCTTCAGCGCATGGATCCATGGTGTACCTAGGATTGCGTTATATGGAGCTCGGACGTCGATGACGGAGAATTTGACGTTTTTGGCGATGCCTTCGGCGTATACGCGCAAGCGTATCGTTCCGAGCATGGTTTCGGTTGACCCGTTAAAACCTGTCAGCGATCGCGCGGAAGGTTTCATCTCGTCAAGGCTTATCCCCATCTTTACGAGTGTGCTTTTAAAGATGAGGTCGACCGAACTACCAGTATCCACGAGGACTTTGGTGACCGTGCAGTAACTAATTCCGATGTCGACGAGAAGTGAATCGTTGGGCGGCATGTGGACGCCTACCGCGTCTTCTGCAGAAAAGGTGATTGGAGGGATAGCCTCTGGGGTGGTGGGCCAGCTCTTAGTTGTGATTGCCTTCCGGCGGAAAGCTTTTACAGATCTGACGGAATCGTTGCCAGGGGGAGATCCTCCCATGATCACGTTCAAGCGCTGAAAATGCTCTTGATGCTCTTTCTCGGGTCGTGCCGTTCGCTCGGCCCTAAGGGAATCGAGATGCGTACGCAAGTCTTGAGTCTTTCGTTGATATGGGACGATCTGCGCTGGCTCCGCTTTGGAACGGCCGGTCTTGCGTCGTTTGAGATTTTCACAAAGGTCTGGGATCTTCGAGTTGTCTCGATACCATCGGACTGATTAGTTGACCATAGCCCCCGTTTAAGTTTGTCTTATAGGTGGAGGGGGTTCTTTCGCTTGGCGTCTAGGATATGTCGAGCATCGGAAGCATTGAGCTTTCCTAAGGAGTGGCTGATCCTAGTCGGTGCACCATCGATTTCCATAAGCGTGTTGTCGGTGGAAGTAAGGCTTTCGATCGTCTGCGCTGATTTTTGGTTGAATGATTGACGTAGATCTTCCTCCGGCTTTGCCGTTGTGGATGGGGCAGAGGATGGCGCACGCTCGGATCGTGAAAATCTTTCGCCGAGATTTTGGTTTTTCTTTGTCGGAGGTTGATTCCTCCTCGTGATGCGATTGGTTGCCATCATCCGCCGGAGGAGAGTCTTCTTTCTTCTCTTTGTTGGATTTTTTCTTCTTGTCCTTACTTTTACTCCAACTTTTACTGTTTTTGGTCGTTTTTGGTTTCTTTGGTTCGAGCTCGGTGTTACCGTCGCTGGTGGAGGCGAGCCATGCTTCGTAGAGGTGTCTGCATTCCTTGGTATCATGACCTTTCATATCATGGTACTTGCAAAACTTGTTTTGGTCGTACGAGCTCTTAGGGTTAGCGGATGCAGCCTTGCGGGACTGCTGCATTTTTCCCTCGGTATCGCGTTCCCATACGTTCCACCCTGGTTCACGTACCGCAGCAACTGCCCCAGATTGTTCGTCCTCAGAGATGGCATAGACGGGTCCTTTCTTTTTGTAGGGGGCGTGCTGTCGTGGCTCTTGGGCGTCCGATGCCTTCGATGTCGTTGGCCTTAGAGCCTGCTGCTTAGCGTTGTAATCTCGCCTGTCTTCGTCCATCTTGATAAAGTTCTTTGAACCGTGCAGAGCGTCTTCGATGGCTATGGTCGGGTTAGTCCCGAGGTAGTCTCGAAACTTGGAGTTAATCCAAAGCGCGTTGGTTAAGGCTTTGACGGTGGTGTGATCCGGGATAGGTACCTTTGATAGTACTTGCTTGAATTTATCCATAAAGTCCTTAAGACTCTCGTTTTGTGACTGGGATAGCTTCCACTGGTCGTCCATGGATGTTCCTTGACGGGACCACATTGATGTGCCGTGGGGTAGCGCACCGGGCAAAACAGACATGCATGGCTTGATCATGGAAAGCAGTAAAGATATATGTTCATTGTTTGACTCATATCTTCCAAACCACAAGGCTTCTACGCATGAAATCACTTGGAGAATGTACTCAACTCAATTACGGAGCTCCTTGAAGAAGAATCAGATCAAACAGAGTTCATATGTGATAGTTATGCTATTTACAAATCAGGTGATCTTCAGTTCTCGCGAATTCAGACCACCCGAGAAGCTCGAAATGGCTAACCTTCTTTCTGATGAACCAATGGTCAATTCAATCATGACAAAGGTTATTATTCATGTTCTAAATGTTCAAGAAAGCATTGGGCTTGATGGTTTTCAAAAAGATTCAAAAACGAGCTTGTTTGGGCCAAATGGAGAAACCGATAAAATATTGGCTAAGGGAAAAGATGGATTTCGACCAGGCCTCAAAGGGACATGTCTTGGCCCATATCAGGAGTATATTCTTCACCTTTCAAAGTCCTGGTCGTGGCTATATGAAGAGGTAGTCAAGGTTTCAGTCAAAGACTTTATTTAGTCAAGTCTTTGTTTCTATTTCCAATGTCTTGTTTTTAGCACATTTTTCTTTGGATCTCTACAACTTGTAATCCTATAAATAAGGCCTTAGAGCCACGAAATAAAACAGATTGTTTTTCCTTTTTTATGAGTTTCTCTCATTGTTCTTTGTTTAGAACACTTCTTAGTTTCTTGGTGAGGTTATCTCCAAGTTTCGATCCTTCTTTTGTTGGACCGGTGCGTCACATCCGGCAACAATCGAAGTCTGGTAGTATCTTTGGGCTATTGCGCAACCCTTAGTGTCACCCCTCGATCCATCAGTTCTCAATCCTCTCGGATCTGAGTTCATATCAACCTTACCGAAAGAGTGATCCCGTTTTGGGCGTATCAAGTGGTATCAGAGCCACTCTTCCGGTATTGTCTGTTCATCTTCTCATCTCTCATTTTCTAAACACTTCATTTTCTTCTTTCTATCTAAAATCCGGGCCACTACCTTACCTATCGCCATTCTTCTAGTAAAAAAAAAAAAAAAAAAAAAAAAAAAAAAAAAAAAAAAAAAAAAAAAAAAACAAAAGTTTGATTTGTTGGCTAGGTGGTGGAAGAGAAATCCTGCTGGCTGAGGAGAAATCCAGCCTTGGAGTGGTTAATACGGATTTCAAAATCAATTCTCTTATCTTTCTATCTTGTGTTTCATCTCTTGCTTGCTTGGAGAAACCCATTGAGTTACTTGATTTGTTCTCTTAGAATTTTGAGAGGAGACTCTTGAGTGACCACTAAAATCTTAGAGAAACACTTGTGTGGGTGAGATCAAACACTTGAGAGTGTGAAGATTATTTTATTTGTTAACCCTTTTGTGTTGAGTAATTTTTCAGGATAAAAATGTTTGGTCTTCACAAGGGAAGTAGCAAGAAGAAATTCCAGCGAGAGGCTAACTTTAAATCTTCATCTCAAAATTCATTGAATGTTTTTGATGATTTTGTTCCTGTGCAGTAAAGACTAGCCCAAAGAAGACCACATAAGATGTCGAACAGGAGGTGCAAAGAGCAGTTCAAAACGTCCAAAGGCGAAGCTGATCCAAAAAGGAAACATTTTCAGTTTGATGTCCAACAATTTTGTGATAACTTTGTGAAGGGTGTGGACAAAGCCCTCAAGGACGTCAGCAAGAGCCAAAAGAAGAGCACACCCACACATGCCCCAGTAGCCGAACCATCAATTTTCATCAGTGAAAAACCCAAAGGTAAATCTGAAAACAACCTTGGAGATCTAAAAGATTTTTCAGATTCTTTACCAATTTTTGATAAGTATGATGAAGAGCTAATGGAAAGTTGGATCACTTGTGAGGATGAATGTGATCTTCCTTCTCCAAAACCTGATCGTATGTTTGATATTGATAATGAAGAGACTAATGGACTAACCTGTTTTGAACCGAAGCATCCGAGTAGTCTTGTTCTAGTTTCACAGGTTTTTGAGGAAGAACCATTGAACTACCAACATCAAGGACCACGTCTTGAGACTAGGAGACCCTTGGACAATGATCTTAGTCCCATCTTTGATGAAGAAGACGAGCTTGATCCAATCTTTGATGAGGAAGCACCAAGCACATCATCCATCATCATAGAGAAACATCTTTGCTTTGATCCAGGCACAACTTCTACGCCTTTGCCTAAAGAGCACTGTGAGAAACTTTATTTACTTAATTCTCTGCCTGAAATGTTTGTTAAGATCAGTTCTCCTGTTGTAAATCGTTTTGGTTTTGACAAAGTTAAAGAATTTTGTGTTTCAAATTCTGTTTTTGATAACATGATTCATTCTTTTGAAAAATTTGAACTTGACGGAATTCTTGATCAAAAACGTTTTCAAAATGGCAATGACATCCATTTTGGATTTGTTTTGAGTCTTGATCAGTTTTTGAAACATAGCAAAAGTTTTGATCATCTTGAAAAGTCATTTGAGCTTGATTTGCAACAGTCTGATTTTTGTGCTAGAAAATCGTTTGATTCATTTGTCTTCAAAGAACATGACTTTAATCTGAGCCCTTATAGACAAGAACTGATCAATGGTAATTTATTTGCATCCACTTGTGCCTTGGACGAATTTTTGGTTAAGAAGTTGCTGAAACAAAAATCACATAGAGCTGAAACCGATTTTATTTTTGATTCTGTTTTGAAGCTTGATAACTTGTGTGTTGAAACTGATAAACCTTGGCATAATTTGAAACCAATGTTTGAAAATCGTGTTCTCTTGAGCTTTGATGTCATCTTGGTTTACAACACATTCTTTGATGATTATCCTAAGAGCTTGGATCATGTTCTTGATGTCCTAAGGATAGAGAAACTCTTTGATTATTTCTCTCGCAGATTTGATGTGGTTTCCCTAGTTATTTTGAAAGTACAGGATAAGTATGATCAGTTCCCAAGGAGAGAAAACACTGGTGAATGCCAAATTTCTTATGTATCAGGGACATGGAACTGGGAGTACTTGAGGAAAACAAGTCCAAAACTCCAAGGAACTTTCTGTCCATACTTTTCCTTCATTGAATTTTATATGATTTTAAAATTCGTTTTCTCTTATTCATTTCCTTTTGATAGAGGTGAAATGGATTTGAGGTCAAATCCTTTTCAAGAGGGAGGGAATGATGTGCCGTGGGGTAGCGCACCGGGCAAACCAGACATGCATGGCTTGATCATGGAAAGCAGTAAAGATATATGTTCATTGTTTGACTCATATCTTCCAAAACACGAGGCTTGTACGCATGAAATCACTTGGAGAATGTACTCAACTCAATTACGGAGCTCCTTGAAGAAGAATCAGATCAAACAGAGTTCATATGTGATAGTTATGCTATTTACAAATCAGGTGATCTTCAGTTCTCGCGAATTCAGACCACCCGAGAAGCTCGAAATGGCTAACCTTCTTTCTGATGAACCAACGGTCAATCCAATCATGACAAAGGTTATTATTCATGTTCTAAATGTTCAAGAAAGCATTGGGCTTGATGGTTTTCAAAAAGATTCAAAAACGAGCTTGTTTGGGCCAAATGGAGAAACCGATAAAATATTGGCTAAGGGAAAAGATGGATTTCGACCAGGCCTCAAAGGGACATGTCTTGGCCCATATCAGGAGTATATTCTTCACCTTTCAAAGTCCTGGTCGTGGCTATATGAAGAGGTAGTCAAGGTTTCAGTCAAAGACTTTATTTAGTCAAGTCTTTGTTTCTATTTCCAATGTCTTGTTTTTAGCACATTTTTCTTTGGATCTCTACAACTTGTAATCCTATAAATAAGGCCTTAGAGCCACGAAATAAAACAGATTGTTTTTCCTTTTTTATGAGTTTCTCTCATTGTTCTTTGTTTAGAACACTTCTTAGTTTCTTGGTGAGGTTATCTCCAAGTTTCGATCCTTCTTTTGTTGGACCGGTGCGTCACATCCGGCAACGATCGAAGTCTGGTAGTATCTTTGGGCTATTCCGCAACCCTTAGTGTCACCCCTCGATCCATCAGTTCTCAATCCTCTCGGATCTGAGTTCATATCAACCTTACCGAAAGAATGATCCCGTTTTGGGCGTATCACACATGATGTAGTTTTTGAGGAAAGATGCGGACAAGTCGTCGAAGCTATCGATCGAACCTTGTTTAAAATGGGAAAACCAACTTAGGGCCGGTCCCGAGAGGCTCTCGGGCGAAGAGTTGGCAGAAGCCCACGTCTCTCTCTTCGTCGGAGAAGTGATTTCGACCCATAGCGATGTTGAAAGCGGTCATGTGGTCGGTTGGGTCCGAGTCTCCCTTGTATGGGGGGATACGGAGTTTCTCCGTCTTCTTGATCTTGACTTTCGTTATACGCTTGGTGAAGGGGTTTCGCCGGGTGGTGGCGAGGACGCGTTCGATCTCTGGTGCGGATGCCTCGACATGATGTATCTTAGAGTGGATGTCCCGCAGTGAAAGTTGCAGATCGGCGATCTGGCGGCTAGTTAGAGAGTCCGAGCTGTCAATCGTTTGTGAAATCTCGCCGTTTGTAGGGTTTGCTTCGTCTGTTGGTTGTTCGATTCTGCGGTTAGGGTTTGTGGTTGCGAACAACCTCCTTCTTGCCGTTTCCGCTCTGTCGTTTTCGCCATCAAGGGTTCCGAGAGCGGTGGCGAGTGCAGTCAGATGGTCGCTCGTAGCTTTGTTGGTTTCTTCTTGTTGAATGAAACGTGCCATGATGGTTTGCAGCATCTCGGGAACAGACGGGTTCGGAGCGGCCGGTGCTTCAGGAGCCGGCGTAACAGAGGCCGACGGTCGGTTGCCGTCAGCGGGTGTATCGTGGGGACTCATACTGATTTCGTGAACGTTACTCTGTAAGGCCCAACGGTGGGCGCCAAATGTTGAATCTGAGTTTGGTTAGGTCGAACGAAATGAAACTAAACTCGATGGTGGGTCTTTCAAAGGCGTTCTATTGATCGGTACGTGATAACAAACGAGATTACAAAGAGATTAATGAAAGAAAGAAAGGTCAGAGCTTTGTAGAAAGACTCTGACGAGAACGCTGGAGAGGTCGATTGGTCGTAAAACCCTAGATCTTGCCGTCCAGTGCTTGGCTCTCTTTTCGGCCCCTATTCTCTTCCCATATGTCTTCCTTTTATAGGCTCTATTTGTCTAACACTCGTTCGCCCTAGCAGTTCATGCCCAGACTAATGTTTGATGGGCTTTTCAGTCAGTCGATGGCTCGATGGGTTTTTCGGCCGAGCGATGGCTTGACGGGCTGATACTGACCCAGTCGGCCAATCGATTGTAAGACCTGGTCGGTCCATTGAGCTCTAGAACCAAACGGTAGGTTAACCAAGTTCGATCCCAACTAGACTGCCGGTGTCAATGACCCGAATCCTGTTACCTGATGGGCCTTGTGGGAGAATGCTAAATTCAACTCCAACAAACAGTAACACCAGTTAAAACTATTATTTTGTCTTCTTTAGTATTATGCATTATTATTGTGCTAATATCTTCGAGATCTGAAAAAGCCACATAGACTCAAAGACTTCATGTTTCAATTTTCGTATGAGCTCTCAACAATTGAAACAATTTTAAGACGATCAAAACTATTACGTGATGTACTCTGGAGTTATCGATTGCTTATACATACTTCTTTTACTCTATTTCCTAACTTACTCAATAAACAGAGTCCCAAAAGAAAAAAATCACAGTTTGAGACATAACTCAAACAAAAAAAATGCTAGACTCAGGTTTTAGAGCAAAGACAAAAGGTAAAATATGACTAAGCAAAACTGGTTGTTGAGCTGCAGAGACATGGAGCACTTCTTGAGAAAAACGCATAATATAAAAGATGTATCAAAAGAGGTGAGTTAGTTGCAGAAACGTAAATCACAACTTGGTTTGCAACTCAGACAGTCAAAATCTAAGATTCAATACCTGAAAAAGAGGCAAAGGATCAAAAATGAGGATGCTGAAAAACAGGTATTTGAGCTCAAGGGAAAAAAGCCTAACTTGAGTTGGATTCAAGAGATCAAAAAGTATGATCCAAGACTTAGAAGATTCACACAAGGTAATAGATATTGAATAAACAACCCTGGTGGATGAGTGACATGGACAGAGGCATTGAGAATTTAAAAGCTATGATCAAAGTTCTAGAAAATTTACAAAAGGTAGTAGATGAATACAAAGAAGTGGTTCTTATATTTTTTAAAAGAATATAAGAAAATCAGCAGTGTAAAAATTTTATAATTTTAGATATAAAATTCTACAAAATAAATTAAACAGTAATTATTCTTACTTAGTATTAATTTATTTTAGTATTAACCGACAACCAAACCAAAACAGAAGAAGAAAAAAATGAATTCGAATTCAAATTGATCTCACAAATAACCAAAAGGTTCACATATATATGGAGTCGAAAACCCCAAACCAAATCCGAACAAAGAAAATTACCAAATATTTTTAGTTTTAAAATTACCCAATATTTTTAAATATTACTTATACACTCACAACCAAAAAGAAATTACCCTAACATTTTTATCCAAAATATTTTGAATTTTTCCAAATCACCGAAAGAACCAAATTAACCGAATAATGTATATCCAAATCTATCTGAATTGCCTGATATTTAATCCCAAATAACTCAAAACTCATTTATTATCCGAATTATCAGAAATTCTTCGAAAACCCGGAACCGAATTGGAGCCAATATTTTATCGGACATTAGTCCATTCCTAACACTGTTACTTAAACCAAACTGAAACTGGAAAAAATTTTATAAATAATTAAACGGTTCATATATTTGTAGAGTAGAAAAACATAAAAATGAAAAAAAACGGAACCAAACCGAAAATCGAATGGGTTCCCAATTATTTAAAGTATAGTTAATATACCTAAAATTATTAATTATGATTAGTTTTAAAAATTACCGATTAGTTTTAAAAATTACCAATTATTTTTAAAACACTGCATATTAACTGAAATACACGGAACAAAAGAATTACGTGAATGTTATTTTATCATAATTTCTTTTAAATTATTCAAATAACCAGAAGAATTGAATTACCCAAATAATACATATCTAAAATATTTAGAATTATCTGATATTTAATCCAAAATAACTAAAAATTGACTTTTACCTAAATTTTCCGAAATTATCCAAAAACCGCAACCTAATCAGCACTAGGGTGAAAACCAATATTTTATCATATTGAAACCAACCTAAATCCATAACTATGTTAGTCGACACATTACATCTATAAACCTGTATGAGAAAGATTTAGTTGATATGCTTAAAAGTAATCAAACAATATATATATAGAAGTACATGAAATTCAAATTAAAAGTTTGTGTTGATTGCCACCTCCACTATTAATGAAATTCAAATTACGTACAATAAAAATCATATATCCAAAATGTAATTTCAAGCCAATAACACGGAGTAGCAATTATCGCACAATTGTCCAATAATTCGCCCAGTTAAAAAAAAAGAAACATGCCTATATATAACCATGAAAAGAACTAATTCAAATAACTTCCACCGAACCAATTAAGAAATTCAATCAAACCTAGCAGTTGCTTGACGCTAAATTTTAAAGTGAATCAAACATCACAACCTCAAAAGAACAATGATAAATATGCCAAAATCCCAGAACATGTAGTTTCATGCAAACAAATTATCCAACAACTTAGACCACACAATTAGTTTCGTTTCAACACCAATCGAAGCAAACATCCCGCGCGAAGCGCTATTAGATATATCTACCTTATAAAACACAAAAAATAGATATCCAAAATTTATAGATTTATCTTTAAATGAATGGAAGATGAGAACCATATGATAAAAAAATCTGAAAAACAAGATAAATAAGTGAGATGAGACCAAAAAAAAAAAAAATTCATATAAAGTTTAATGTTTGCAAGTTCAAAGAGATTAGAGAGAGGTTGAAGAGTTATAGTGAGAATCATTACATTTTTGTTGCAACCATTTGAGAGGAAGAGAGAGATTGTGTACATTTTCTTTATATATGGAGACAAAAAATTTCATTTAGGTTAAATATTTTCGTTTCAAAAGACTTTCAAGGAAGTCTTCTATTAGACGACTTCCTGGAAGTCTTCTACCTCTAAATATACTACTCGCACAGAAAAAAACACTTCACGAAACTTAAAATAAACTTTGAAATGTTTAATATACATGAAACTAAACACATAGAGGCCAAATTTTAATTTTATAAAAAATTGTTTAGCTTCCAAAATCTAACCCTAAAAATACAAACAATACTACAACATATGTTACAAAATCCAAAACCAAAAAATACAATGACTTACTACATTCACTCATCTGTGTTGAAAACTTTTCAAATTTATTATATCTTAATTTATATTATTTACAAATGTTTATAATTGCATGATTTCAATTCTCCCCCATCACAACATATTTTAAAAAATTTAAAAATTATTTTTAAGATATAGAATATGAGAAGATTGTCATAAGGCTTCTATGGGTATGTTCTTAAAAATATATTCTATTTTTTTTGTTTGGTCTAATGGACTATTTATAATTTCAGTAGCATTTTAGATTAATTTTGCATTTGATCCAAGTTGAGGTATACCTTTGTGTTTAAAACCAAGTTTTGGGTTATATTTGGAAATTTCCTCTTGATAGTTTGAAGGTTTGAAGTTTTGATGCGGATAGCAATGGATAATAAAACGGATTTTGGATCTAGGACAATAATTCGTCCATCTCCTACGTGGGGTCTTTAGTGATAATGAAAAAACTCTTCTGGTAAAAACAAAATGTTTTAATAAATATGGGGCTCATCCATAAGTGAAAAATACCTCTCTTCTTCACTGCAAATGAATTATAAACCCCTTCCTTATCCACACACACACAGAGACTTGTTCACTCTCTTAAACCCCTGAAGAAGAAGAAGAAGAAGAAGAAGAAGAATCATGCAGATTTGCCAAGCAGCGGTAACCTTCACCTTCACGAACCCAACAAACCCTAATTTCTGCAAACCCAAACCTCTCTTCCCAAGCTTCCAACCCCCTCGCCGCGTCGCCTTGCCGCCATGCCGTGGCTTCAGCTCCGACGAGTTCCCCGTCGACGAAACCTTCCTCGAGAAATTCGGACCCAAGGACAAAGACACAGAGGACGAAGCTCGACGACGCAACTGGATCGAGCGGGGCTGGGCTCCCTGGGAGGAGATTCTCACCCCCGAAGCCGATTTCGCGAGAAAGTCTCTGAACGAAGGCGAGGAGGTTCCGCTTCAGTCGCCGGAAGCAATCGAGGCGTTCAAGATGCTGAGACCTTCCTACCGGAAGAAGAAGATCAAGGAGATGGGTATAACGGAGGATGAATGGTACGCGAAGCAGTTCGAGATTAGAGGTGATAAACCGCCGCCTCTCGACACCTCTTGGGCTGGTCCGTTGGTGGTTAGGCAGATTCCGCCGCGTGATTGGCCGCCCAGAGGTTGGGAGGTTGATAGGAAGGAGCTCGAGTTCATAAGGGAAGCTCATAAGTTGATGGCTGAGAGGGTTTGGTTAGAGGATTTGGATAAGGATTTGAAGGTGGGAGAGGATGCTACTGTTGATAAGATGTGTTTGGAGAGGTTTAAGGTTTTCTTGAAGCAATACAATGAGTGGGTCGCCGCTAATAAAGACAGGCTTGAGGAAGAATCGTACAAGGTTTGGTTTTTTAAATGAGACTGTGTTGGATTAATGTCTGAGAGATGGATTATGTAATTAAGATGATGTTTTTATCTGTGCAGTATGATCAAGATTTTTATCCAGGTAGAAGGATAAGAGGGAAGGATTACAAAGAGGAGATGGTAAAAGTCTTACTCTTTGTTTGATTATTTGCTAGCTAGAGGCATGTGTTTGAAGTTGATTGCTCTATCTTTGTTTGCAGTATGAGCTTCCCTTTTACTATCCAGGGATGGTAAGAATCTTACTCCTAGGCCTTTTGTTAACTGTTGGTCATCACTCATCAGATGATTGGTTATATGAGCGGTATCGTAACGTCCATGCAGATTTGTGAAGGCACAGTCACCACTTTGCATCTGTACCAGGGAGCATTTGTTGACATTGGAGGTGTTCATGAAGGGTATATCTACTTGCTGTTATTTACTTATAACTTTCTTTGATTGTCGTCTCTTGTCAATGAAAGATGTTTCATATGCTCATTCTACTTGGTTTGCAGGTGGGTTCCTATCAAAGGTAATGACTGGTTTTGGATCAGGCATTTCATAAGAGTTGGGATGCATGTTATCGTTGAGATCACGGTACTCTTTAGACAGACCTCTCTTTTGCACGATCATAAAAGCTAATATGGCAATCTTCCATGCTCATGTTTTTCTTCTTCTTTCTATTTTTCCAGGCAAAAAGAGATCCATACCGGTTTCGGTTTCCCTTAGAGTTGCGCTTCGTCCATCCTAATATAGATCACATGATGTATGCAACTCACACATTTTTATTTTCCCTTTTTATTTAGTTTTCTTGTCAAACGGCTTTGGTTCATGTAATTTGTTTTTCCCAATCTTGCTTCAGCTTTAATAAGTTTGACTTTCCACCAATATTCCATCGCGATGGGGACACTAATCCAGATGAGATACGGGTTAGTGGAACCCTTTCTTCAAATGTCATTCATCTCTCTTTAAGCTTCTCCCTTTATCTCTATATACATTATCATGTGCAGCGAGATTGTGGAAGACCTCCTGAGCCTAGAAAAGATCCAGGATCAAAGCCAGAAGAGGAAGGGCTACTCTCTGATCACCCATATGTTGACAAGGTATACGTGTTGGTTATGAGTTGGCTTTATGAAAATCACCAATGTTGATATCTCTTCTTTTGCAGTTGTGGCAGTTACATGTAGCTGAGCAAATGATTTTGGATGATTACGAAGCTAACCCTGAAAAGTACAAAGGCAAAAAACTGTCAGAGCTATCTGATGACCAAGGCTTTGATGAACAAAAGGAGATCGAACATGGTGAAGCTTATTATAAGAAAACCAAATTGCCAAAAGTGATTCTGGTAAAAAATTTCTACTGGTGTGTTGGTGAAACCGTACTGTCTCAGTTATGTGATTATATGTTTTCTTGTTTTGTTCACAGAAAACCAGTGTCAAGGAACTTGACTTAGAGGCTGCCTTGATAGAGCGCAAGGTTGGTTTCCCCTTAACTACTTAACATTTATGAATCTTTTATACTGACAATGGTTAAATCTCTCCTATTGTCTTGTGCAGTACCATAATAAACTAATGATGGAGGCTAAAGCAAGAGGAGAAGGATACAAAATCGACAAGCTAAGAAGAAACATTGAGATGGACGAGTATGATGCCTTACACTGGCGCAGATCTTTGGAGGAAAGAGAAGCATTGCTCAGAGATATCAGCTCGTAAGTAACAAAAAATATCATGACAGAATCAAAAGCTGATAAAGTGAGAGATTTATGTTCATGTTGTTGAAAGGGTGTTGATGTTTTTAAAATTATGTGTTTGCAGTCGTCAAGCACTTAGTTTACCACTGGAGGAACCAGGGAGGTATAAGCCAGGAAGCTTCTTTGGGAAAGACCAATACGATCCGACAAGCGCATTGTACCAATATGACTACTGGGGAGAGCCAAAGAACTCAGAGATTAGCAAGCAAGAGAGAATGAAGGATGCACACAACAAATCCATCGTTGGGAAAGGCAATGTGTGGTATGATATGTCTTACGATGATGCCATTAAGCAGACAATTGAAAGAAGAAAAGATGGGTCTAACGTGGTGAGTCGAAAAGAAGAAGAAACAGAGTCTAAGGAGGAAGACGAAGAAGACGATGATGATGAGTATGAATTCGACGATTTTGATTATAGCATTTTGAGTGATGAGAGTAGTATCGGTTACTCGGAACAACAACCTCTTGTTAACGGTACTCAGGTTTTCACAGATTGATCTTTAGACGAAATGTAAAAAATAACATGTCTTCTTATTTCTTTGGAGTTTGGATGGTTAATTGAAGAAAACACTTGCTTAGTTTACATAATGACTTTTGTAAGAAACGATTATCGATTCTTTGATCATTTTATCAAGTAAATTATAACTTGCTCAATGTTAGTTAGCATCTTCTCAATCTTGTTAATATAAAAAGAAAATTTTCGGTGTAACAAACCATGTTCGTAGTTGCTATTTCTTTCGTCACAAAAATAATCACTATCACCGAATTCTTGGGGTGTCAATTCGGGGCTGGCCCACCCCGGCCCAAACCCGCTAAGCCGTTAAATATTTGAGTCCGGTCCGGCCCGGAAATATTTTGGGCCTAGAATTCAAAGTCCGCACTAGTCCTTATAGGGCTATAAGGTTTTTTGGGCTTTTCGAAAAATAATTTGTGATTGTTATTTCTATCGTTTTAATACATGTGAATTTTCATAAAAAAATAGTTCCTTTTTTTTTTTTGTTTTAAAATATAAAATAAGTTTAAACTTTTCTTCCTTATCAAAGATGTTTTACTTTTTTTGTATGCTTTAAAAATATATTATAAACAAACCAAATTTAATAAGATTCAGATATTCAAATATAAATTAAAACTAAATATATAAGAGAACAAAATTTATGATAAACATGGTCAAACGTTTCATATTTTACATTTTGAAATAAAAAAAACATGTTGTACATAAAAGAAGAAGATATATTTGCAAAATTTAAAATGTGATACTTATAATGATCAAACAATAAAGTGCCTTAATAACTTTTATAGTTGCTTTATTAGAGTTTGGATAAAAATATTAAAATAATATGTCAATACTAATAATGGTTTTGATTGTAGAAACGATAATATTTAAGCTAAAGTATAAAATTCCGGGTTTTCGGACAGACCCTAGCCCAAAGGGACTTAGGCCAAAAATACCTAAAAACCAAATGGGTTTAGCCTTTAAGACCCAATTTTTTGGAGCTTATAAAACTAAGCACAAGCCCGGTAATTCTTAGGGCTGGGCGGGTTCGAACTGCGGATTTTGGTCCTAATTGACATGTCTACCAAATTCACCATCCCCTCTATTAGAGATGGCCAGCAGGTTAGCCTGTGTCGTCCCGTTTGGTACCGCATTCCCCTTAGGGCATTATCAATCCACCCCACGTGAACATGGGCTTTTGTGGACCGGCTCACGAGACACGATATAACTTCATTCTTTGCAAAAACAAGTCACAACATTAGTAGTTTTTCTTAACATGTAACTACATTCAAACTAACATATGCTTGACTTGTCCTAAATAGAACTGCAGTAAAAATAAATATATATGTAAGTTGAGTTTGGAACCATATACCTCTTTTAAGGTTTTTGAGTTCCATGATCTTCTCTATCGGGTTGAGCAATGATTTCCTGTAAAAGTAATCAAAGTAATGCAAGCGACTATCAAAAAGATAAATCTTCAAAACATAAAGTATACCTCAAACACAACAATCACCACAAACAATAGTCAAAACGAGTAATGCAAGTGACTAGAAAAATTCAAGTATACGTATTGCAATCCGAGAACTAAGATTAATCTGCAGAACATAAAAGTCAACCAAGCATCAAGATTTCTATAGCAATACAAAGCAATCATAATCAAAAGAAAGCCAAGCTCTTTTTAGATACTCATTGTCATACAAACTACACTCATCTGGTATAAACATATAAGATCTATATACAAGACTTCAAGTCCAAGATGGCTTGATCCTGGAGATCGGCATCAGAAGATCCAAACGACTACAGTAGATATACACACTTAGATATACAACAAAGAAGATCCAAATTAAGAAGAAAAAAATTATCTTGGGGATCGACATCTGAAGTGGAATCTTCATCGGAGGTTGTTGGTGAAGAAACAGTCGACAAAGTTCATCTGAGTTGTCGGTGAAGCTCTTCTTCTGCAGATCAAATACCAAGGGATGACCGGAAGAAGAATCAGATCGAAGATGCATGAGAGACCGGAAACTTCGTCCAACATCAAACCGCCATCACCGGAGCTCCATAGGTTGGTGAAGATCGAAGCCGAGTCACCATCATTGCTCTCTCTCTCTCTCATTTTTTCAGGTAAAAATTGTGAAAGAATCTTTAGATGAAGCGGGTCTTTACTATCCCTGGAATCCACGTGAGGCCCATCCCGCCGAAAGCCCAATACCGGGGGACACTTACTCGTGAGGCCCGCTTACTTTTCGGGCCTAGAAACCCCCGTCCAAACCTGCCCCACAACAGTCCTTCCTGGGCCAGGCTTGCAATCCAGGTTCGAGATTACCATCTCTACTCTCTATATTGAAATTCATTATCAATGTTATTTAGTTGACTGATATATACCGCACAACGAATTTGAAACTTTTTCTCTATTGATATATGTGAAAGAAAAATAGGATGGAAGTGATGGTAAAATCGGCATAGATGACATTAAGATCAACAAATAAAAATGATATGATTTGAAAAACAGTTCTAAGGAGAAAAGAAATGGAACATGAGAATGGTGAGAAAAGTCAAGAAAAATTAAGAGTGTGAAATTAGATTTCATTTTTGCATACTAGTAAAAGTGCTCTAACAAATAAAAGTAGCTTCCGGCAGAAGGTGGAGAATTCGGCGATTTGCGGTGGTAAAGGTTAGGGGATAGCCTCTTCCATGTTCTTGAACATCTCGTGGAAAAGGACTTCAGTCGAACTCTTGGTGTCAATAATAAACTTGATAACTGGAATCTGCCAATGTCGAGTTGAATAATGAGAGCATCATCATGCGGTTTATCGAGCTTAAGGGTCTCTGTTCATAGAAAACAATCTTTGTGTTTGAGAGGGATTGTTGTTGATAGTCATGTTTCCCTCTCAACCAATTTTTGGCGAGTTTCGGCCGGGATGATAGCGTTACAACATCCTGGTGTCACTTGGATGAAAACGATCCATTTGATCAGGCGACTGAGGTCCAATATTTTGGATCGTCGTGTAGCTCTGACATTCGATTGGTCGATGTCATTTCGTTTTAAAAACTTATCGTACTGGCTTTTGGAAGTCTCGTAGGATGGGTCTATTTTCGTGCTTTCAAACCATTAATTGGGTTTTTACAATGGTGTTTTTTGTTTATCTTTCCTATAGGTGGCCCTAAAATGTGGATCATAAAATCCACACTAGGAATTTGGTAGTGTTTGTATTTGATAACTAGGGAAGGAAGAACTTGTGGATAACAATATTCTTAGAACAACAATGATGTACTTAGATTCAATTGACACCCATTTCTATGCCGGTTCCGGAAGAGCGAAAAATAAAGGGGATGTTTTGTTAATAGGAAGAAGAAAGTGTTTATAGTCATGGTGATATCAAACAGTTTACAAGATTAATGAATATGAATCAAACTAAATCTAGTTACATAACAATATACAAAACGAGATCAAAGTGTTTAGGAATGAGAGCTCGGGGTGAAAAATAAAATTTTACCAATTTCAGCAGTTTTCATATAGCAGATTTCTCCAACAGACCTCTCCAGAAGTCTTTTGAAGAAGTCTGTTAACGAAGTCTGAAGATCGATACTGTCATCAAATCTGAAAAATCTGCATATAAAAAAACGTTAAAATAGTTTTAAAACATAGAAAAATTTCAAAAATATTTTTTATGTTTAAAAAATAAATAAATCAATCACATTAGGTTGACACATTAGGTTGAATCTATAAATTTTTCGAATCTAACATGTAAACACACATAAAAATACATATCCAAATTTTATAGATCTACCTTTAAAAGAGTAGAAGATGAAAACTATGAATAAAAATTTACAAAAAAAAAGAGTAAAGTTGTGAGAAATACATGAGACAAAAAGATGAAAAATTGATAGAAAATTTGGTGTCTTCAAGTTTAAAGAGATTAGAAAGAGGTTGGAGAGTTTTATAGTGAGATACATTTTGCTGCATCAACTTTGAGAGGAAAAGAGAGAATGTTATTCAGAAGATGAAAATTCTAATTCAGAAGACAGAAATAAGAAGACGAAAATTCTAATTAGGTTTCTCAGAAGACTTTTTGGGAAGTCTTCCAACATAAAATGCACTAAAATATTTCTAAACTTAAAAATAAAATAACTAATTAGATAGCAACAAATAATTCACTAAACATAAGATCAACTTATAAGGTGTTTAATATGTACAAAACTAAACCCATATATGTTAAATTTCAAAAAACAAATTTAATATTCTAAAATATAACCCTAAAGTTACAAACAATACTACAAAATGTGTTTCATTACCCTAAACCAAGGACAATCATGAGTTACCACCTAAATTCACTTATCTATGTTGAAAACAGTTCAATTTTAATAAATCAAAATTTACATCATTTAGAATTATTTATAATTACATGATTTAAATTGATTTTCCATCAAAATATTTTTTTATAAATTATTATTAAGATTAAATATATGAGAATATTTCTAGACTTCACTAACATGGGAGGACTTCTCATATAAGACTTCAATATCTGAGAAGACTTCGTAAGGTTATAATCGAAAAAATGATTACAACTTTTTTGTTTGGTCGTAAGGTGATTGTTTTAGTTTTACTACCCTTTTAGGTTATTTTGCATTTGATTGAGTTTAGAGTATACTTTTGCACTTAAATTAAGTAACTGTCATTTTTATCAAATCTCCCATAACTAAAAGAATAAGATTACAGATGGTTTTGACAAAATAATTTTCATTGTGTCAAATATTATAAAGTCTATTCTATTAAAATGGAGTCATTATTTTTATCTACCAGTTAATTAATTACTTAATATGACATATTTAGTTATTTACATTAACCAATAAAATATATAATATTTTCTAAAAAAAACTCTTAATAATCAATCAATATATTATTAATAAATCAATTTTAACTATAAATCTGAGTTTTATTTTTATTTATAACTATATCTATTGAGAAAATATCTAAAAAATCCTATTAAAAGTTTTAAATATATATTTTAAATATTACATCAATTAATTTCGATATTAATAATATATTATAATTATAAATTACTGTTAATTAAATTTTATTATAAATTTACTTGCTATTTTTTATCAATATTAAAATTATAATCTATATTAAAAGCACGTTTTGTCATTAATTTAACAGACTCATATAGACTCTACAAACTAAACTGGTGGTTCCGCATCTATATGGACGACAAACAACAATTGTTTCATGGCGATGCGTGCAAGACTGTCCGCCCTTGAATTCAGAGTCAGTGGTATATGAATGAGACAACTGTGGAAACTCCCTTTCAAGATCTTTATGTCTTCCAAGTAACTTGCAAAAATGGTCATTCTTCTAGTTCCGAAATTATCTTTACCAATTGAGAACAATCTGTAGCAAATGTGACATTAAACTGTCTCAAGTTCCTCGTACATTACATTGGGAATTGGCCATATAAAAGCTTCTATTTATGTGTGTAACGGTGATTGACTAGTTCTAGTATTCATTGCTCCCATTAAACCATCAAATGCTTCCAATGTACTATACCACCCTTGTCAGGAGTAGCTTTCATGCGATTAAACACTACATGAATTAAATCTGAGAAAATTATATGAAATAAGTTAATTAAACTATTTTTTTAAAAAAATATTTTCATTTAAATAATTCATTCACCATAAAAGTGTAAACTATGTAATAATTTAATTCAAATAATAAAATTATTTAAAATTTTATATCTACAAGTATATATTATCTTTTATTTATTTTGAAACTCACAATAATATATTATCTAAAAATGATTATGAACAAAATATAATAGTATATAACTAACCTATAGTTCATGTATAATTTTACTAAATGTGATATTAGAAAGCTTTGAAATTTTAGTAATTCATTTATTTTAATTATAACAAAATATATTGATAAAAATATAAAAGATCTTACCAAATATTTTTTTTTATAAAATCATGAATTGATTTAGCAACAAAAAAATTCAAAATTTATATAATCTTCCAAATGCAAAAATAATAATCATATTTCTTTTGCCAAATATACAATTTTGAAAATAAATATTCCTAATTCAAAATGAAAATATTTCTTTGCGGAGTTATTGATTTGGTTTGTAGAGTCTTTGATGAATCTGTTTATGTTGATGTAAAAAAAATTATTTTATTCCAAATTTTTCAAAATATAAAATCGTAGATTCTAAAGTATGATTTTTTGAAATGCAATACCAAAAAAAAAACAAGTTATGTTGTTAAAATGAAAATTAATATAATAATTTAAATCTTAATTTAACAACAAAATCCAGAAAAATTACTACTATAACATCCAAAAATATCCTATATCGATAAAATTTATTAAAATAATATGATAAATTCTACTATATATGAAATTTACGAAAATAATAGGGATATATTATTTAAACATAATAATGTATTTACTTATAAAACCCTTAAAATGGTAGATGTAAAATTATAATTTTAAAAATATGGTATGGAAATATAAATTATCTTAAACAAGTATCATTTCTATAGTATATCTAAATAAAATTTTAAAATGTATTGCATACAAACTGTAGAAATTTAAAAATATTTTTCGAAAGAGATTCTCTATTTGATTATTTTAGATTTTTAATTTATTGCACCGAACTTAAAACTATATTAGTATGTAAAACAATTAATAACAAAGTAAAATGTATAAAACAAATCACTATATATATATATTAATAATGTCGAATAAAAAACTTAAACAATATATACCACTATATATTTAAAAAAATTATGACAATATCAAAGTACATTTATAAAATGAAAACAATATTCACACGGATGTGTGGTTCACACTCTAGTAAATCATTACAAATAACTAAAAGAATTAAGTTTTTTTTTGTCAATGAAATTCATTCAAAAGTAATTGGCAGACCAGAGTATGAACTAGCCATAACATCGGCCAGAAGAAGAAATAAAGAAAAGCAAACCAGCACCAGTAGGTGAGGATAAGACCTATAATTTGGGTATTCAAATTGTAAAAGGAACCAAGTCGAGGCCCTCATCACTCAGTATCAGATACTAACATTGACAGCCACTTCTGACCGAATGAGAGAAGCAAGCCAAGCAGGACCACCATGTGCTACATAAGATTGTAATATGTGATCTCGAGTAATACTTACCACCACCTCATTCGCCAGTTTATTGAGCATATGAGAAACAAATGTAATATGGTAATTTCCACTCCACCGTAGTAATAGATGAATATGTTAAAGGAGTTTGCTCTGATTAAGAACCGGGGAAGTGATCCTCTCATAAGATTTTTCGAAGACACCTCTAAGATTACTCTTTCCAAACATAAGTACTTGATAGATTCAATAGCCCAGAATATTGCCAACAAGTCAGCTTCAGAAGTAAACACAACGCCTGAATATGAGCGTCGACTATGGGAAGAAACTCGACCCTGAGCATATCATATCATCTATGAAGCTTCATTGAGATTTGTAGAATTGTCCCAAGAAACTTCAACATTACATTTGAGCATATTCCACGGAGGAGGTTTCAATTTATCTGGGGGGAACCATTCCCACTCTAAATCAAGTCTTCTCTGCCTTGGCGAAGGTTCATAACTTACCTGCTCAAAACAGAACGCATTCCTAGCTTTCCAAATTTTCCATAAGATCCATGGGAATCTAGGACTCGTTTCTACTGAAGCATCACATTTCTTGCTGAATGTGATCAAGTGATGAAGGTTAAGAAATACCAAATTTGAAGAGAAGCCAGCTGGGGGATAGAAATTCTAGCGCGCTCCCATGTCTCACGAGCAGTTCTGCAGTGAAAGAGTACATGACAAATGCTCTCCTGCTGTGTACGACAAACTTGGCAAGTAGTATCAAGTACAATGCCTCTTGAGCGTAACCGTTGTTTTACAGCCAACACACCAGACATAGCCCTCCACATAAAATGTTTTACTTTGGGAGGATATTTACACTTGCATAGGTTGCGACATAGTTCTCTTTCCACAAGTGGAAGTTGAGATTTTTGGCCAGAGTTCACATATAGAATTGTTTCCAACAACTTGTAGCCACTTCTCGTATTATAGCACCCATTTTTAGAAAGACTCCAAACCATTGAATCGTCTCAAAGCAAGGAGAATCTCGTCTGTAATACCAGTGCCACATCCTCTTCATTAATGAGTTGACAAATAAGATCCACATTCCAAGAGTGCGTAGGCACATCAATCAAATCTTCAACTCTAAGAATAAGATCCACAATAGCTTCCTGTCTATAATGAGGAGGACGGGGTATAGGTTCCAGAAGCCAGTTTTGTAACCAGACATTTGTGTTAACTCCATTCCCCACCACCTGACACAGACTCTACTTCAACATATCACGGCCGTGAAGGATACAACACCACGCATAGGAGGGCCGAGTTCCCACACTACTACTCAAGAACTCCGAGGATGGAAAACAATGATGTTTAAGCACCTGAGCCAGGAGGGAGTCTGGCATGTTCCATATACGCCAAGCTTGTTTTCCCAGGAGTGCGTGATTAGAAAGTTCAATATTACGAAAGCCTAAGCCTCCAACATCTTTAGGCTTACACAATTTCTTCCAAGCAACCCAAGAGATCCTCTTTTGATTGTCTCCACCACTCCACCAAAATTCTATCATCGTGCTTATAATCTTTGCACATACATCTTTAGGAAATTTGAAACAAGACATTGCGAAGACCATAATAGCAAAGCAGACTGATTTCAGCAAAATTTCTGTACCCCTTTGCGAGAGAGACTTAGAAAACCACCCTTGAATTCTACCTTGTAACCTTTCTCGTAAAAATTTAAGTATCTTCCTCTTTGATCCACTAAAGCACTTAGGAAGTCTAAGATAGAACCCTTCACCCCCTTCAGTATCAATTCCCAGGGCCTCCTTCACCCCCACTTTGGTGTCTTCTACAACTTTGGCTCCAAATATAACCGACGACTTCATAGGATTTATAATCTGGCCCGAAGATGCACTTTATCTGGTAAGGCAAGCAATCAGTTCCACGGCTTCCTCCTTAGAAGCACGACACAACAGAAGGCTATCATCCACGAAGAGAAGATGATGAACAGAGGGACCATAAGTCCCAAGCTTGATCCCATGGAGTCCGCCTGCAATTTCCGCTTCATTCAAGCAACTAACGAGGGCCTCCGCACACAGGATAAATAGGAATGGGGATAAGGGATCGCCCTGTCTGATACCACGGTCTGGCTTGATGAAACCATGCTCATTCCCATTCATAAGGACCAGAAAAGAGACCGAGCTGACGCAAGCCATAATCCATTTAATCCACCCATGCGCAAAGCCCATTTTTCCATCAGGAACTCCAAGAAATTCCACTTTACTCTATCATAGGCTTTGGACATGTATGTCTTTATTGCCATGAAGCCATCAGACACTTTAGGATTAACCTTAAGTCCATGTACCATCTCATGAGAAATGAGGATATTGTCTGAGATGAGTCTGCTTGAAACAAAGGCTCCTTGAGTTTCTGATATGATATTAGGGAGAATCCGCTTCACAAGGTTGCCGAGAATCTTGGATACAATCTTGTATTGAACAGAGCAAAGGCTAATAGGCCGCATATCAGACATCTTGGACGGGTTAGGAATTTTAGGGATAAGACTCAGCTGAGTATGGTTCCATCCATCTGGAATGAATGACTGAAGTTAAAGACGGTCCCACAATGTGCCAAAATCGCTGATAAAAGACTCATGTGAGACCATCTTCTCCCGGTGCACTACTTCCTTTGACACTGAAAGTTGCCCTCTTTATCTCATCTCCTGAAATATGTGCCATCAGATGCTCATTCATGGTCTGCGTCACCCGTTCTTGAAACGCATAAAACATAGATTCAATTTCAAATAGGTTAGAACTCACAAAAAGATCTCGGAAGTTTTTGACTGCTATCTCTCCTTTTTCTCCTTCTGAGAGGTGCTCCTGTCCAAGTCAGAAGCATAAGGATTCTGTTTTGGTGCCTCTTGTCTTTGACACAGTTATGGAAAAACTTAGTGTTCCTATCTCTAGATTTTAACTAATCTTCTCTGCATTTTTGTCTCTAGAAAATCTCCTCTTCCTTATAGGCAACCGCAAGTTCTTGTTTTAGTTTTCCAATAAACCAGAAACAAAGGAGAAGTCTTTGCTATTTCACGCTCCAAAGCAGCTTTGAGTCGAGTGATCTTGTTTCTGGAATTCAAGTCTGCATATTTCTTCCATCTCAAGACCCCTCTACGACATCGGTTAATCATATCCATTGTATTATTCTGGAGCTCATTCGTGATCCACAACAGCCTTTGATGGCTTTTTCTAGACCCGCTTTAGATAACCTTGTTTTATCAAAGAAGAAACTTCCTCTGAAGTTACGGCCCCAAAATGTGCCAACATCGCTGATAAAAGACTCATGTGAGACCATCTTCTCGCGGTGCACTACTTCCTTTGACACTGAAAGCTGCTCTCTTTATCTCATCTTCAGAAATATATGCCATCAGAAGCTCATTCATGGTATGTGTCACTCGTTCTTGAAACACATAAAACAGAGATTCAATTTCAAAGGGTTAGATATCATGAAAAGATCTCAGAAGTTTTTGACTGCTATCTCTCCTTTTTCTTCTTTTTCTCCTTCTGAGAAGTGCTCATGTCTAAGTTCATCGAGAAGTAAGAAGATTCTGTTTTGGTTCCTCATGCCTTTGACACAATTACGGAAAAAACTTAGTGTTCCAATATGTAGATTTTAACCAATCTTCTTTGCATTTTTGTCTCCAGAAAATCTCTTCTTCCTTATAGGCAACCGTAAGTTCTTGTTTTAGTTTTCCCATAAATGAGAAACAAGGAGAAGTCTTTGCTATTTCACGCTCCAGAGCAGTTTTGAGCCGAGTGATCTTGTTTCTGGAATTCAAGTCTGCATGTTTCTTCCATCTCAAGACCCATCTACGACATCGGTTAATCATATCCATTATATTTTTCTGGAGCTCATATCTTGATCTCCAGTAGTCTTTGATGACTTCCTCTAGACCGCTTTAGATAACATTCTTTTATCAATGAAGAATCTTCCTCTGGTAGGATCAGCTCTTTCTAAAGCAAAGCAGATTCTTATTGGTATGTGGTCTGATGCGCACATGTCAAGGTACTCCATAGTAGCTCGTGGGAAGATAGTAAACCGTTCATTGTTTCCTAAGCTTTTATCCAGTCGACATTTAATCCAAACACTATCCATTTTCCTCCCCAAGAAAGCATGTTACTTGTAAACCGGACTTCTTTCAGTTTACAGTTCTTAGCCATGTTCCTAAAATCCCAAAAGGAAGAATCAGGACGAACAGCTCCTCCTTTCTTTTCATCATTAGACATGAGTTCACTTATATCACACATCAACAACCAAGCCTCATATCGTAATAGTCCAATATCTGTCAAATGCTCCCACACCTCCTGTCTTTTACTCTTGACAGGATCACCGTACAACAAGTCAAGAAGAATGAGATTGACCCGCATGTAACCTTTGTATCGATTATCCTCTTGTCACTGCTCAAAATTTTCACTTTGTAGATATCCTTCCACATCACAGCCAGACCTCCAGTGAGGCCTATTGGTTCCACAGTATTCTTTTTTCCGTAACCCAAGCTCTCTTGTAACCCCAACATAAAATCGTTCTTTTGTTTCGTTTCCATCAAAATAACAAAATCAGGAAAGAACCTCAGAATTAGGCTCCGAAGTTGTTGAACTGTCTTGTCGCTTCCTACTGCTTGAAAGTTCCTGTTTATAACACTCAATGGGGAGGCACCGGCCTCTATAAAAAAACCACCGTAGGTTCTGAGATTTTTTAGATTTTTCTGTCTGGCAAAAATAGAGGCAGAGCAGGCTTCTGTTTCATAGTCATCTGAAAAGGAGATGCAGAAGAGATGTCTACTTCACTTGTTGCTATAGTAGATGATCTTGTTGTTAGCTTCCTTTTCCACGAGTGAGGGTGTCTCCTCTGCGACTTCCCCTGGCTCTGGTTCCAGGAGACTCTCCCCTCCGAAGAAGGGCCAATACGAAAACCCGTAGAAACCAGATTAGGGGCAAAGGAAGTAGAGTGAGTGGAGAAGGAAGATTCCGTATCATTTTCATTGTTGTTTCTTATCATGTGGATCTTGTAAGGAGCACTATCTTCCTGATGAGAGGATATGCGAGCATCTTCGGGTTCGTGATAAGTAAAGACATGTTCTTTACTCTTATCAACATCGCTTGTAAGCCTTGTGAGACATATAGAAGACTCCGATTTACTGTACTCTTCAATCCCTTGCCTTATTATCTGAACCCTAGCCGACCTCTCAGCAGCATCAGAGTGCGAGATATATTGCATTGCCATCTTTAAATTTTCCTTTGAAAATTCTGGGAAGAGAAGTGGAAACCCGGACAGAGCCCTCCTTTTTTGCTTTTAGAGGTGCCTTAAACAATGGGCATCAAATTTTTTTATGAGTAAGACGAAAACAGTGGAAGCACCGCTTATGAATCTTCTCGTACTCAAACTCAGCTGTGATGATCCTCCCCGGAATACTGAGCTGCCTGGAAGGCTTCAAAGGGTTATCAGTGTTAAAGCTAACGAGAGCTCTAATATAGTCTTTTGTATGCGAAATCTTGGGGTCATAAGCAATTTCTTCTACTTTCCCTACTTCCAAAGCCAGCTTGAACATTGTTTTAGTAGTGAAGACGTTCACTGGGATATGCATGATACGAACCCAAATCAACATCGTCTGCAAGAAATCCTTCGGGGGGTAAGTAGTCCATCGTTCCAAGGCCATTGACCAGTGATTGTATGACCATGGTCTATCATTCAAGACCATTTGCAAATCCTCCTCTCTTTGGAAGACAAACTGAAATCTACCACGGGAGAAGGTGATACCCCCGACTCTATCAATCATGCGCTAAGCCGTAGGCATATACTCTATCATACGGGCCATCGATTGGCAATCAGGGTTAAGAAACCGTCCCAACAGACTCGTTTTATTCTCATCAAAAACCTTGTATGGCAGACTGTCTAGTATGATTTTAGAGAATATAGTAGGTATTGAGAGATTAAAGGTAGATTAGAGAAGATTAATGGGATATTTGTAGAGAGATTAGGTAGTAATCATGTTTAAGAGTATTTAAGAATCATCATGAACAAGAGAGAGAGTCTAGAGAGATAATCCCAAACTTCTTAATTATTAATCTGATCAGAGTTTACAATATATATGAGGAGGCAAGACTAGGATGAGGGTTTCACAAAGAGGCACTATTACAAGAGATAAGGTTTGCTTTAATTCAAACCATCCAATGAGCTTATTCCTTGTGCATAAAGCTCTTTTTGCTTTATCCAGCTCTTCTCCAGCCTGTCACATGCGCCTCCTCTTCCCTTGCAACGGTCTGATTCCTTAGCTAAGGGAATAGGGCTTCTCTTCTTCATCCAAAGTTACTCGGGTAACTAGTATAACTAGTATACTAGTATAACTAGGGTAACTTTGGTTTAACCTTTGCAAGTTACTCGGGTAACTAGTATTACTACGCCATGTACGTCCTCTTCATCATACTCAACTCCTCATGTCTTTCTCTTCTCATATATTGATCTCATCTCAACACTCCCCCTCAAGCTTAGCTTTGTGAAAGTCTAAGCTTGGATAGCCATGAGATCTTCCTCATTAAAAACCTCACTAAGGAAAACCCATTTGGACAAAACCTTGATAAGGGAAAAAGAGTAAAGACCTCATGACTTAGGGGATCAGCTCATTCTCTTCCCAAGATCTATGAGTCTCAATCTGATGTGAATGGACTCCATAGTCTTTTGTCTTGCTGCCTTGGTGAACACATCTGCAAACTGATCTTCACTTCTTGTATAACATGGCAAGATCACTCCCAAGACTATCATCTGCCTCACCTTGTGGTAGTCTACTTCAATGTGCTTTGTCCTCTCATGAAACACTGAGTTTGTAGCAATGTGAATAGCCGCCTGATTGTCACAATGCATAGTCATTGGTGTTGCTTGCTCAATATCCAAGTGCCTAAGGATCCCTTTGATTCAAACCAACTCGTTAGTAAGCTTCAGCATAGCTCTATACTCAGCTTCAGCACTAGAGCATGATACAACCTTTTGCTTCTTACTCTTCCAAGTAACCATGTTTCCTCCAATGAAAGTGCAGTAGCCTGTTGTAGACCTTCTATCTGCTCTATCACCAGCCCAATCAGCATCACAATAACCCACAACTTCAGTGCTTTTATTGCAGTCCATCCATATACCAAGCCCTTGAGTTCCATTCAGGTACATGAGAACCCACTCCACCATGCGCCAGTGATGCTCCTTTGGAGCTTGCATATGCTGGATCACTTGATTCACAGCAAAACAAATGTCTGGCCTAGTGATGGTCAAGTATATCAGCTTCCCCACAAGCTTCCTATACAACTTTGGATCATGGAACAGCTTGCTGTCTTCAATCTCCCCCTCACATGGAACCTTGTACCCATCCTCCATGGGCATCTTGGCTTTTCTTCCTCCATACGCACCAGCATCCTTCAAGAGATCCAATGCATACTTCCTTTGAGAGATAAATAACCCTTCCTTTGATCTGCACAGCTCAATCCCAAGAAAGTACTTCATCTCTCCGAAATTCTTTATATCAAATACTGATTTCAGAAACTCATTGGTGACTCGGATTCCTTCCTTATCACTGCATGTTATGATGATGTCATCCACATACACAAGAAAAACAATGATGCCTGAGGGAGTATTGAGGGTAAAGAGAGTGTGATCAAGCTCGAACTTCCTGAAGCCTCTACCACTCAGTGTTGTGCTTAGCTTATTGTACCATGCTCTAGGTGATTGTTTCAATCCATAGATGGCTTTCTTCAGTCTAAGAACATTTCATGGCTTCAACATTCCTTCAAGACCCGAAGGTGGTAGCATATAGACTTCATCTTCTAGCTCTCCTTGGAGGAAAGCATTCTTCACATCCATTTGCCAAAGATCCCACCCAAGGTTGGTTGCAACTGATAGTACAATCCTAATGGTATGGAGCTTTGCAACAGGTACAAAAGTATCAATGTAATCCTCTCCATAGGTTTGTGTGAAACCTCTTGCTACCAGTCTTGTCTTGCGCCTATCAATCTTCCCATTAGGTAAATACTTGATGGTGAAGATCCACTTGCATGACACAACTCTCTTCCCCTTAGGCAACTCACTCTCATACCATGTATCATTTCTAATCATGGCATCAGTCTCATCGTTGACTGAATCCCTCCACTCTTGAATCAGCATTGCTTCTTCATAGCTTCTTGGCACATAGCTTTCATCTAAGCTTACCATAAAGGAGTAGTGCTCTTCCGGAAACTCAGCAAATGAGCACACAGCTTGGGAAGGATGCTCCACAGCCTGGGCATTGTAGTACACTCTCGTGTTTACCCAGTTTCTCGTGTTTGCCCACTCGGAAGCATCCCTCCTTACCCGTGTGCTTCTTCTCAAAGGAACTCCTACTTGTTCCTCAACAACTTCTTCTTGTATCTGGATTTCTTCTCCAGCTTCCTGACCTTCATTCTGAACTTCTCTTACTGATTCATCTCCATTTTGGACAGGAGAATCTGAGCCTTGATCTTCTAGACCTCCAGCTTCTTCTGAGCCTTGATCTTTTAACCCTTCAGCTTTAGATTCACTTCCCCCCTCATGTTCAAAGTGGGATGGTTCTTCATCGGCCACTTGAGTAGGCTCTTCACGCCTGCTCTGATCCTGGGACACGCCAATACCGAGTTCTTCTAGTATGTTTCTCAAACGAGCAGCTCTATCTGATGGTTGAGAAAGCTCTTCAAGCTCCTCCCAATTCTTCTCTTCATAATACCCTTTATCTTCCATGAACTTCACATCCCTAGACACCAAGACTCTTTTAGCAGTGGGATCAAAGCACTTGTATCCCTTTTGAGATGCGGAATATCCAATAAGCATAGCCTTTCAAGTTTGTTTCTCATCTCTCCTGGCACCAGTACATGGCACACACACCCAAATGTCCTCAAGTGATCCTTAACTGGTCGACTCTTGTTGAGTACCTCAAATGGAGACTGATCCTCTAGGATTCTGGTTGGTATCCTGTTGATCAGATAGCAAGCAGTCATCACAGCATCACTCCAAAATCTCTTAGGGACACTCTTGTGGAACATCATTGAACGGGCCACTTCCATGAGGTGTCTGTTCTTCCTTTCAGTAACTCCATTCTGTTGTGGAGTGTAAGGACAGCTAGTCTGATGTAGAATCCCATGTTTAGCTAGGTGATCTTTGAATGTGTGGCCTATGTATTCCCCACCATTATCTGACATGAAAATCTTAATCTTGGCATGATAATGGTTAGTAACTTAGCTTTGAAATTTTTTAAATGCATCAAGAACCCTATCTTTTGTTTTAATGAGTGTTAACCAGGTGTATTTGGATTTTTCATCAATGAATGTGACATAATACTTATAATCATCCCTAGATAAATAAGGTGCAGTCCAAACATTAGAGTGAATCAAATCAAAGCAATTCTCATAAATAGTGGATGATCTTTGAAACACAGTCCTACAATGTTTGCCCAAAATACATGCCTCACAATCATTATTTTTAAACATGACACCTGGCAACATAATGCTTAAAACCCTAACATGTGGATGTCCAAGTCTAGCATGCCACAATGCATCTTTACTTAAGGAAGAAACAGAACTAAATGAGAAGCAAGAACTAGAGATGGGACTAAGATCTTCAAGCATATAAAGGTCTTCTTTGGTTGCTCCTTGCCCAATCAACTTACTGCTCTTAATATCCTGAAACTTAACATCATCAGGACTAAAGATAACATTGCATTGAAGATCAGTGGTGCATCTTTTGACAGATAAAAGATTAGAAGTAAACTCAGGCATGAAAAATGCTTTAGAGTCCTTATTAAACAGTTTCAGTTTACCAATTCCTGTAATAGGAATTCTATCTCCATTAGCAATCATAACATGTCTATGAGCCGGTTCTATGTCTTTAATCAGGTTATTATCACTAATCATATGATGAGATGCACCAGAATCAATGATCAAAGGTTTATGCATGTTTCTAGTAATCTCAGTCCTTGATGGTTCATTTTGTTTTATCAGGTTTCCTAGTAATCCTAACATCTTACTAGTTATACTTGGCTCACTAGTAGCAGTGTAAGCGCTTTTAAACATGTCTAGTAACTTATCAGTATTACTAGGATTACTAGCAGCAGTGTAAGAGATTTTAAAAATGTCTAGTAACTTATCAGTAGTACTAGGCAATGTATGAGCAGCATATGAGTATCCAATGGTGTTTCCGAGAGTGTTACCAGACTCCTTAAGAGCTTTGAAGAAGGCTTCAAGGTCAGATCTCTTGAATACCTCCTGATCCATACCCTTTCCAATTAGTTGATGAGATGCCAAGGCTCTACCTTCACTTTCACCCACCTTAGCGCCTGAGCTAGCTCCGGATGAACCAGCACCATTTACTTCAGCAGAAAGATGAGCCTTTGCTTCTCTATCCCTGTTGAACCCGCGTGGCCTGAGGTGAGGATGTAGGATCCAACACTCACTCTTCTTGTGACCGGCGCTCTTGCAATGCTCACAGCTTACCTCATACTTTTCATACTTCCTTCCTGAGCCTCTGTATGCAGCCTTGTTTGCTTGCATTCCTTCAGCTTGATGAGCCATAGTGAGCTCACCCTTGCCTCCAAACAGGCCAAGAGATCCCTCCTCCTTCTGAAGTTGCGCGCATACTTCCTCCATGGATGGTAGGTTAGGCGATCTCAAGATGTGTTTGATGACATTCTTGTAGCAAGGATCCAATGTCATCAACAACCCAAACACTTGATCTTGTTCTCTTCTTTCCATAAGAGCTGCTTGATCAGTGGTGTTAGGTCTTAGACTTTCAAGTTCAGACCATAATGATCCAAACTTTCCCATGTGTTTGGTGAGCTGTCCTCCATCTTGCTTCATGAAGTTAATGGCTCTCTTCAGCTCAAACACACGGCTGATGTTGGAGACGTTTCCAAACGTCTTTAAGAGGGTCTCCCACAAGTGTTTGGGAGTCTCACAGTAGCTGTAAGCTTCAAGAAGAGGGACATCAAGAGATCCTTGCAGCACGGAGAGCACCATCAAGTCTTCTTGCACCCACTTCTTTGCTTCAGCTTTGGTGAGAGTCTTTTCCTCTTCACCTTCTTCAGTTTCTTTAGCCACTGGCTTCGGACCATCATCAGTGATGTGGCTCCACAGCCCTAGCCTTCCAATAGCAGTCTTCACCAATCGAGACAACAAGAGGTAGTTTGAACCACCTTTCAACGCAACCGGGACAGTAACTAGCTTGCTGAAGTTGTTTCCCTCCATCTTCTCTTGCTTGAACCAGAAATGACCAGAAAGCTTCAAACTTGCAACTCAGCTGAAGAACACACAGTACCAGACTTCAAGAACACACGAACTCAAAGCACACCACCACCGGACTCAACTTTATCACACAGCTTCACGGAACACTCAAAAACACAAGAGCAAGAACACAAGAACACAAGAGCTAGAGAAAGAAAGAAATGGAAAGAGGTTTCTCAATACCAAAGCCAACCTTGCTCTGATACCATATGATTTTAGAGAATGGAGTAGGTATTGAGAGATTAAAGGTAGATTAGAGAAGATTAATGAGAGATTTGTAGACAGATTAGGTAGTAATCATGTTTAAGAGTATTTAAGAATCATCATGAACAAGTGAGAGAGTCTAGAGAGATAATCCCAAACTTTTTAATTATTAATCTAATCAGAGTTTACAATATATATGAGGAGGCAACACTAGGATGAGAGTTTCATAAAGAGGCACTATTACAAGAGATAAGATTTGCTTTAATTCAAACCATCCAATGAGCTTCTTCCTTGTGCATAAAGCTCCTTTTGCTTTATCCAGCTCTTCTCCAGCCTGTCACACGCGCCTCCTCTTCCCTTGCAACAGTCTGATGCCTTAGCTAAGGGAATAGGGCTTCTCTTCTTCATCCAAAGTTACTCGGGTAACTAGTATAACTAGGGTAACTTTGGTTTAACCTTTGCAAGTTACTCGGGTAACTAGTATTACTACGTTATGTACGGCCTCTTCATCATATTCAACTCCTCATGTCTTTCTCTTCTCATATATTGATCTCATCTCAACATCTAGAAGCGTCAATGGTTCCTCCTCTTCATGGGACATGGCACTTATTGCTTTGTAGAAAGAATCCACTATTCTTGTCAGAAAATTACTATCGGAGGGAACAGAGCACCGACGGAGAGAAATATTTTCGGACAGCAGGTCTAGCACAATTGATGTGAAACATTCATTAAACACGCCAAACTATGTCACAATTTTCTTAGAAATCATCACAAAAGGAAATACATGATAGACTCAATTTTACGAAAATGAAAAATAGGGAGGGATATGTAAAGTCCATAAGAGATAAAAAGTTGAGTGTAAGATATAAAAATCAAGTTTCCAAAAAAGAAAGACCAATGCCAAGGGCCGGTAAATAATTTCCACTCAAAACCGAAGGTAGAGATATATTTAAAAAAGGAAGGTAAAAGTCATTGGAAATCACCTTTCTAGAGAGAAAAGGAACCCCTTGACAATGAATGATTAGGGATAGAGATATTCATAAACTTCCTCAAAAAGGAATCAAGTTAGAGGTGGTATAATTTGCAACTTGCATATTACAAGATACCCGAGGGGAAAAAATACAAGATGGTATAATATGATCCAGGATAGGATATAGATTAGCAGTCATTTCATTTTCAACGTTCAGATATTCCAATTGATTAATTGATTAGAGCAGAGAAGCTGAGGTGAGGTTGGAATCCCTGGCATATATTTCTCTCTTTCACCATGTCGCTTCAATCTATACGCCTGCAAGTCATAGAGATTCCAGGTCTCTTTAAACACTTGGGGTTGGCAAGAAATATATCTTATGATTTATTTATCTTTCCTTCTTCCTCTATATCACCTTCCCTCTCAAACATCTCAAGGCTGGGTGACAAACATAGCGGAACTGAACTCGGTTGGCTCCGTGAAAGTGTGAAATCTTCCATAAGTCGAAAGAGTGTCTGTTAAATAATATGGATTATACACAGTGCAACTCATATACTTTAATTCTTTAGTTCCAAGAAGAGAAGAATCTAAGGGTTATTCAAAAAATTTGTCACTTGTTTCACGTATAATGCATCGATATTTGGCTTCAAGTTCAAACTTCTTGTATACCACCCTACCACTGTAACTCAAATATGAAGTAAGGAATCAAAGAAGTGGCAACGAAATCGCAGATTCTCTTTCACAAATGTCATTCTCACGAGACTAAACTATCATACTTGCATTGAATTGATTGCATAAAGTCAAAGGTGAGCTACATAAAATTGGATTTGGCATTTGGATCAAATTCTGGGAAGCTTCATTAGACCGTTGGTGACTCGCAAATACTCACCGTGATTGTTGTTCTCTTGTTGAACACCAACTTTAACAATTTCAAGACGTTTAAGTTTCTCCAAAAAATGCCCCATTTGTTTCAGTTCTTTACTACTTCCTCCATACCCTGTAATTTCTAGCACCTTCACTTGGCATCTCCATAAACAACATTCTCCTACTTCCTTCTTCTGAAGGATGCAAGCACACACGTCCCCGCATTTATCTGTCACCTTATGTGCAAGACCCTGAAAGGATAAAAACAACCCAAGGAATTCATGTATACTGACCAAGAAAATACTTAAAAGGAAATGTGTAGTAATACTCTAAAAGCATCTCCAACCATCTATATATTTGTCTCTATTATAGTATTTAGAGTCAAAATTGCTCTAAACCATCTCTATTTTTTCCTCTAAAACATAGATAGCTATTTTTTTCTTTTATTTTTCTCTATTTTGAGAAAATATATTTTAGAAAATACATTTGACTAAATTTTTTCTCTATCATAGAGTTCTTCCATTTTTTTAAAAAATAGCAAAACACATTAGGGATGACTTATTCTTGGGTTCACCTCCTAGGGTGAACCTCTGGGTTCACCAACCAATAGGATTGTGTTATTTTATATTCGATATCTTTTAAAAAAAGAAACAAAATATTGTCAAATTACGTTATCTTTTTAAAATTAAATGGTAAAAAGAAATAAATAAAAAATAGTAGTAATTACAAAAAAAAATATTTTTGACGTCGTCAGCAAAACATTAAACCCTAAATCCTAATCCCTAAACCCTAAATCCTAAACCCTAAACCCTTGAGTAAACCCTAAACTCTAGGATAAATCTTAAACTCTAAATCAAAATCACTAAACACTAAAACACTCGGGGTTTAGCGTTTAGGATTTAGGGTTTAGAGTTTTAGGGTTTAGTGTTTTATTTAGAGTTTAGGATTTATCCAAGGGTTTAGAGTTTACCCAATGGTTTAGGGTTTACCCAAGAGTTTAGAGTTTACCCAAGGGTTTAGGGTTTACCCAAGGATTTAGGGTTTAAGGATTAGGATTTAGGGTTTAGGGATTATGATTTAGGGTTTAGTGTTTTGCTGACGATGTTAAAAATATTTTTTTTTTCTGTGACTACTATTTTTTTATTTTTTTATTTTAAAAACATAATATAACTTGACAATACTTTGTTTCTTTTTTAAAAAGATATCTTTAAAATAATGAAATTCTATTGGTTGATGAACTTAGAGATTCACCCTAGGGGCTGGACCCAAGAATAACTCATTAGAGATGATACCAGGATCATCATACCTTAATGACTAAAGTTTCCAGAATCGGAGAATTCTTCAATAAGAGTGGCAGAACTTGCCAGCCTTGTTTCTCGTCGCTCACAAATGATAAATCAGTGAGGTTGCTGAATAGGGGAATGGAACTACAACATGAATAAAGCACCTGATGATCATATACTAGCAAACATGAATGAGTATGATCGCTCTACAAAACCGTAACAGAACAAGTAGCGAAACTGACCTCAAGAGAATGAGGAGACAAGTGAAGAGTCTTGACATTGCATAACCCCGCAACTAGTATGGTAACATCACCAAAACCATCATCATAAACATCATTCTCATAATCAAAATTAAATTCTATAGGTGATTCCCATAATCGAAGATCCAGTCTAGCTCAAGAAGCGAACTAAAATCAACAGTATAATGTTCCTGGACATAACCAGAATAGTCAAGGAACAAAAGGCTCGGTGTCTGAAACAAAACGCTGGTATAATCATCCAGTTTCTCTGTAGAAAAACCGCTAGAAATGGTCAGCCGTTTGATAGATTGACTCGACACAACCATTATCCAGTCACTTCCGTGGGGTCCATCACCATAACGTATGAATAGTTCCTCAAGAACAGGACAACCAGAGATGAGCGAGTCAAACATGTAATCAGCTCCATAACCAGTTGCAATGAGAGTAAGTGTTTTGAGAGCTGGGAAAAACACAGAGCCATTAGGAAGACAACCTCCTTCTTCAAGATAGAATCCATGAGAAAGAGTGAGCTTAACCAGTGTGTTGTTGATGTTAGGAGTTTTCAAGGCTCTTAAGACAAATGTTGTAGTATAGTGATTGTCGAACCAGTTCTGAGAGATATGAAAGCACCGAGAATGCAAGTACTCACTTAATCTAAGTGCAACCAATGATTTAGATGAGTTTTAAGCTATGACTAAAACTAAAAGCAATAACAGAATGATACTTTCTTGACTAAGGAAAAAGAGAACTCATGGACATAGGGATTAGACCTTGGGTGATCAAGTTTCGAACTAAAGATGACAAATGATCAATCAAACTATCGACCTTAAGCCTAGACACAATTCTAAGCAAGCTCTATGTCTAAATGAATGCTCATTTGCTAACATATCTCAAACATCAAATGTCTTTGGTTGAATAATATGAAAGCAATCATTACTACCAAGTCTATTAGCTATCTTAGCACTTTTAACAACAAATGTCTTTGGCAAAGTATACTAAAAGCCTAGGAGAGTTGTCTCAGGCATTTCATCAAACACCTTTTGGGTGGAAAATGTCTATTGATCAACTTTTGAGTGGTCAACTCAGAAGATGCATTATGAATACTCTACTAGCAAGGAACAAGAATGATCTACACTAAAACATCCTAGAACTAACCTAATCACCCTTGATCTCCCTAACCCATGAATTCAAAAGGTGATTACTCACTAATCTCCATGATTCCTCTTAAACCCATATTGGATTTCAGATTAATCATGTAGAGAAATAGATAAGAAATCAACAATAACACAAGAACATAACAATCAAAATCCAAGAGATGAACTTCTCAAGAGAGTTTTTGTGTATTTCTCAATAGATCAAAAGATAATCTGCCTGGTGGCTACCAAAGATGTTTAAAACATAGGTTTTAGAAAATGTAAAACGTGCATAATGAACTGACCAAAAGGGCCTTAAGTAAAATAGAAATCGACCCAACAATAGACGCGGAGCGACCTCGGCATGTCGCTCCGACAAGTCGCTCCGGCCTTCGGGAGCGACCTCAGTGGGTCGCTCTGAGAGGTCGCTCCGGGCTTCGCTTCGTGTCGTCTCGCCATAGAGATGCGAGCGACCTCGGGGTGTCGCTTTGGGAGGTCGCTCCGAGAGGGGTGTGAGATGCGAGTGACCTCGGTGCGTCGCTCTGGGCAAGTCGCTCTGGGCTTCCAACGGGATGAATAAGGCGAGCGACTTCACGGGGTCGCTCCAGCTAGGTCGCTCTGAGAGGTGCTTTGGAGCGACCTCATGACGTCGCTGCGGAACCTCGCTCCCATCCTCTGCTCGTCCAATGATCACCTATTTCACCTCCTTTGAGCTCCAAATGCATCCAAATGTCCCCAAAAACTCCATGTGGCACTCCAACACCTGATAAAGACTCATGTATGCAAAATGTAACCTAAATATGGCTAAATCCTAGTCTATATGATCAAAATGCACATGGACGAATGGATAAGAGAATGGAAATGTGCAAGATATCAACTCCCCCAAACTTGTTCTTTTACTTGTCCACAAGTGAACTTTCTAGAACTCTTAGGGAGAGAGGTTTGAAGGTGAGAGCTCATAGCCAAAAGAAACACAACTAGCACTCAATTCAACATCTAATCCAGCATGAGCACACTCTCTTATTACACTCTAGCTTCTCTAGGCCTATCTCAACTCCTTTTTGCCTTTATACTCATCATCAAGCATCCACACATTCAAATCAACCAACTCTCACATTCATTAGGCATAAAACATCAAGTGAATTCTTGCAAATGGTCAGTTGGTCCAAGTCATTTGGTTGGGTAAGGGAAAGCTTTTATTCAAGTGGGTCAAGAGGTTCAAAATCCATGATTCTTTAAAGTGGTTTACTCTCAAAACAAGTAGCCTTGACATTGCACATAATATATCTAAGAAATGGATCAACTCATGCATACAATGCTCAATCTCCATTGTTCTACCATTTTCCCAAACATATAAGTTACACATTCACTCTCAAATGTCAAACCCAACTCACACCTCTCACCAAAAGATTCTAAAAACATTAGCTCTTTTTCCTTGAAATCTATAAGGGATTTTTCAATCTGGCAAGAATGAAGATCAAGCATTGTCGTTCCCGATACTCTCAACATTATGCACATGTAAGACTTTCCGAAGAAGGCCTCACTCATCAAACAATGAAAGCTTAAAAGAAGGGAAAGGTTTTGGGAGTGGTCTACCACTAGAGTTTGTCAAAATAAGATTGGCATAAAGGATGTGACAACTCAAGTGTGTATAGCCATGACTCAGTACACAAGGGACCATGAGCAAGAAGCATTAAGTTCGTTCAGTTCAAATAAGGTTGTAGTTGGCTTCAAAGACTGAGTTTCAGCAATCAACAAGTTTCAGGAAGAGTCTTCAAGGCTCGAAGCATACAAGTGTTTTTGAGAGGTGCATAAGCTATTCAGGTGCAAAGTAATGTTCTTTACAAGGCATTTAAAATCATTGCTCCCAATGCAAGTAAATGCAACCTATATGCTCTAGACTCTCCTAGAAATGCCAATGATGCAAACTAAATGAATTTTTTTTTATGCAAATATATATGTATAATGCAATGCATGAGACTCAAAATCATCAAAGCAGACATGATCAAATACTTGGTACCTCCCCCAAACTTAAATGACACAGTCTCTATGTTGTCAAGGAGAGAGAGATACCCAAAAAGAGAAAACTAATATGCAAAAACGAAATGGTATATACAAGGGAAAGTAGTGGGTTACCTTCTATGGAGAATGAGTAGAGGGAGATGCTCCCTCCTCCTCGTCCTCACGTGGTAACTCTTCAAGGTGCTCATCAGTAAGAGTGCCCATCTCTTCAATGTAGAAGGCTTGCCCGAACACAGTTGGTTTCTTCATTTTCTCCTTGATGTCAAAGTGGAGAACATGCCCTTTACCCAAATGGAGATCAGTCGTGCCCTCTTTTACCTTAACAATTGCTCCTGCTGTAGCTAAGAATGGCCTTCCAAGAATCAATGGGTCCTGAGCCTCCTCACCCATCTCAAGCACCACAAAATCTGTAGGTATCTCATACCTTCCAATCTTCACAGGTAGGTCCTCTAAGATGCCCACAGGGTACTTCACTGAACGATCAGCTAACACCAGAGAGAGTTTACACTTCTTGTACTGAGTGAATCCAAGCTTCTTTGCAACAGACAAAGGCATCACGCTGACACTAGCTCCCAAATCGCAGAGACATTTCTCAAATACCATAGGTCCAAGAGCACAAGGTAGTGTAAAGCATCCTGGATCCTCTAACTTCTCTGGAACATCAAGCCTTTGGATGATGGCACTGCATTCATGGGGTAAGAATCATCATGCTTTCCATTTCCTTCTTCTTTGCAGCTACAACATCTTTCAGGAACTTGTTGTATTGAGGAATCAACATGAAAGCATCGATGATGGGCATTGCAACCTGAGCTTCACTGATTTGCTTCTCAAACAAAGCCTTGTACTTCTCTAGCAGTTGCGTCTTGAATCTACTAGGGAATGGTAGTTTGGGTTCATAGGGAGGAGGAACAAAAGAATTCTCACTTGCTGGAGCAGGAACTTCACCATCTTTCACTGTTTTCTTCGCTTCCCCAACCTTTCCTTTACCCTTGGCTTCCACAATAACCACTTCATCATCTAAGTTGATGGCCACCTCTTCACCTAGATTCTCAGCATTCCTGGTGAGGGTTGTAGGAGGTAACTGCTTACCACTCCTAAGGGTGATAGCTTTGGCCTCCTTGGGGTTTTGGTCAGATTTTCCAGGTAGAGATCCTTGCTGGCGAGTCTGGTGAGTGTTCATGGAAGCAAACTGATTCTCTAAATTCTTGACTGTAGAAGCAAGATGTGAGAACTTGTTGTTGAGCTCATTGTAGCTCCCATCAATCTTGGAATGAAGGTTCTTCAACTCATAACCAATATGCTTCTCACTTCTAGTCTGAGACTCCAAGATTTGTTTCAGCAGGGTGTCAGTGCTGCTCTCTTGAGGAGCAGAGGAACCAGACGAGGGGTTTTGCTGAGGCTGATAGCTGCCTTGCTGGTTGTTTCTAGGCGGATAACCACTCTGTTGGTTGTTGGGATAGGACTTCTGTTGGTAGTTGTTGTAGTGAAAGTTGGGCTCTTTTTTGTACCAGCTACCATTGTTGTTGATGAAACACAGCTCTTCCTGACCTTCCAAACCCTCAACCTCATGGACAACAGGTGGTGTCTCTTGGCTTGGGTTACCAACAAAGTGCAGCAGCTCTTGTGTGGCTTTATCAGCAAGGAGGATGTCTATCTTATCCTGTAGAGCTTTCAACTCCTTCCTTGTCTGCTTATCATCTGTTCGACTGCCTCTGTCGTGGTCTCCACTGTAGACTGCATCACTCTTTACCATGTTGTCAACCAGCTCCTCTGCATCTTCCTCAGTTCTCCCCAAGAAGAACCCATTGCAAGTTGTATCCAGTCTGGCCCTGTACTTCGGAAGAGCACCACGGTAGAATGTGCTTAGCAAGCTCTCCTTAGAGAAACCATGGTGTGGGCATTGAGCTTGGTAGCCCTTGAATCTCTCCCAGGCTTCACTGAAGCCTTCCAAGTTCTTCTGTTGAAAGCTGGAAATCTCATTTCTCAGCTTAGCAGTTCTTGAAGTAGAGAAGAACTTCTCCAAGAATGCTCTCTTGCAATCATCCCAAGTGGTGATAGAGTCGCTGGGTAGAGACTTCTCCCACTGACGTGCCTTATCCCCCAAAGAGAAAGGGAATAGCTTGAGCTTTAAAGCATCTTCGGACACACCATTGGTTTTTGACAACCTGCAGTAGCTGTCAAACCTGTCCAAGTGATCAAATGGATCCTCTAGAGCCAAGCCATGATACTTGTTGTTCTCAATCACGTTGAGGAGTCCTGATTTGATCTCGAAGTTGTTGGCTGCTACAGCTGGTGCTCGGATTCCCAGTCTATGACCATTAATGTTGGGCCGGTCATAAGTACCAATGGGTCGAGCTGCCGGCGGTTGGTGTTCTGCCCCTTGCGGTTGATCTTCCATATCAATATCGAATCTCTGCAAGTGGGCTTGTTGTTCTTCTTCTCTTCTAGCTCTAGCACACTCCCTCTCAAAAGCTCTGATGTCTGCTACTATTGGAACTAGGTTTGATGGACCCCTGCTCCTCAAGTTCATACACCTGAAAGTGAAAGGTAGGTGAAGAAGAAGAATCAGTAACAAAACAAAATTAAAATGACTTAGTCTCAAGCAAGTGACTAAATCTCAATGTTTAAATCTACTCAGAATTTGGCAACGGCGCCAATTTGATGTTAGGAGTTTTCAAGGCTCCTAAGACAAATGTTGTAGTATAGTGATTGTCGAACCAGTTCTGAGAGATATGAAAGCACCGAGAATGCAAGTACTCACTTAATCTAAGTGCAACCAATGATTTAGATAAGTTTTAAGCTATGACTAAAACTAAAAGCAATAACGGAATGATACTTTCTTGACTAAGGGAAAAGAGAACTCATGGGCATAGGGATTAGACCTTGGGTGATCAAGTTTCGAACTAAGGATGACAAATGATCAATCAAACTATCGACCTTAAGCCTAGACACAATTCTAAGCAAGCTCTATGTCTAGATGAATGCTCATTTGCTAACATATCTCAAACATCAAATGTCTTTGGTTGAATAATATGAAATCAATCATTACGAACAAGTCTATTAGCTATCTTAGCACCTTTAACAACAAATGTCTTTGGCAAAGTATACTAAAAGCCTAGGAGAGTTGTCTCAGGCATTTCATCAAACACCTTTTGGGTAGGAAATGTCTATTGATCAACTTTTGAGTGGCCAACTCAGAAGATGCATTATGAATACTCTACTAGCAAGGAACAAGAATGATCTACACTAAAACATCCTAGAACTAACCTAATCACCCTTGATCTCCCTAACCCATGAATTTAGAAGGTGATTACTCACTAATCTCCATGATTCCTCTTAAACCCATATTGGATTTCAGATTAATCATGTAGAAAAATAGATAAGAAATCAACAATAACACAAGAACATAACAATCAAAATCCAAGAGATGGACTTCTCAAGAGAGTTTTTGTGTATTTCTCAATAGATCAAAAGATAATCTGCCTGGTGGCTACCAAAGATGTTTAAAACATAGGTTTTAGAAAATGTAAAACGTCCATAATGAAATGACCAAAAGGGCCTTAAGTAAAATAGAAATCGACCCAACAATAGACGCGGAGCGACCTCAGCATGTCGCTCCGGCCTTCGGGGGAGCGACCTCAGTGGGTCGCTCTGAGAGGTCGCTCCGGGCTTCGCTTCGTGTCGTCTCGCCATAGAGACGCGAGCGACCTCGGGGTGTCACTTTTGGAGGTCGCTCCGAGAGGGGTGTGAGATGCGAGCGACCTCGGTGCGTCGCTCTGGGCAAGTCGCTCTGGGCTTCCAACGGGATGAATATGGCGAGCGACTTCACGGGGTCGCTCCAGCTAGGTCGCTCTGAGAGGTGCTTTGGAGCGACCTCATGACGTCGCTGCGGAACCTCGCTCCCATCCTCTGCTCGTCCAATGATCACCTATTTCACCTCCTTTGAGCTCCAAATGCATCCAAATGTCCCCAAGAACTCCATGTGGCACTCCAACACCTGATAAAGACTCATGTATGCAAAATGTAACCTAAACATGGCTAAATCCTAGTGTATATGATCAAAATGCACATGGACGAATGGATAAGATAATGGAAATATGCAAGATATCAGTTGCTGGTGAAGAACTCAGAATCTATACAGTGATCTTCATCTGATGTCAAGTGTAGTTCCAAGAAGCCTCGCTCTAAAACAGTGTGAATCCAACGGTCGACACGAGATGTGTCTAGGTTGTATCGACATTTTAGAGTGAATTTCTTGACTTGGGAATTCACTAAGAGAGCAAGAGTATTGTCGACGAAATCAAAGAAGCAGCTACGAGGAAGATTAGTTACTTTGTTGGGATAGAGAAGCATTGAGTCATCGAAATCAAGAATGTTTACCAGAGAAAGCGAATGTTTCCATCTTTTGGACAGAACCGACGTGGAAGCAGCAAGTTTTGTCGGAACCAACAACAAAATGTTTCCAAGAACTTCATCTGGTAAACTGCTGATTAAATCTCTAAGATTAAATCTCTAACACTCGTATTAACAACTTTACGGGAAGCCATAATAACTCCAGATTAAGGTCTTAAACAAAAAATATCAAGTAGAAGGTTATATATAAATGCCTGAAATTTTAAAAGATCAAAAGAAAATCATCAAAATCGGAAAGGAAAGATAAACCAGATGCGAAAGCAATATTGACTTGGAGAGTCGACGAAGAGTCTTTGTTTAAAATTAATTTATTTTAATCCTTGTCTAATCAATAATGACCAATCTAATTCAGAAGCATGATTGATATCTGAAACCATGTGGCTGTTATTTTGAGGCCCATATGAAAAAGACTAAAGAAAGGTCTGGTTCTATTCAACAGAAAAAGAAAAAGAAAAAAAAAGTGCATGGATTTACAACGATTCAATTTCAATTGTCAACAAGAAATTGGAACTTGATCCGCACGGGTGTTTCTTTTTATGGTATAAATATATGTAATTCTTCGTAACATAAAAATGTAATGGTTGCATTAACATAAATCAGTATGAACGTTTGTATGATTGGTTATATATAACATGTATGATAAATAAAGAATTAGTCGATTGGGCTTCAGTTTTTCAAAAAAAAAGAAAAAAACATGTATGATAAATCAGTAGGTTTAAATTGTCTGGAATTTGTTGATTATTCATATTGTGGTTTGATATACCATGTATTTGATTCATTTTTACCTATGGTATATAAGTATTTTACTATCTATATACTATATATTCTATCCTATTAGGTATGTTTTTAGGTTCAGAAGTATCTTGGAGTAAAGTGATGATTATGGAGCATTTAGGAGCTTAAAAGAGATTTCATCCGAGCTGACCATAAGAGGTCGATACGAAGAAGAAACAATCGATCGATGCACATCCAGTGACGTCGATCGATACAAAAGAGAAGCCTCGACGATTAAAGATTATTATCGATCGATGTACATCCTGTACCATCGATCGATGTCGAGACGCGGAGGCACGACTAGGTTTCAGCCGACTTTAAACCCAAGACTTCACCAAATTACAAGATTACCTCTGACGAGTTTTTAACCTAATAGTTATATACTTGCCTAAGTGTTAGGAGGCAAGAGAGCTTTTGGCCATCTTTGTATTCTTATTTTCAGCAGAGAGTTTTAGGAGAGAAGATCATAGAGAGATTTGTGATTGGAACTCCGTTGATTCATCTATTCTATTCTATGCAGTTTTTATTTATATTTTGTGTCATGAATTGCTTAGCTATGTCTGAGTAGTTTACTTGTTAGATTCAGGGTTCAAATAGGTAAGAGAGATTAGCCCCAACTATAGATTGCTAAGTTGTGGTATTCATTGATTGATTGTTCTTAATGCTTGTTCTAGATTAGCTAACTAGAATATTGAACCTAGGAATCTGCATGAGTCAAGCATCCTTGACCATCCAGTCCTGAGCCTAATCTGTCATACTAGACAACTGGAAAAAGGCTACCGCTGAACTAGAAAGCTAGTGAGCATTATCAACTTACGCCTAAGGCTTAACTAGGACCATCGATCGACACTTTCTTGTGGTCAACAAACGACAGTTGAGATCCAAGATCTAGTTAGTTAACCAGTGAAACATTGTCATCGCTGATCACTGTATTTAAGGGGTTGAGCTCTAATATATCATGCATGCAGCTGATAGGCATCTATAGGATTATAATCTCCAACACCTGAATAGAAACCCTGCATCTAATACCTTTCCAATAAGTTACACCCCAAATCATCTTGTTAGTCGAGCAATAGACTTGCTCAATTAGGATTGCTATTTACATTTAAACCATAAAATAACAAACACTTAGAATTAATAAATTACTAGATTTAATAGGTTCCCTAGCTCCATGTGGATTCGATCCCTAAGTACTACAATTGAACCTCTTATTTGAGAGAGTAATTCACTCCTTAGGGTAATTTGAGTGGTATCAAATTTGGCACCGTTGCCGGGGAGCTTTGATCGCCATTAGATTTAGTGTTATTAATTCTTTTCTTTTTCTTTACCCCCATTCTGACACAAAATTTTTTCTTGTCTTTTCAGGTGCATGCCCAGCAATACTAGAAGCAACAAGGAAAAACACCTGCTATTCTCAGAAGATCCTGCTCACCTGGAACGCACGAACCGTAAAGATCAACGTTCCACATCGCTCGACGCAGCAGCTTTCACGTCGACTGATTCTCGAACCCACCCATCGACCGATTCCCGACCTTCATCGTCGACCGATATACATCGTTCGACATCGACCGATATACATCGTTCGACATCGACCGATTCTACACCGCGTACATCGATCGATCCTCAGTCGCGAAGCATGGTTGCGATTGTTATTCTCAGACAGGATGAGAATGGAAACCTTTATGACCAGAATGGTCATCTGCGTAATGCAATAGGTCAGAAACTAGATGCTCAGGGGAATGTAATCCCTGATGCTGATGCTACAGGAGCTGCTCAACCTGTAGAAGAGGCTGCTCCACCAAAGACACTGGCCGACTACAATCGTCCAGACAAGTACTACGCCAACAGATCAGCTATTCGACTTCCAGAGATTCAGAAGGAGAATTTCAAGCTGAAGCCTCAGTACTACACACTCGTGTCGCAGATACCCTACTCTGGGTTACCGCACGAGCATCCTATAGACCATCTGGAGAGGTTCGAGGATCTTATCGCTGCTATTCGTATGGATGGAGTCCTTGAGTACTACCTATTGTGCAAGCTCTTCAAGTATACTATGACTGGAGAAGCGATTCACTGGCTTAAGCAGCTACCCACAGGATCTCTAAAATCCTGGGACGACATCAAGAATGCTTTCTTGCGAAACTTCTTTGATGAGGCACGCGCTGAAGACTTGAGGAGCAAAATTGCTACATTCGCGCAGGAGACTGGAGAGTCTTTCAAAGATGTGTGGATCAGATTCAAGTTCTTCCAGCGAGACTGTCCACACCACGGATTCAATGAAGTGCAACTTCTGAGCACTTTTTTCAGAGGTATCGCCTTGAGGTATCAGATGGCTCTTGATACAGCTAGCGAGGGAAACTTCAACACCAGGAATCCGGTGGAGGCTATGAGACTGATAGAAAATCTAGCAAACAGCAGCAGCACCAAGAACACTAACTTTGAGAGGAAGAAGTCTGTTGCATCCCTAGGGAAGGAGCAGATGGACGAAGTTAGAGCAAAGTTAGATGTGGTTCATGAGCTTCTTAGGAAGCAGGTCTGCTCAGCTGAAGAATAAGTAGCTATAGACAATGAAGGAGAAGAAGATGTGAACTACATTGGAGGAATTGGATTTCAGAGGTCTGGAAACGAGGGTGGAAACAGAAAATTCTATGGCAATGGTCAGAGGAGTAACCAGAGTTCACAGTTCTAGAAACATTTCAGCAACAACAACAGAGGCTATGGAAACTCATACTACCAGAATCCACCACCACAGACTCAGGAAAGCAAGATCGAAGCAATGCTTGACAGAGTTCTGGAAGGACAGCAACAACTCACTTTGGATTTGAATGGGAAGATAGATTCAGCCTACAATAGTCTGAACAAAAGGATTGAGACCTTAGGGACTCATGTAAGGAAGCTTGAAATGCAAGTGGTTCAGACTGGAGACACTTTAAAGAGGAAGGAAGCCTTGGCTAGAGAGGTAGGATTTGAGAAAGCAAAACACCACGTGAATGCCATCCTAGATGATGATTTCTGGCAAGTGGTGAAGCATGAGAAGCTTGGAGAAAGAGATTTCAAAGTTGAAAGCTCCATGAGTTTCGGCGGATCACATTGGTGTCGACCGATGTCAATGGATGCACATCGTTCGACAGACCAGGACGAAGATCGATTGACGGATTACTCTGGAAATCGATTCACGTCATCTGCTGAATCGACTGCAGAGTGTAGCGCAGTTCGAATCATGACTCATGAGGAATTCGCAGAAAAACATCCTCACCCACCCTCCCCTTTCTACGTCAAAATCGATCGACCGCATGAGCCAGCCATCGATCGACAAAGAGAGACCGACATCGATCGACCACCCTCACCTCCCATCGATCGACGGGCACCTCTCACCTACCGAGTGCGATTACCATCAATTGATAGTAACCGAATAAACGCACTCAGACCACCACCTAAACCTTTAGCAAACCCACCAGAACCTACAACCAACCCTTCAGACACTACACCAGAGCCTATGCAAGTTGATGAGGCAACTGAGGGAAGAGTGTTAAGGAAAAGGAAGGAGAAGATTCCTAAACACCTTAAGAGGAAAGCTAATGAGAAGGAGATGGATGGTTTCACTAAGAGAGTCCTCAGAATCCCAGTGGAGAAACAATTTGATGAAGTTTATTACACACACCGGCTGTGGATGTTCTTCAGGGAGACTAAGGAAACTGAGGAGGACATTAGGAGAATGTTTCATTACATCAGGGAAAGGATGAAACTTAGGATCACTTTGAAGAAGAAGAGTGATCCTGGGAAGTTTGCAATACCATTTATGGTAAAAGGTATTGAATTTCCCCATGCACTTTATGACACAGGAGCATCAGTCAGTATTCTACCTAAGGTTATGGCAGACCAACTAGGTCTGAAAATAGAGCCCTCATCAGAATCTATCACCTTCGGGGATCTTTCAGAAAGGAGCTCAGGAGGCATCATAAGAGACCTTGAGGTACAGATTGGTACTGCCCTTGTCCCAGTAGATTTTCATGTCCTGGACATCAAGCTTAACTGAAATTCTTCACTTATGCTTGGAAGAGCTTTCCTAACTACAGTAGGAGTTGTATGTGACATGAACACCAACAAATTGTGTCTGACACTGATAGATCTAGACATCCACTATGACCTAGTTCGAGTTGTGAGACAACAGGTCAACGTCGTGGAGCTTGGAAATGATCTTGGCTACATTGCAGCATGCCATTGTGGAGCAGAGTACGAAACCGAGTACTCGGAATTGATCTATACTCACATTATCACATCGATCGATTCCATTGAGTCACCGACGACCGATGAACGCTATTTCACGTCACTCGACGAGAAGCAACCGGTAGACCACTCCACATTACCAAATCAGTACTATCCAGACTTTGCCTTTCAACAACCCAACAAGAACGGACGAGATGACTATTCCATAGGCAGTTGGGCAGATAGTGGATTCCATGAAAGTTTTGCAGTGGAGACTGTGATTCTTTCATCCAATAAGGATCCTACTGAGGAGTATGACGAGGATTACTGGAAGGAAAGAGCTAAAGAGATTTCTATGCAGGATGAAAGATATTCTACCCATTCCTTCAACAACACGCCTCCACCATCGATCGACAACATCTACTCAGCATCGGTCGATACCCACCCTCATCCAGCAAAACGATCTTCTGCATCGATCGATACCAGACCTGGTACATCGATCGATATTAAGGCCGCCACCTTAGAAGAGGAAAAATGGAATATTCCAATTCCAAATAGGTTTACCAATACCTATATAAGGAGTTTTGCACCCCAGATTACTTCTCACGAAATAGAAGCAGAAAAGATGAATGCTCCCACAAACCAATCAGAAGGAACATCCATGAAGAGCATTCGATCCAAAAACACTAATTCAGCAAACAAACGTCTACCATCGATCGATACACCAGTATCAACATTGATCGATTCTCATTATAAACCTAAACTTTCTTTATCTACTAAGAAGAATATGAGTATTGATTACGAGTTTCTATTGCCTGATGAATTTGGTTTCAGGGACAAAGATGGCTATGCAAGAGCTATGGATGGAAGAATTCTACAAGTATCCAGAGAGGACATAGCAGATATTCTTCAGTTGGCCAATGGAGCAGACAACTTGTTTATGCAGCAACGCAACATTCCAGACAACAATCCAGTTGTTCCAGACGAACATCCAAGGGCCACCACAACAGGAATTGGTTCACACCAAACGTGCAGACCTGTTGGCTAAGCATCAATCAACAAGGTTGCTTCTACATCGCTCGACAGGGTAACACCAACGTCGATCGATAAGGCACCTTCACCATCGATCGATAGACGTTACGACTATGGACATCGCACTTATGACAGCTACGGAGCTAGAAAGTTCAGATGGGAATAGAAGGACGAATATGGTGTCTACAGAGATGAGTCTGGACATGGAAGAAGCGTATCTGGTGAGATGATCCCTGTTACCAAGGACAACATCAAAAAAATTATGGAGAGAGCATACTTATTTGAAGAGAGTCACATATGTCTTCCAGAACATGGCACTTCCTTCAGACCTACAAGACTGGCACCAGAGATCTACACCAAGGATGAGATCAATGAGATGGTGACTGGTATTTGTGGAGCTCAGGAAAAGCCAGGAGATGAACTCAAGACATTGGTAGATGACACTTATCAGCCTTTGGACAGAGGTTACAATGAGCTTTTTAGAAGTATGGCAGAGATGAGGACAGGGATTGAGAGTATGCAGCACAACCTTGAGAAGGAAGCTCCGACATCACCATCGATCGACGCCAACAAAGCAACATTGATCGACGTCAAGCCACAGACATCCCAGATTCCTGCAGAACCGAAAAGTTTGGCAGAGAAGAAGGATGAATGGGAGATCGCATACATCAACACGAGAATTAACGACGTATACAACCCTCTCAACAACAACGTGGACTGGTTGAGCACGAGAATTGATCTGCTACAGCAAGATTTGGATACCATTCGCACGAATGATCCACAGCCAGCTACATCGATCGATATCTGCAACATCACATCGATCGACACAAGGTTCACAGCCATGGAGGATAGGTTAAAATATTATTAGGATATGCACGACCGTTTCACCTCACCTATCATGCGATACTTGGACACCTTGTCTACACAGATGATGAATGTCCATAAGGACATTGGTAAGCTTAATGATCAACACGATTTTCAGAAAGAAGGTTCAACATCGATCAATAGGTTCTGAAGGACATCGCTCGACGACAAGAAACCTACAGAACATCTTCCCTACACAGCAACAGAAGTTGATCAGATCACATCAAAGCTTTACACAGCTATAGACACCTTGGAGGGACGACTTGAGAAGCGATGTGATGACATCTATTTTCCATTCGACGTCAAACTTAATGGACTATATAGCCAACCAAAATGGCTACAAAAGGAAGTCAAAGCCATTCAGAGGCAACTCGCATCTCAACAACAAATATCAGCATCGATCGACAGAGGACACTCCAAATCGATCGACAGTAAAGCACCATAAACGATCGACAGACACTTGGTCGCATCGATCGACACCACGTCTACACCAGACGACGTACAGCTGATACCGAACAACATGGACTCAATGCAGGAGCAACTGAACGAGCTATCATAATACGCCTACAACAATATAGGATGGTATCAGTTCAGCATTGAAGACATCCTAGAAAGGCTACAGAACATCTCAAATGCAGTACAAAAGATGGATGAGAGATGAACCAGAAATGATGAGGCCACAAGAAGTTTCATTGCAGCTTGGTCCAGAATGTGCAGAGATGAAGTGGATGCTTGTTTCCCAACAAGTAGCTCTTTTTCCACCAACTAGCCAAATACCTCCAAAGTCAAGCTAAATGACTATAACAAAGCGCTGATTGGGAGGCAACCCACTATTAGGTAATTTTAATTGGTTTTCCTAGTTATTAGTATTTATTTTTGTTTTTAATCTTTCAGATTTATTGCAAGACCCAAGTAGGATGATTACCAACATATCAGCCGTGGACGACACATCGACATCGATCGACATACACTCACACACGACGATCGATGCATACCTATGCACATTGATTGATTCCCACTCCGGTCAGGTTTTTCTTCCTAACTTGTTACATTTGTACTTATAATTTATTTCCACCGTAACTCCGACTATGTTACACTGGGACAGTGTAATTTAAATTTGGGGGGAGGTTTACTGATATAGTTTATTCTGATTCTTATAAAAAGATTTTAATAAATTATGCTTAGCTATGTGAAGGGGACTATGATTACTACTTGAATGTCTAACTATTCTTTAGCATCATTCTAGATTTACTGATTGCAGATAGTACTAAGATACTAAAGTGGATCAACCTGTCAACTATACACACTTGCCTTGATTGTTTGAAGGAACCAAAGCTGACCTCTAACACTAAACCTGACATAATTGTTTGTCTTGGGGCTTGGTATACATGGGATCGGATTCTTCAGACAAGTCTGGAAGGTAAAGCCTTATCTAGATTTATTTATCACAATTTTCTCTCTCTATTTTGACCCTAGAGTAGTTAGTTTTTTTTTTTTTTAAATCCGAAAATTATTATTTCAATAGGATTTAGGATTTAGTTAGGAGGAATCTGAACAGGACTTGGTGGCTACAACCATTAAGGCTTGCTTCATAAAGATTTCAAATAAATAATTCAAACGGGACTTGGAGGCGGCAATCTTCAAGGCTCGCTTCACAAAGAATTCTTGGATATAGTTCAAAAAGAAGTGAACAGGGCTTGGTGGCAACCACCATTAAGACTTGATTCATGGAAGCCTGTCCAATCTTGGTCACTGATTCTGCAATGGAAGCAGACTTTGACTCAAGAGAGAAATTAGAGAGAGAGAAATTAGGAACTAACTTTTACCTGCAATTTCAGATACTTGTCTGAAATCCTTGCATCCTGTGATCGATACTCCCAAGGTAAAGCATGCACTTTCATATTTATGCTAAGAAATGAGGTTAGTAGAGGGGAATGCCAGACAAGATTTGCTGAGTTGTAGACTAGTTGAGTTTGGTTGCTAAACTAGGATATTGCATAATATGCTTTTGTGATTAGGACTTTAGATGTGGTTTGCGAAATTGTAGAGGTGATGATTTCTATGTTTTATATCTATAAGTCCCTGCTGTTTTCAAACTTATTTCAGAGAGACTGCCTGTTTGTTTTGCTTGAGGACAAGTAAAAGGGTAAGTCTGGGGGAGTTGATATACCATGGATTTGACTCATCTTTACCCATGGTATATAAGTATTTTACTATCTATATACTATATATTCTATCCTATTATGTATGTTTTCAAGTTCGGAAGTATCTTGGAGTAAAGTGATGATTATGGAGCATTTAGAAGCTTAAAAGAGATTTCATCCGAGCTGACCATAAGAGGTCGATACGAAGAAGAAATAATTGATCGATGCACATCCAGTGACGTCGATCGATATAGAAGAAAAGCCTCGACGATTGAAGATTATTATCAATCGATGTACATCCTGTACCATCGATCGATGCCGAGACGCGGAAGCACGACTAGGTTTCAGCCAACTTTAAACCCAAGACTTCCCCAAATTACAAGATTACCCCTGACGAGTTTTTAACATAATAGTTATATACTTGCCTAAGTGTTAGGAGGCAAGAGAGCTTTTGGCCACCTTTGTATTCTTATTTTCACCAGAGAGTTTTAGGAGAGAAGATCATACAAAGATTTGTGATTGGATCTCCATTGATTCATCTATTCTATTCTATGCAGTTTTTATTTATATTTTGTGTCATGAATTACTTAGCTATGTCTGAGTAGTTTACTTGTTAGATTCAGGGTTCAAATAGGTTAGAGGGATTAGCCCCAACTATAGATTGCTAAGTTGTGGTATTCATTGATTGATTGTTTTTAATGTTTGTTCTAGATTAGATAACTAGAATATTGAACTTAGGAATCTGCATGAGTCAAGCATCCTTGACCATCCAGTCCTTAACCTAATCTGTCATACTAGACAACTGGAAAAAGGCTACCGCTGAACTAGAAAGCTAGTGAGTATTATCAACTTACGCCTAAGGCTTAACTAGAAGCATTGATCGATATTGTCTACTGACAATCGATCGATATTTGTGAAAGGTGTATCGATCGATATCCCTATAGGACCATCGATCGACACTTTCTTGTGGTCGTTTTCTAGAATCAGAAGGAAGCGCTATTCTGACCACTACGTGCGTTTCATTCTTCGCGCTAGTGAGCTTCTCCTTTTGTTTTAGTTACTGGGGGGTTTCGGGGAAGACCAATGTGGGGGACCTTTTGGGTGTGGGATGCTCGTTTGATGGCCTTCTCATTTGAAGCGTAGAAGGGGTCTCACAAAGATCTACCCGGCCTTGCCAGCCAGTCTATCCAGCAGTCTACTACCACAAGAGTATACTCCCGCAGCAAAATGCCGACCTGCCCAGGGCTCGAGGGCGAGCTTTATTTAAGAGAGAATGGGGAGCGAATCGAAATGCTTCCGTTTTCGTTCTTGGTTTGGTTCGGGCTCCTCTCGATCTCGGCGCTCTACCTCTGGCTATGCTATTTTTCTTGGTCCCAATCTTATTTCATGGCGCGCCAAGAAGACATTCATCCTCATACCAAGGATACCATAGATAGCTGGCCAACAAATGACAGTTGAGATCCAAGATCTAGTTAGTTAACCAGTGAAACATTGTCATCGCTGATCACTGTGTTTAAGGGGTTGAGCTCTAATATATCATGCATGCAGCTGATAGGCATTTATAGGATTATAATCTCCAACATCTGAATAGAAACCCTGCATCAAATACATTTCCAATAAGTTACACCCCAAATCATCTTGTAAGTCGAGCAATAGACTTGCTCAATTAGGATTGCTATTTACATTTAAACCATAAAACAACAAACACTTAGAATTAATAAATTACTAGATTTAATAGGTTCCCTAGCTCCTTGTGGATTCGATCCCTAAGTACTACAATTGAACCTCTTATTTGAGAGATTAATTCACTCCTTAGGGTAATTTGAGTGGTATCATGGTTAGATATAAAACCAATTAAAATAATAAGTTATATAACATATTTTCAATCAATAATTTTCAGTTATAGTAACCATTTTGATGTATTTATTTATAAATTAAAACACCAATTATTATGTTTGTGTATTAGCAAATCTATCTTTTTCAACAACAAAAAAAATATTTTCTTAAATAAAGTATTTTTTTGTTTTGGTAAGATAGATATACATGTAAAGACCCAAATCTCGGCTCATTCAATTCAGCCCAGTAAAACCCATTTAAATTGCAGAAAACTTTTCCTGGTGGCTTTTCCCAGAGAATTTTGTCGTGACGAAGCCCTATCGGAATGTCACTGGAGCAGCCACTTATAGCCACCGTAAAGGAGGAGCCATCACACCATCCGAAAAAAGAGATTAAAAATCAGCAGACACCGTTTTGGGAGAACAGAGTAACGGTTGATCAAAACTATTAATTTTGAAGCTAAATTTTGAGGTAATGTTCTACACTCACGGATATATGTTTAGCAGAAAACGGATCATCATTTGGAATTTTTCTCTAATAGTTATGGTTATTTATTCGAGACTGTTCTCTGCAGATGCGATCCACAAATAGTCAACTTCATAAGCGTTTTTCCATTTATCCAGACTTACCTAGAAAACGGGTGAGATATCATCGGAAAGGTCTCGTTGTCAGTTTTTCAGATCTTTTTTCAGATTGACAAACCGAGGTACGACTAGAAAGTTATGGCCATTTTAGTTTCAGGTATCAAATATGTTCAAATCCGAAAATCATAAACTAGTCTTTACTTTTGGAAACTTCTAAATATATTTTAGGCAAGTTTCTATTAAGGAAAGTTTCCATTTTGGAAACTTTATTTTAGGAAACCCAAAATCTAAGTCTTTATTTTTCGTGTTGCAGTTGACTACTTCTTCCGTCAGTTAATCTTATCAGTGGCTAAGGTGGGGGTGTTTTTCCGAACTTCTCTTACACGACTTAGTACCTCGAATAAGTATAATTAATTTCTAATATGTTCCGTCTGCGTGAAATCGAGTCTGACATTGCTTGTTTAGTTTTTAGGTTCTTTGCTTAAACCGGATATATGAATCTAGATGGTTCAACTTTGAATGTTTCATTTAAGATTGGAGAATAAAAATAATTGTTTTATTAAGAGTTATGAGATTGTTTGGAGACGGATACAGAGACGTAGAGAGACGTGATGCTGTATGCCGGATTGTATGAAGGTTACGGCCAGCTATAGTCGACCGGTTGAGCCGAACCATGGAGGTGGCGGTAAATCGTCTACGGGCGTGTGTGGCCGAACACATATTCGGTAGTGTTTTTGGCCTCTTAGTGGGCAGCGAGTGTGCACCTCGATAGGACTATATATTGATCTATGGGTACTTTAGGTACCGTGTTTGCAACGTGTTAGGATTAAATTATATTTATTCAGAATGCTCTGTTCGGGTCCATGGACTTTGGGTTTAGTATCCATACCTCACAGAGTGACTCCCCTGTTACTCACCCCTCTTTCCTCCCCCATTTCAGGTGAGACTGACGCGTATATGATATTTGGACGGATTGGTGCTACTGTGGGATTTTTATTCGGATTTTTATTTGGGCTTAGGGTGAGTGGAGTTGTGCATATGGCCTATTATATTATGAGATATTGTTGGTGGCCCATTCTTTCTCCAGATAGGAGGTGACGGGTGTCACAATTTGGTATCAGAGCGGGGTTCCGTTACAGTTCCGTCATGGGATGGCGATTAGGGGATTCGGTTTTCAACGTTTTAAAAAAATATATATATAATAAAAAAAAATAATAATAATAATAACAAGGGTATTTCGGAAATCTTTTTAGCACCATTATGTCCAGTAATTACTAACTTAGTTGTCTCTTTTTATGACGTGTGTAAAATCATCGTCATTCGTCGTTCGGCTAACATGTTTTAACGGCTAATTAAAAATGTTCAGCAGATGTGTGATGTCTCAGTTTGTCAGATTGCTCACAGGTTTATCCTTTTCTCTAATCATTAAGTTGAGGTTGTTCAGGATTGGATATGTGACATTGCTGCTGCCACCCAATTTCAAACCATCGCCCAAGAGTTTTTGTTACTGGAGATTATGTGGTGTGAGGTATGAGCCATTGGTTGGCATGTGTTGTTTTGTGTATGAGTATATTGACTATTTTAGAGGTATATTTGGTTTGTGAACTCGTGGAGATCGCTTTTGAATTGGAGTGCAGCAGCTTGCGCTGTGCTGATATTGGAGTTACGCTTGGTTTTGCTTGCCAGTTTTTGGCAGTGTTCATTGTTTCAGAGTTGTTTCAGAGTTGTTTCAGTTTGGACAGCTGACATAAGACATTGGGAGTTATTTATATTCGAGTTGTACCAGTTATGCGTGGAGGAATCGAGTTATTCAGAGATTCGTCAGAGATTCGTCAGAGATGGAGCTGAGTTGATGTGATGTCATCCTTGGGATGGATTGGCTGTCATGACATCAATTAGTATTGATTTGCCCATGGGCAAGAGTTTTTACTCCTGGAGCCGATGAGAGTTTTTATTTCTACATGCTAGATGCTGAGGAGTTATTGGATATAGGAGTTAAACGGATTTTTTTTTGGTGATCATTTTGATGGTTAAGAACGATAGTCAGCATGAGTTGAAAGAGTTTCTAGTTGTTTCAGAGTATGTGGATGAGTTTGAGGCCTTTGGAAGGGCTTTCACCAGCCAGAGGAGACGTTTTTACGATCGAGTTAAAGTAAGGGACGACACCGGTTTCACGATGTTCTATACCAATTAGCGCCAGCAGAGATGACCGAGTGGAAAGAGCATATGGAAGATTCGTAAGAGAAGGATTTTATCAGACCGAGTACTTCACCGTAGGGAGCATCATTATTGTTTGTAAAGAAGAAATATGAGAATTTCAGGCGTTTTATTAACTACATGAACTTGAACATGGTAACCATCGTATTATTGAGTTGTTGGATTAGATGGAGGGATGTTCATGGTTCTCGAAGGATGTCCAAGCATCAAGATACCATGGAATGACTAAAGCTGAGGCGTATGTACGTGATGCTGATTTCCATATGCGATATAAATCCGTTTGGGTTGACGAATGCACCGATAGTATTTTTGAACCATATGAATGATGTTTGTCGTGAGAACTTAGATAAGTGCACAATTGTCTTCATCGACGACATCCTGATTTATTCTAGGAGCAAACAGGAGCATGCTGAACATTTACGGACTGGGTTAGGAAAGCTTGGAGAGCATCAGTATTTGCTAATGAGTAAGTCTAGTTTTGGGAAAAAAAAATTGAAATTTTGGGTCATGTGGTTTCGAAAGCAGGAGTTGATGTTGATTCAGAAAAGACTACAACGATTTTAGACTGGCGGACACCTAAGAGATACATAGATTTGAAGCAATGTTATCAATTGCCTGGTATGAAGAAAGACGTGGCTATATTTGTATCGTAGTGTCAGACATGTCAGATGGTTAAAGCTTAGCATCATATGCCTAGCGCATTATTGCAGAAATTGTCATTGCCAGAGTGGAAATGAGACATGGTGATTATGGATGTTGTGACTAGATTACCGAACACTTCATGTGGAAATAATGCTGTTTGGATAATTTTGGATAGACTCACCAAGTCCGCTCACTTCCTAGCGATTAAGAAAACAGATGGAGCTGATCAGTTGGCACAAATTTACACCAGAGTTATTGTGAGGTTGCATGGAGTCCCTATCAACAGTGTATCGGTTCAGGATGCAAAATTCACATCTGCATTTTGGAGAGCCTTTCAGAACGCGCTTGGGACAAAGGTCCACATGAGTACAACTTATCATCCGCAGACAGATAGATAGTCAGAGAGAACTACTTAGACATTGGAGGTTATGCTCAGGGCTTGCGTATTGGATGGGGAGAGAAGCTCGGGGAAGTATCTACCTCTAGCAAAGTTGCCTACCACTATAGCTATCATCCGAGTATTGAAATGACATTGTATAAAGATTTTTATGGTAGGCCTTGTCGTACATCACTTTGTGGACAAGTGGAGGAGCGACGAGTCATAGAAACATCAATGGTTCAAGAGACAATAGAGCAAGTGGAGATGCTCAAGGCTCTTCTTAAGGAAGCTCATAACCGCCCAAAGAGTTATGCATATAAGCTCAGTAAGGATTTGGAGTTTCAGGTGGGAGACTTAGTATACATGAAGATGATGACATTTCAGGGAGGATCTAAGACTCAAAAGATAAAAAAAAAAGTTTCTGCACATACTGAAGCCAGTCGAGATTATGCATCAGTAAGTAAAGAGGTACAAGGGATGATAACCATGTTGGTAAGAGTTGTTGGGAGAGAGACCAGATTCAATAGGAGACCTGGGAGATCGAGACCCAGATGAGGATTGACTATCCAGAGCTCTTTCAGGATGCTATTGGACAGTGGACTCAGGATTTGAATTCAAGGACGAATTCCTCGTAAGTTGGAGATAATTGTAACGATCCAAATATCGACCCAGGCATTTCAGCCCATTAAGACCCATTTAAATTTCAGAAAACCCAAAAAAATTCTTATATAAAAGGGGATTTCGTGGTGGCTTTTCCCATAGAGTTTTTTCGTGTGAAGCCCTGTCGAAATGTCACCGGAGCAGCCACTTATAGCCACCAAGAAGAACAGTTGATCAAAAACCATTAATTTTTGAAGAAAGATTTTGAGGTTATGTTCTACACTCGCAAATATATGTTTAGCAGAAAACGGATCATCATTTGGAATTTTCCTCTAATAGTTATGGTTATTTCTTCGAGACTGTTCTCTGCAGATCCGATCCACAAATAGTCAACTTCATAAGCGTTTTTTTTTCGTTTATCCAGACTGAACCAGAAAACAAGCGAGATATCATCAAAAAGGTCTAGTTGTCAGTTTTTCAGATCATCTTTCAGATTGACAAACCGAGATACGGTTAGAAAGTTATGGCCATTTTAGTTTCGGGTATCAAATATGTTCAAATCCGAAAATCATAAACTTAGTCTTTATTTTTGGAAACTTCTAAATATACTTTAGGCAAGTTTCTATTAAGGGAAGTTTCCATTTTCGGAAACTTTATTTTAGGAAACCCGAAATCTAAATCTTTATTTATCGTGTTGCAGTTGACTACTTCTTTCGTCAGCTAGTCTTATCAGTGGCTACGATGAGGGTCTTTTCCCGAACTTCTCGTACACGGCTTAGGAACTCGAATAAGTATAATTTATTTTTAATATGTTTCTTCTGTGTCAAATCGAGTCTGTCATTGCTTGTTTAGTTTTTAGGTTCTTTTTTTTTTTGATTAAATATCAAATTTATTGATCAAGGTGGAAAAGGGATTTACATAAAATGATCTATTGTTCTAATCTGTAAAGAATAAAATAATGATATGTTCTAATATGTGTAGACAGTAAACCATCTCACAAGTAGGCCGCTCAGCTTATGGTTTCCCCTATACTTCAAAGATGAGATGCGCTTCTTGACCATATTCCCAATGGCCTTAGTAGTTGTATCCACAGGTGCACACATACCTCCATGCCGTCTTGAGTTCCTCTCCTTCCACAGCATATAAATGGTTGTTTGGAAAACTAAGCGGAGGAGTATAGCATCGAGTCTGCTCCTGTTCTGGCGTAACAGGGAGGTGACTGTATCTTCCCAGTCCGGTGTTATCGCTGGACCAAGTAATTTCTCTGCTTCATTCATCCAAACTGTGAAGGTATAAGGGCAAGCGAAAAACAAATGATCTCTGCTTTCATCTTTCTCTCTGCAGTAGACACAGCATTGCTCCATTCCCCATTCTCTCATTCTAGTGCCTGTTGATAATCTGTCCTTGAAAGCTAACCATACCATGAAGGATTGCCGGGGTATGGCCTGAGGGAACCACACAATACAATGCCAAGGAAGCTTTGTCTTCTTAACTCTCAGGCAGTTCCAAGTCTTGGTAGCTGAGAAGTATGGTTTGAAATCATCCTGGTCATGTCTCCATAGAGCTATATTTTGCCCTGCAGTAGCTACCGGCCGTGGAGTCTCTGCAAGCGTATCACACAGATGGGGGTATCGTCTCTGTCCACATCTCCGAAAGTTTCAGTTGTCATCGCGGGTTACTTCAGCGAGCGTTGCGGTCCTGCTCACTCCAAGGTAGCTTATGCCCAGCTCTCATGTTGTATCAATCAATCTGCCCATTTCTAACCAGTTATCGAACCAAAAATGCACTGTTTCCCCATTTCGAACCTCGAACCGAATGCATTCGTATGCAATGGGTCTAAGTTTGAGCAGTTTCCGCCATACCCATGATCCCTTTTTGTCACTGGCATCCCAGTAGGAGCTATTCTTGAGTAAATACCGTCGGTTCCAAGCAACCCAAAAGGAGCCAGTAAGAAAGAATAGTTTCCAGATAAGACTCAGTGCAAATACTCGCGAAGTATCGCTAAGCCGTCTGATGCCTAGTCCACCTTCTTCCTTGGGGCAACAGAGATCTTTCCAAGCAACTTTGGCTTTATGAGTAATGGTTGGCGAACCAGGCCATAAGAAGGCACTGCACATACTCTTGATGGTATCTAAACAGCCTTGCGGCAAGATAAACGTTGAGCTCCAAAAATTGACGGTGCTTGCAATCACAGATTCTATCAATTGGAGACGACCTGCAAAAGATAATGCTCGATGCATCCATGAGAGAAATTTTTTGCGAAGCTGATCAATAAGAGGCTCGTACTCCAGCTTGCTCCAAGACTTGGTCGTTAAAGGCATACCCAAATATCTCACCGGTAGCGTACCTGTTACAAACCCCACGGCTCTGAGCAGCTTGAGTAAGTAGATGAAGGTTCTTCCCAGCAGCAAAGATGGAAGACTTAGAGACATTAATTTGTACACCTGATAATGCTGCGAACTTGTCCATAACTTCAAGAACCCCGTCGAGAGACCTCACGCTTCCATCAGTGAATACTAATATATCATCAGCAAAACTGAGATGAGTGAGCTGAACCTGCTGACACTGCGGATGGTAATCGAAGAGACCATCAGCTGCTGCCTGATTCAACATTCCAGAGAGAGCGTTGTTGACAATCACATACAGATAGGGGGAGAGCGAGCACCCCTGTCTGATCCCTCGTGCGCTGGAGAAGAAGCCTTCCAACTCTCCATTTATAGCGACTGAAAAAGAGGCAGTTGAAACACACAGGTAGATCCACCGTATGAACTGGCAAGGCAGCACCATTGCTTGAAGAACTGCGGTAATGAAACTCCATTTGACTGTGTCAAAGGCTTTTGAGATATCGAGCTTTATAGTGCAGCGGTCGGATATACTAGGGAGGTGATAGCCATTCACCAACTCAGTAGCCAACAGAACATTTTCCAATAAAAGTCTCCCTTTGATAAACGCACTCTGGTTGGGCTCAATGGCTACAGGGAGTATCATCTTGAGCCGGTTAGCAAGGATCTTAGAGATTACCTTGTAGATGAGGTTACCGCAAGATATCTGTCTATAATTCTTCATGGCCTGAGCAGGGAACTTCTTGGGGATCAGTGCCAGTATGGTGGAGTTCACACCAGTGGGGAGGAATCCAAACAGGAAGAAAGATTGTATCGCCGTGACGAAGTCTTTACCGACAACAGGCCAAGCCGCTATGAAAAACTCCTTGGTGTAGCCATCAGGCCCTGGAGATTTTCCATTTGGCAGAGCCTTTAAAGATTGGAGAATTTCACTCGGGGTCACAGGAGATATTAGAAGAGATGTTTCCTGTTGTGAACAACGATATCTCAACAGAAATTGCAAATCATCTACTGAGATAGGGGTACTTAGGGTTAGTTCTGTTTGAAGGAATTGCTGGAAATAATTCACAGCTTCCTTCCTGATGGCTGAGGGATCTGTCAATGTTTCTCCAGCTTATGTATACAACACATTAATGTTATTCCTCGCTGCATGATCCTGAACTGCATGACGATAGAAGGTGGTGTTTTGATCTCCTAGGGCTAGCCACTGGATCCTCGATTTCTGCATGAGGAGCTTCTCTTCCACGAGAGCTAGGTGGTGTCATCGCCTTGAGGCTTCCTCCTCTGCAGAGAATGTGATAGGAGATGGAGCAGCGAGAGCTTCTTCTTGACATTTGCACAAATCCTCAAGAGCTTTCTTTGTGCGGTTTGTGGAGATCTCCATAATGGTTTCTGTTCAATTCCCTCATAGCATATTTCAGAGACTTTAGCTTCTTATGAAACATGTTGAGAGCTGTTCGAGAATGAGAGATAGGAGCTGTAGCTTCCCATTTACTTCTAACCGTAGGTAGGAATTCCCCATGCTCTACCAAGTAGTTGAAGAATTTGAAAGGCTTACGATTTCCCACTGATTGCTGCTAGAGCCGGATCACACTCCTAGCATGACCAGAGATACCACCAGTTTCAAACGAAGCGAATGACTGTGGGTAAACACTAAGCCAGTTTCCACTGACGAGTGCTCGGTCCAACTTCTTTCCTATAGGATCGGCACCCCTTTTGTTCCACCAAGTAAATAAGGATCCAACGTATGCGAGATCCGTAAGAACACAGTCTGTGACGAGCTCTTGAAATTGCTTCATTCCTGACAGATCCCCCAGGTAACTTTGCGCTCGAGAGTGCTCAGTAGATGACAAAGTTGTATTATAGTCACCAATTAGTATCCATGGCAAAGAGAGATGCTGATAAGCCTGATGAGTACCTCTGATGTCATCCCATAGCTGCCTCCTTTCAGCAATGAAGTTTGAGGCATAAATTGCAGAGCAGATAAACTGATCTCCTGACGCTGTTTGCACAGCGCAAGTGATGATTTGAGCGCTCTTATGAAGCTGGATAATGGTTACCCCAGGGCCCCAACAGAACCAGATACGGCCAAGACGATGAAAGTCGTAGTTCATTATAGTTTTCCAGCCTGGTAACGCAGCATTAACAATTTCCTGATGTTTACTCTGCTGAACTCTTGTTTATAGTAAACATCCAAATAAAGGTTTCTCCGTTTGGACCCACTTTCTGAGAACCCCGTGTTTGCGTGGTTTGTTGAACCCACGCATGTTCCAAGCAAAGAAGGACGTCATATCTTCCTAACGGAAGATCTTTTGTGTTGTACCTTCATGTTCATTGCCTTCAGATCCTTTCATCTACCCAACTAATACCCCTTCTTGGACCGTTTGGCTTGAGACCCTCCCTTCTTATCTTTTGTCTTCGCCATAGATCGTATTTCACCCTCCTCTAGGTTGTCTACAGTATCCTCAGCATCCACACTATCCTCGTCATCCAAGAGTGGTTGGAAACGGGAAGGTGAGACGATCACCATGTCGGTCTCAGAACTAGCTGAACCATTGCCATGCGAGTCAGAGCTCAGAGACTTTTCGAATTTCTCCAAGAGCGAGGAAGATTTAAATGTCTTTGTTGCTGTTAACCAGCCACAAGAAGCGCTCAATTCCAACCCTTGCTTCTCTGTAGCGGTTTCAACATTCTCTGCCTCTTAGAGATGCATTAACTTCACTAATAGTTTCCAATACATTGCCTGCTTGCACGCCTACCACACCTGAATCTCCTCCTATTGGAAGTGATTCTAGTTCCTGTAATAAACCATCCACCACTTCCTTCGCATTACCCAATCCAATCCTTTTCTCTGGATCAGCTTCTACAATTACCACAGTTGAGTCCTCCTCCTTGTTGAGTATTACCACTTTCTTTGAGACACACTCTTTAGCTTTGTGTCCCCATTTAGAGCAGATGCTGCACCTCGATGGTAGCCAGGGGTATGCCACGCTCACCATTACCTGATTACCATCTTGATCTGCAAATTTTATCACTTCAATCAGAGGCTTGTGTAGGTTGACCTCTATGAGGACACGAGCCATATCCAATCGCGTACACTTTTCCGTTTGCGGATGAAGCTTCACGAAGTTTCCCATTGGCTTCGAGAGAGCCTTCAGACCTACTTGCGAGAAGAAGTGACTGGGGGCGGACTTCAAATCCACCCAAAGGGGCATTGCAGACAGATCTGGAGGCTCTGCAGCCGTCTCAGGCGACCACTCATGAAGCACCAACGGTACATCCGAGATGTGCCAGTAGCGCCTTTTAATCACCCGGTGACGCAAAGCCTCATTCTCAATCCGGAACAAAACTGTATCCTTTGCAATGAATTGCACATCAATCTTGCCTTTGAACCCTGGAGCCGTCCAAATCATGTTTTTAGGTTCTTTGCTTAAACTGGATATAGGAATCTAGATGGTTCAACTTTGACTGTTTCATTTAAGATTGGAAAATAAAAATAGTTGTTTTATTAATAGTTATGAGATTGTTTGGAGACAGATACAGAGACGTAAAGAGACGTGCTGCTGTATGCCGGATTGTATGGAGGTTACGGCCAGCTATAGTCGACCGGTTGAGCCGTAGCCTGGAGGTGTAGATAAATCGTCTACGGGCGTGTGTGGCCGAGCACATATTTGGTGGTATGTTTGGCCTGTTAGTGGGCAGCGAGAGTGCACCTCGCTAGGACTATTGTTTGACTATGGGTACTTTAGGTACCCTGGTTGCAACATGGTAGGATTAAATTATATTTATTCGGAGTGCTCTGTCCGGGTCCATGGACTTCGGGTTTAGTATCCCATACATGACTGAGTGACTCCCATATTACTCAGCCCTCTTTATTCCCCCATTTCAGGTGAGACTGGCGAGTATATGATATTTGGACGGATTGGTGTTATTGTGGTAGACTTTGCCTCCATAAATATAAAATAATCAATATAGTAGAACTTGTCTCGTCAAATCATATAGAAAGCTTTGCCTTCCGGAATTATTAAATGATCAATATGGTAAAATATGTATCGCCGGATCATGTTGTAGTGCTTCCTCCAATCATTTAAATTCTATCTTTTAAAATTCTGCATTTAAATTATGTCTTTAATTTATGCCTTTAAACTTTTGCTTTTAAAACTCTGCCTTCAAATTTATGCATTTAAATTATATGTTTAACTTATTCCTTTAAACTTAAATTCATGTCATATAATTATTTAAATTATACATTTAATTTATGCCAATAAATATTTTCATTTAAATTATAACTTTAAAATCCAGCTTTTATTATAATTTGATATTACTATTTTATTATTATATTTATATAATGTTGAATTTGACAAAGCTCTAAATAAATAGTCTTGATATTATTAGTAATAATTTTATGATATGGGCGTTAAGTGCAAAGATAGACCTAAGAGGTAGCAATATTTTAGAAACCGTGAATAAATAAAAAAATTGTGTCGGATAAGAAAAATTCAAAAGCAATAAGATTTTTACGTCAACACATACATGATGGTTTAAAAGATGAATATATTACAAAAGAAGATCCTGAAGATCTTTGGTAATCACTAAAATAGAGGTTTGATCACTAGAAATATGTTATCTAACCGAGTAGATCCATCTCAATTTCCAGGACTAGAAAATTGTTAGTGAATATAATTCCATGATGTACATCAAGGATGATGTTTGGAATTCATCAAGAATGATGTTATGTGGAGAGAAAATGAGTGATTATAATATGATAGAGAAAACTCTCTCCATGTTCCATCTTGAAAATGTAGTCGTTCAGCAACAATATCGGAAGAATGGATATAACCGTTACTCGGAGTTGATGCAAACCTCCTTGTTGCGGAGCAAGATAACTAACCCGTGACGTTAAACCATCATGATCGTCCCACTGGATCTGCTCCTTTCCTTAGAGTAAATATTGCATCATCAGAGTTATAATATCTGGGAAGGACAAGGATGTGGACGCTGTAGAAACCACTATTATGGTCATGGAAGAGGACAAAAAAGAAGATTTTGTCCTTATGATGAAAGAACTAATGAGAACTTCCACATAAATTAAAGTGGCCGAGACATTAGAAAGAAAACTGAAAATGTTTGTTACATATGCGGATGAATGGACATTTGATACATATTTCTCGTACTCCAAAACATTTAGCTGATCTGTATCAAGAATCCCAAAAACAAAAGAGAATTAAAATGAAAAAACTTCATCTCTTGTGAATCCGGGCCATATTTTCATGGTTTGAATGATGATCCTGATCTTGACATTTCAGATTTCCTGATTGATCCAAAGACTATCGAGAAGTAATAATAGCGATGAGATCATTATCTTCCTGAAGACTATTCTATTAATGCATATTTTGTGAGTTAAATAGAAAAAAATGCTAGATTTTGAGATTGAGGATGAAGATGAAGATATATATTTAGCAGATAGTGCTTCATCATACATTATTATTGAAGGTAAAAAATATTTCTCCTAAGTACGTACAATAGCTGGTAATGCAAAAACGATTAAGGACTCCATAAAACTTTGTAATGGAGAGATATGCATATGAAAATATGGCAAAAATATAAATGATAGTAACCTTGAAGTTTAGTCATATATCGCCATCGTGGTTCAATAATATTATAAACATTATTCTAAACAAAGGAAACCATCATGTGAGATGAATCATCGCTTTTAATAAGTTCAGTGGATGTGATTTCTTTAACCATACCCCAAATTATGATCCACACGGAGAATTTTGAAATATAATTCATAACCCAAAATGAATAACTGAACATGTTATTGGTTCAAGAGTGGGATTCATTACGAGATGAATGGACATGAAATGCCATCATCTCAAATGAGAGAATTAAAGAATCTCAATGAGTGAAATATTATCAAAGAATCTTAATGAGTGGAACATCTTAAGATTATGCTCGTACTCAAGATGAAGTTTATAAAGTAAAATAATCAGAAATCAAATATGATGAAATATACCTCCATGATTGTTAGAGATTGATTGTATCCTCAACATGCCCGTCGAATAAGCGACCTTGGCCCAATGTTTCGAAGTCAGCTAGGGTTTTGTGCCGACTTAAGAGCATAATAGGAAGACTTGTGGAGTCTATAAGAAGAGGACCTGAGTCTAGGAAGGACATTAAAAATCACTTAGGAGAGACGACACAAGAGATAGGGTTTACATAATTCTTATTATTCTTTCCGTGTTGTTCTTTACACCGTAAAGTTGCTCAAATCTCTTTGTAATCACTTCGTGATAATCAATAAGAGTCTTTCAAACTAACCCATATCAAATTTTTGTATTGCACCGAATTCAAATTAAACAATTTGTGCCGACTGTGGGGAATTTGTTTTTGAAAGTAACGCTAACGATCGATCACCATGGATCATACAAACACAGGAGCATACCAGCTGTAACAGAGGTTACAGTCATAATGCAGATGATGACAGATATGATGGAACACTTGGCGAAGCAAGACAAAGCTAAGAAGGCAAATAAAAAATGCCTCAACGTGATATCCAACGCTCTTACACCTCCTGCAGCTACGGACGAAGAACAGACGCCGAGGAGGGTTTATTCCCTCCTACAATACATGGAGTTGGTCGTGCGACCGGTGGGCAAGTCACCGACTTGCCAAACGCAGTATATGCCATTAAGTCCAAAATAAATAAAGCAACAAGCTTGGCCCCCGATATCGAGCGTGTGCTCAATGCCACCTAGAAGACCCCTTTTACAAAGGAATTACCGACGTCAAGGTTCACCAAACTAAGAAATAATGGGTCCCATCCTTCTCAAGAGATTCTGATCTGAGTGATCACTTCACGGCCTTCAAAATATCCGTGAGACGATCGCGCTTTACTAACATGTAGAATAACGCTGGATATTTCCAGCTATTTATGGAAAGTTTCAACGGCCGGCATTAACTTGTTTTCAAGACTCGCCAAGGACTCTCAGCAGTTTTCGCGATCTATCTACACAATTTCTAAAACATTATACGATGTTTATCAAACATGGAGCTTACGTAAGAGATCTAAGGAAGATGTTTCCAAAGTGCATGTCCCCGACAGTACGCTGTCGAAGAACTCTGCAACGCACTTTGGATTAGCTCCAAGTTTTGCAATGAGCTATCCAACTATAAGTCTCCAGGACGCTCTCCACCGTGAACACAGCTTCATAGCAATGGAAGAGGACAAATGATATACCATGAATTTTAACAGTTTTCAGCCATGGTATATGATTGTTTTAGGATCTATTATATGTGTTTTAGAGTCTTTTTAGAGTCTTTTCAGGTCTATGTATGTTTTGGAGCAATATGGAAATTATGGAGCGTTTTGGAGCAAAAGATGGAAGAAACTTGTAATTGTTCAAGAAACCACCCAGAGTCGATATTTGGGAAGAGTGTCGACCGACACCGACCTCTTGGTATCGCTCAATACCGCCGCGAGTAGACAGGACGACATGTTCATGGCCGACTTGAAGTGCAGAGATCCACATAATTACAAGACTGTCATGGCCGACTTATACCTAATAATTATGTATTCTGCCATTATTTTAGGCAACAAACGCTCTTTTACTTTCTATTATTCACAGCATACAGTTTTAGAATTTTTAGTATGTTTGGAGAGGAGATACAAGACTCCTTCAGAGATTTGTATTGGAACTCCAGTTTTCTTACCTTATTATATTTATGCATTCTATTCATATTATTATTATTATTCTTTGTTTGATCATATCTGAGTAGTTCTTCTTGTTAGATTTAGGATTAATAGGGTTTTGATGGATTAGCCAAAAATATAGAACTGCTAGAGTGAATTCATAAACTTCCTTCATCGGAATTGTTTTTACTGCTTGTGTTCTAGAGTAGCTATAACTATAACCCTGATTTTAGGATCTTGAATACAACGAAAGTAGGATCATATCGTGACTTAATTCTGCTGAGGTAGGATTGTTAGATACATGCGATAGCTGGTATATGAAAACTAATGAACATATCGATCACACCGGTAACGCTTGCCTAAGGTAGTATCGATTGACATCCAACCATTGGTATCAATCGACACTCGATCTGAGTTTACATGTGACAGCTGAAGCACCAGACTTAGTCAATAGATTATACTCACAGCAAGTACAGGCAAGCTGATGCAACTAATAATATCCTCATCGACGTCATCAAAAAACGCTTTGATCTCAAGAAAGGCCACTAGGCCGATGAGCTGGATGGTGTCATATGGTCACATAGGACAACTCTGAGGGGGCAACTAACAATACGCCATTCTCCTTAGCTTATGGCGTGGAAGCTATGGTACCAGAAGAAGTCAATGTCACCAGTCTTCGCCCATCAAAGATGCCTCAACACGCAGAACTTAACAAGGAAATGATGCTTGATGCACTAGAAGAAATCGAGGAACGCCGAGACTAGTCACTCCTCCTAATCAAAAATTGATAGCACCTCGCTGAAGGATGCTATAATAGAAAAGTTAGAGAAAGGCGTTTGGCGCTCGGCCATCTTGTCCTAAGAAAAGTATTCAAAAATACTAAAGAATGAAAAGCTTGCAAGCTCGAAACCAACTAAGAAGGACCATACAAAATAGTTAAAGTATTCAAGCCCATCGTCTATCAACTCGAGACATCGCAAAATATTATTTCTACATACTTCTTATCTACGATAGATATCACCTATCATAATCAGACCAGAACTAATGACAAACCAAAAGTCACATTCAAGAGCATCCTGCCAGCTCTCGGCAGTCTAGAAAATATTCTAGTTGCAATACCGACTTTCGATAAAGCAGTTTCGTCGAGTTATGTCAGCACAGTTCGTCGTGTAACTTCCAAAATTCGCCTAGAAATACACCCAATTCATTCGCCTCCATTTGCAAAGCAAGGAACTGGCAATATTGATCAAATCGATCTCCCGGAGGGTCACGATTCGCATTCACTCAATCGCTGATAAAGTAGGCAAGATCAAACACACCTAGGAACGTATGCATAATGTATCATTTGGTGACTGTACTATGTCAAGTCCAACAAAGTGACAAGATTACGCTTCATGATCTATCGATTATGTCTTAATCAAAAAGAAACACTTAATCTTTAAAATCCAGTATGTGCATGAATTAGGTTAACTAATGAACAGTTTAAGTCAATTTGGTTCTGACGAGCAAAGGAATCAACCAACGAGATTGAATTAAAAGCCAAGAATGGCACAGAGTCTTGCAAAATAGGTTGAAAAATAAAAACTTTTTAAAAAAAAATATGGATAGAAGAACAAAAATCTCATTCTTACGGCTCTCTGCCTCCATCATCGGCGGCGATTCGTTGGCACTCCTCTCCAAATTGGATTCCCAATCCTGATCAACATTGTGTACTTTGGTATACATTCCCTCAAAGTTAGGGAGCGCACCTTTACTGGCGCTGCTACGTCCTCAGGATTTTGAGAAGATCCTCATGGAAGTTACCGCTCGTGGCTATGACAGCAGACATAATGAAAATAAAGTGGAGAGAATGAGGTCCTTGATTGACTTTTGAAAATGGCAGATTTGTAAAAGGAAGTACTCATTTATTGAAATGGAAATAGCTTTGCAATGTTCAGATGTGATCTCTATCTCATAGCGATATCGATCATCATCTACGATCTCATAGTGATCGTGAAGAGACTCATAGCGTCTACTCTCAACATACAAAGCATAAAAGAAACTATAATGACTCTATCCCTTATTTAATACTCCATCTCGAACTTCCTGAGCTGAGTAGACTCTAATTGCTAAGCCTCTGCTTCATTCAGAGTCTTCTCCCTTTCTGCCAGCTCACCAATTTCCTCCAATAAGAATGCATCACTCGGATCAGCCACGTCATCTAACTCCTCAATCATAAACTTTTTTCCCCTCCTAAAATAAGAACGTTGGTACCTATCAATACTCCTCCCTTTGAAACCAAGCTTGTCCTCAAGCTTGAAAGATGGATAATCCTTGACAAACGAGAGAAATGGAACCCAAGAATGCTCATGAGACGGCTTGCCCACCCAGCTAACCAGTAACTCCAAGTACCCAGCATCATCATAACGCTTTTCCAAGATGTCGAACGGTTCTAGAAAAGCCTCCACCTCGTCAATACAATTATCAGGTAAAGGATGAACCACACGATCCACTCCTAAAGCCGCTTTCAGTTGAGAACAATGAAAGACTTGATGTATACGAGAAGCGGTTGGAAGATCCATTTTGTACGCCGCCTTACCCACACGAGCAATCACACGATAAGGCCCGAAATACTTCGCAGCAAGCTTTTGACACACTCGGTGAGAAACAGACTGCTACCTATAGGGCCTGAGCTTCAGATAAACCATCATTCCCACATCAAAAGAAACATCATGCCTATGTTTATCACCTGCTTTCTTCATAATATCCTGAGCTCTAACCAGATTTTGTTTGATTAGTGCCAACAATCTATCACATTCACGCAAAGACGTCTCCAAATCAAAGTTATTCGTAGAACCCTCCTCAAACTTCACGACCATCAGAGGTTCCCATCCATAAACCACTTGAAATGGCGTAGTCTTTAACGAAGTACGAAGTGACGTGTTGTACCAAAACTCAGCCCAGGGAAGGAACTTACGCCGCGTTCGAGGATGCGCAGAAGCGAAGCAGCGCAGATAGGTCTCAAGACAGCAATTCAACACTTCAGACTGCCCATCTGTTTGGGGATGGAAAGCAGCGCTGTACTTGAGCTGAGTTCCCGCCAAGCGGAAAGCCTCCTTCCAGAAAGAACTCAGAAAAATACGGTCCCTATCTGACACAATGCTACTAGAGAACCCGCGCAAACGAACAATACCTTCCACAAAGCAATTGGCCACTTCCACCGTAGTAAAAGGATGGCACAGACTCAAGAAATGAGCATATTTGTTGAGTCTATCAATCACCACCAGCACCACATTAACCCCTTGTGAAGTGGGTAAGCCTTCGATGAAATCCAATGCAATCTCATCCCAAACACGCGTTGGTAAAGGAAAAGGTTGAAGGAGTCTTCTATGAGATAATGTCGACGACTTATATGTCTGACAAATGACACAGTCTTGAACATAACGCTGCACCGATCGTGATATTCCCTCTCAATAGAACAAACGTTGCACCCGTTTAAGAGTCTTCAGAAAACCAGAGTGACCACCACCCAAACTATCATGCTCGTCATGTAATATTAACGGAATAAAAGCAGAAGACTTCGGCACCATCAATCTCCTTTTGTACCATAAGCGACCCTCTATCACTTGATAGTTATTATTGAGCAAGGAACGATCTTGGACTCGTTTGATCATACTCTGTAACTCCGGACCAGCATCAATCTCTTTATATAAGTCTTGTAGCTGCAAAGCTGTAGGAGTCGTTAAAGAAAGCAGCAAAGTACTCGCAGAAACGTCCAAGCCACACATGCTCCGAGAAAGCCCATCTGCAGCTTTATTCTCACACCCCGGCTTGTAGAGAATGTCGAAGTCAAACCCCAACAGATAAATCAACCACCATTGATACTCCATGTTTACCTCCTTCTGTTCTAACAAGAATTTTAAACTACACTGATCCGTATGCACCACAAACTTCCTACCAAGCAAATAGTGTCTCCACTTCTTAACCGCCAGCACCACAGCAATGAGTTCCCTCTCATACGCAGGCTTTAACTGCTCCCATTCCGTAAGAGCATGACTAAAGAATGCAATCGGCTACTTCTCTTGCATCAGAACTGTGCCCAAGCCTACTCCAGAAGCACCAGTTTCCACATCGAACTGCTTCGAAAAATCAGGTAATGCCAAGACTGGGGCAGAACAGATAGTATTCTTCAAATCTTCAAAAGCCAACTGTGCTGTAGGCGAGCACAGGAACTGCTCCTTCTTCAGTAAGTTCGTAAAATATTTGGCAATTAAGCCATAATGACGGACAAAACGCCTGTAATAACCCGTTAAAGCTAAGAACCCCCGCAGCTGCTTAACATTCTTAGGTGTAGGCCATTGACGCATAGCCTTTGTCTTCGTACTATCCATTGAAATGCCTTCTTTAGAAATTATGCGCCCCAAGTACTCCACTTGAGTCATTCCCATCACACATTTCTTCTTGTTTGGGAACAACTGATTCTCCTAAAACACCTTCAACACTTCATGGGGATGCTGCACATGTAACTCCACAGACTTGTCGTATACAAGAACATCATCAAAGAACACCAGCACGAAGTCTCGCAAAAACGGCTTGAAAATCTTATTCATCAGATCCTGGAACATTGCATGAGAATTGGTGAGGCCAAAGGGCATCACCAAAAACTCATAATGCCCTTCAACTTTCCGAAAAGCCGTCTTGGGAATATCTTCTTCCACCATACGGATTTGGTGATAACCATATCGTAGATCGATATTAGAAAACACCACTGCCCCATTCAATTCATCAAGCAACTGGTCTATGACAGGAATGGGAAACTTGTCCGAGACGGCGACTCTGTTCGGAGCTCTATAATCCACACAAAACCGATGACTATTGCTCCTTCTTCTTCACCAGTAAGACCGGACTCGAAAACGAACTCGTACTAGCTCGTATCACTCCAGACTTCAGCATTTCATATACCATCTGTTCCATAATCACCTTAGTTGCATGTGGGTAACGGTACGGTCGAACGGAAACCGTGGAGACCCCAGGGAGTAACTGTATCGAGTGCTCACTGCCTCTGAAAGGAGGTAATCCCTGCGGTAACGCAAACACTGAATCCCACGTCTTCAACAACTCCGTAATCGCCGGGTCACAAGTGACAGCAGAAGAAGTTGCAACTGCATTAGATAACATCAATTCAGTACCCTCCAACTTTGTACCCACGGCTGAATGCAAAGACTTGAGAGACAAATGAGGATCGTTTAAGCTCCTATTAGCCAACAACGTGACCCGCCCTCCTTGATAAGGAGAAGAGAGTGTATGTTTCCTCCAATCCATCTCACACTTCTCCAACGTCTCTAACCATTGAACCCCCAAAATAACATCCACCGAGCCCAACTCCAACGATATGAAATCTGAGATAAAACAGGCGTTGTTTAGCTGGAATGAAATATCCTTACACACTCCCAACCCTTTAACAATCATGCCATTCCCCAATAGCACATCAAGACAACCCGCCTCACACATCTTCAAACATACAAATAACATCACTCCCTGCAAACCTACCCATCAACTTCATCATCTTAGGAGAGTCAATACCCACAAAGGCAGAGTAAGATAATGTCTTCAACTCCAGACGTAACAACTCCTTAGGTAACTCCTCCTCCAGCTCATCTTCATTATCCAACAGCTCCAATTCAAATCCATTGATAACCATAAGCACCCGGAATTCCTACTTAGAACAGATTTCTTCATGCACTTTAGACCATTTATCCCCACATTTAAACCAAAACCCTGCCTCCGTATTGCATCAAGTTCTGCATCGGAGTGACGTTGTCTCGGTCCTTGAGATGGCCTAGACGGGGGAACATTCTCCTTTTGTGGCTTTACATCCAACACCACAGCCTTCTGATTATTATGATAGTATCCCCTCGAATGAGCATTATTGTTGCCACCCCCATTTTGTTGCTTCGAGACCACCTTAGAAGCATCACCCAATACTCGACAAAACGTACTAGACTCCATTTTTAACACTGCTGCAATGTAATTTGAAAGGCCATGTGGTTCCTTCATGCGGATCACCTCCTTCATCACTCTGTTGAGACCAATATAGAAGATCCGTTCCAGATGATGATCATGATATCACTCAAATTTCTCTAAGGAGTGAACTACTCTCTCAAATAAGAGGTTCAGATGTAGTACTTAGGGATCGAATCCACAAGGAGCTACGGAACCTAATAAATATAATCAGATTTGTTAAGCTAGTTTGTTTAATGTTTTTAATGTAAAGTTGCAAGTTTTGTGAGCACGTAATTGCTCGATTGATTGGTTGGGGTTTTGGTGCTTAAAAGGAAATAGTTAAACTTAGGTTTTTTATTCAGGAAATTTGGAATTATAATCCTATAGATGCTTAACCAGTTACATGCATGATATCATAGAGCTCAACACTTAATAACAAACCCTTAGGCTTTCGATTTCTAGGTTTGTCTATTGACCAGTGTCGATCGATTATTCTATAGGAATATCGATCGATACACTTGTTGAAACGTCGACTGATTATTCGATAGGAATATCGATCGACGCGCTTGGTCAAGCGTTAATTCACGAGTTGAATGCTCACTAAGGTTACTAGATCAGCTCTCGCTTATTCTAGCAAGTCTTAGCTCAGTTAGAATGGTTTCAGGATGAGATGAAAGTTATCACTTAAATCTAACAATCCTAAGACAAGTTCTAGGTAGCTAATCTAGAATCAGGCATTAATCACAATCCTAAAGATTAATATCACAAGTTAGCAATCTATAGTTGGGGCTAATCCCTCATAACATATTTAAACCCTAAGATCTAACAATAGAACAACTCAGACATAGATGGGTAAGCAATTCATAACAGCAATAAGGTATAAAAACTGCATAAATAAATAGATAGATATCAATGGAGTTCTAATCACAAATCTCTTTGGATCTTCTCTCCAATCTACTAAAAATCCTAGAAAACCTTTTGCTGTCTAAACCAATAAAACAAGAGAGCACACTTTACCTCTAACATGTTAGCAAATCTTATATAATTAGGTTAAAATTCGTCACGAGTAATCTTGTAAATTGGTGAAGACTTGGGCTCTAAGTCGGCTGTGATCAACCGGACTTTCTGCGCACTTCGCTGTCGATCGATGTCAAGATGTGAACATCGATCGATTATTACTCTTCAATATCGACCGATGGTCGAGCTCGATGGTCATCTCGGGTGCTTACTCCAAATATCTCCAAAATGCTCAAAAATCATCATTTTTCTCCAAATCACTCATGATCCTATAAATATTCTAAATAGACTCTATAATATAACAATTAATAGTTAAAACACTTATAAACCATGGGTAAAAGTGGATCAAATCCATGGTGTATCAACTCCCAAGACTTACCATTTTGCTTCTCCTCAAGCAAAACAAACAGACAGTCTTTCTGAAAGAGGTTTGAAAACAGCAGGGACTCACACGATTTAAAATTTAGAATAATCACCACTACAATATTGCAATCCACATCTAAAAAGTCCTAATCAAAAAAGCATATTATACCATATCCTAGCTTATAAACCAAATTCACCTAGCCAACAACTTAGGAAATCATGTCTGACATTCTCCTCTACCAACCTCATTTCTTAGCATAAATAAAAGTGCAGGCTTTACCTTGGGAGTATCGATCACATGATGCAAGGATTTTCAAACAAGTATCTGGACCTGCAGGTAAACATTAGTTCTTATCCTCTCTCTCTCTCTCTGCTAGTTTTCTCTCTCAGTCAAAGTCTGCTTATATTGCAAGATCATTGACCAAGATTGGACAGGCTTCCATGAATCAAGACTTAATGGTGGTTGCCACCAAGTCCTGTTCACTTCTTTTATACCTATATCCTAGGATTATTTGTGAAGCAAGCCTTAATGGTTGTAGCCACCAAGTCATGTTCTAATCCTTTACCTATAGAATTCTTGTGAAGCAAGCCTTAATGGTTGTAGCCACCAAGTCATGTTCGAATCCCTTCCTAATAAATCTCTAATAGATAATATATATATATATATATATATATATAATTTTTTTTTATAAACTATATCTATAATTTTAATCTATATTTCAAAAACAGAGAGAGTGGGTGATAAATCTATCTACACAAGGCTTTACCTTCCAGACTTGTTTGAAGAATCTGATCACATGTATACCAAGCCCCAAGAGAAGCAGTTGTGTCAAATTTAGTGTTGGAGGTCAGCTTTGGTTCCTTCAAACAATCTCAGCAATTGTGAATAGTTGACAGGTTGATCCACTTTAGTATCTTTAGTACTATCTACAATCAGTAAGTCTAGAATGATGCTAAAGAGTGGTTAGATAACAAGAAAAAATATAATAAGTTCATCCCCTTCTTGACTCGATAAAACATTTTAAAAACTTTTTAAGACTTATGAATAAACTACTATCAGTAAACCTCACCCAGACTTAAACTACATTGTCCCCAGTGTAAATTCAGTCGGAGTTATGGTGATAACTAATCATAAGGACTCAATGTAGCAAATTGGAACGATATACCAGACCGGAACGGATGTCGAACGATGTAAAGATGTTGATATCGGCCGCGGCAGGTGATGTTCTGTCGATCGATGTCGGCAGTGTTTTGTCGGTCGATACTCACGGCAATCGTCTACTCGGATCTTTTTTTTATGACCTTCAATAAATAAAAGTCAACATAAATACTAGATTAATAAAAATCAATTAAATATTACCTAATAGTGAGTTGCCTCCCACTCAGCGCTTTGTTATATTCATTTAGCTTGACTTTGGAGGTGAGTTGGCTAGTAGTGTTGAAAGCTGGAACTTGCTGGGAAACAAGTGTCCATCTCTTCTCTGCGCTTGTTGAATCATGTACCAGTGAAGTCTCGCATTGCTTCACCTCCTATGTGCCATCTTTCCATCATTGTTGCAGTTGTGTTTTCCAACTTCTGTAATCTATCTCCTAGACTCTCAAGGTTGAACTATTGTCTTCTGATTGTGGCGTAGGTGTCAGCTGAGATCTCCTCTCCATGGTTGTGTGTATCAGACATCTCTCATGTCACCTTTGGTACTAGCTGGCCTCGGTTTGTAGCGTCGTCGACCGATGTCTGTCTATAAATGTCGGTTGATTTATTGTTGCATCTGGTGATCGATGCTGATGCTTCTGGTCGATGGGCAATGTAACTCTGAATCTCCACTAATTCCCTCTGTATTGCTTCTATCTGAGAATTCAAAGCACTCATGCTAAGGTCCATTAGGAAATAGATGTCATCACATCTCCTATCAAGCCTCTCTTCTGTAGTTTCTAGAGTTCTGTAGATCTCTTCTACCAACTGATCAATCTCTGCTCTGGTGTGAAAATCTGGTTGAGACTTCTTCGGGTGTGATTTCTTTGGGTCGTCGTCGATCGATGCTGAGTGGTGTCTGTCGATCGATGTTGGTCGATGTTTGTCGGCCGCATGCTGAATTTTGTCTATGTCTTGCCTCATCTCCTCCATGCATGTAGTCAACCAACTGATGCTATCATTAAGTGGATAGTAGACACCATCAAGCTTCATCTGGAAATCACCTTCATACTTCTCTTGGGCTCCACAGACTCCATAGAACATCTCATTGATCTCATCCTTGGTGTAGATCTCTGGTACCAGCGTGGTCTGTGTGAATGAGCTAGCATGTTCCGGAAGACGTATGTAGTTGTGCTCATCTCTTGAAGGTCTTTCCATTAGCTTTCTGATATCATCCTTGGACACATTGATGATATGTCCATCCACATCTCTTGCACATCCCTGATCATCTCTGTAGACTCCATACTCATCCTTCTCTTCCCAGTAGAATTTTCTGGTTCCAAAAAGGTCAAAGGCTCTTCTGCCGAATTCTAGACGTCTGTCGATCGATGGTGGAATGTTGTTGCCGATCGACGGATGAGTGTGATGTCGAGTCTTCTACTTAAAGCGATTGTCTATGCCACCAGTTGTGTCATATAACTCTTTTGTAACCCTCTTATGATGTGATGGGACGGTGCGTTGTTGCATGAACAAATTATTCGCTCCATTAGCCGTCTGAAGAATGTCTGCAATGTCCTCTCTGGATACTTGCAGTGCATGGCCAACTATTGCTCTTGCGTAGCCATCTAGGTCCCTGAAAATACCAAATTTATCTTGTGTTAGATAATTGTTGTCATAGTTTGGGTTTTCGCTTATAGTGAATTTTGGTTTTGGACGGATGTCGATCAACGAGGGAAGGTTGTTGTCGATCGATGGATGGTTGGTTCTGTCGATAGGATAGCTCAAACATGTCCTTTCCTCAGTAGCTTCTGCTTGTTGTTGATCTGCTTCATCACGTCTTTGCATGTTGAGAAGTTCCTCATATGTGAAACCTTCATGAAGTTCATCTTCTCCTGACTCATGAATTGTTGTTTCTACTTCATAGCATTCATGATGGTGATCATCTGCCCAACTGCCAATCGAGTAGTCTCCTTCTCGTACACGGTCGACTCCAATGTCGATTGATGGGAAGTAGGCAATGTCGGTCGATGCTCGTTTTCGGCTTGCCTGATTAGGATGAGTGTCGATCGATGTTGAGACTGTTCTGTCGATTGACGGCGCATTCCTTTTCCAAGAGGAATGATGGAGAAGTTTATCTTCCTCATCAAGAACGACTTTCTACTCTGTAGCTCGATCCTCCTCATAATCTTCATCATACTCCTCTGTATGCATGGTGTGTCTGGTGTGTGCTGCCATAGTGGGGTTGTAGTAGTCGTTCTCCCAATGTTCTGGACTACTGTCGATTAATTCTTTCTCAATAACATTGATCGATTTCTTCTGAGTATTGTCGATCGATGTTGCAGTGTGAGTTTCGATCGACACCGAGTATTCTGTCTCGTACTCAGTTCCACAATGGCATGCTGCGATGAGTCATGGATCATTGATACTTCTGGAGGACGTATGTGGCTTCTTGACTAGAATAGGGTTGTAGTGGACATGAGGACCTATGAGTGTCAGGCACAACTGGTTGGTTTGCAAGTTGCACATTGCTCCTACTGTTGACAAGAAGGCTCTCCCAAGTAATAGAGAAGAGTTCCAGTTTAGCTTGATATCCAAGACATGGAAATCAACTGGAACTAGCCAATACCAATATGCACCTCTAGGTCTCTCACAACTCCTCATGAGCTCCTCTGAGAACAATCCACAAAAGTGAATGATTCCTTGGAAGGCTCCACCTGTAGACCCAGATGGTCTGCCATAACCCTAGGTAGGATGCTGACTGATGCTCTTGTGTCGCACAAGGCATGTGGGAATTCAATACCCTTCACCGTACATGGTATTGCAAATTGCTCAGGATCACTCTTCTTCTTCACTGTAATCCTCTGCTTCATCTTTTCTCTAGCTTCACAGAACATTCTCCTAATGTCCTCTTCAGTTTCTCTGGTTTCTCTGAAGAACATCCACAATCTGTGGGTGAAATAAGCCTCCTCGAATGGCTTTTCTAAAGAAATCATGAAGACTCTCTTTTGGAAACTTTCCCTTTCCTTTTCATTAGCTCCCCTCTTCAGATGTTTCACCACTTTTTCCTTTCTCTTCCTTAGAGTTCTTCCCATAGGAACCCTATCAACTTCCATAGGATCTGCTGCATCATCTGAAGGTTTGGGTTTGGGCCTGAGTGCATTGAGACGTGCAACATCTATCTTTGGCATCTGCACTCGGTATGTAAGAGGTGCTCGTCGATCGATGGGTGCTGGAGGTTGTCGATCGATGGCGGTCTCTTTCTGTCGATCGATGACGGGCCAGAATGTCTATCGATCGTGACGTAAACAGGGCTGGACGGACGTGGGTGTTTTGCTGCGAACTCCTCGTGAGTCATGATCCTCACATCATTGCAAGATGCGGTTGACTCTGTAGGTGTCATCGATCGATGCTCTGGAGAGCCTGTCGATCAATTTTGATTGAAATTCGTCGATCGATGTTCAAATTCCAGCGTCGATTGACACCAATGCGATCCGCCGAAACTCATCAAACTTTGTACTTCGAAATCTCCTTCTTGCAGCTTCTCCTGCTTCACCACTTGCTAGAAATCATCATCTATGATGGCATTAATGTGGTGCTTCATCACATCATCTCCTACCCCACTTGTTAAGGCTTCTTGCCTCTTAACAGCTTCTCATGTCTGAACAACCTGCATCTCCAGCTTCTTCACATGAGTGCTCAAAGTCTCAAACTTTGTGTTCAGGTTGGTGTAGACAGAATCTATCTTCCCATTGAAGTCCACTGGCATGCGCTGATGTCCCTCAAAAACCCTATCAAGCATCTCTTCAATCTTGCTCTCTTGAGTAGGTGGTGGTGGCTTCTGGTAGTAGGAGTTTCCATAGCCCATATTGTTGTTGTAGTTGTTGCTGTAGGGTTTCTGGTGCTGTGAACCTTGGTTGAAATTGCTTCTATTTCCATAAGAATTTTTGTTTCCACCCTGGTTTCCAGATCCTTGGAATCCAGTTCCACCAATGAAGTTCACATCTTCTTCTACCTCTGCTATACCCTCTATGTCTACAGCCTCTGCATCCTCAACCAAGCAGACCTGCTTCCTGAGAAGCTTGTGAACACTGTCCAGCTTTTCCCTCACTTCATCCATCTGATCATTCCCAAGAATGGTGGGGGATTTCTTCCTCTCAAAATCAGTGTTCTTGGTGCTGCTGTTGGATGCTAAGTTCTCAATAACTTTCACTGCCTCCTCTGGATTCCTGGTGTTGAAGTTCCCATTGCTGGAAGCATCAAGAGCCATCTGATACTGCACCGCGATGCCTCTGTAGAAAGTACTGAGCAGTTGTACTTCATTGAATCCATGGTGTGGACAGTTTCTCTGATAAGACTTGAATCTGATCCAGGAGCTTCTGAATGACTATGCAGGCTCCTGAGTGAATGTAGCAATCTTGCTCCTCAAGTCTTCAGCACGCGCCTCATCAAAGAAGTTGCATAAGAATGCATTCTTGATGTCGCTCCAGGATGTGAGAGCTCCTGGTGGTAACTGCTTAAGCTAATGCGAAGCATCTCCAGCAAGTGAGTACTTGAAGAGCTTGCATAGGAGGTAGTTTTCAGAGACTCCCTCGACTTTAAAAGCAGATATAAGATCCTCGAACCTCTCCAGATGGTACATAGGATGCTCGTGAGATAACCCATAGTAGGGTGTCTGTCCCACGAGTGTGTAGTACTGCGGCTTCAATTCAAAATTCTCCCTCTGAATAGTTGGAGGACGAATGGCTGATATGTTGGTGTAGAACTGATCTGGACGGTTGTAGTCAACCAACGTTCTGGGTCGAGCAGCCTCATCTACAGGTAGAGTGGTTCATGTAGCATCAGTATCAGACTCAAGGATTGCAGCCCCATGTGCATTTATCTTCTGACCTGCTGCATTACGCAGATGACCTTCCTGGTCATGCAGGTCTCCCCTCTCATCACGTACAAGAATCAAAGTCGCAACCATGTCTCGCGGCTCAGTATCGATCGATGTTCGGACTGAAGTATCGATCGATGTCGGATGGAAGATGTCGGTCGACGGAAGATGAGTGTCTTCGGTCGATGGTGGTGAGCGAGTGTAGGTCGACGAGACTAGTGTTTGGGTCGACGGTGGCTGACGAAAATCGAGCGACGAACAGGTGTTGTTGTCGATTGATGAGGAACATATTTCTTTGCGGATTGAACGTTCCAAGCTTTGATGATCTGATGAGAATAGCAGCTGAGTTTCCTTATTGCTTCTGGTACTGCTGGGCATGTACCTGAAAAGCCAAGAAAAAAAAATTTGTGTCAGAAAGTGGTTTTAAACTTAACAAGATTAAATCTATAAGGCGATCAAAGTCCCCGGCAACGGCGCCAAATTTGATATCACTCAAATTACCCTAAGGAGTGAATTACTCTCTCAAATAAGAGGTTCAGATGTAGTACTTAGGGATCGAATCCACAAGGAGCTAGGGAATCTAATAAATCTAATCAGATTTGTTAAGCTAGTTTGTTTAATGTTTTTAATTTAAAGTTGCAAGTTTTGTGAGCAAGTAATTGCTCGATTGATTGGTTGGGGGTTTTGGTGCTTAAAAGGAAATAGTTAGACTTAGAGTTTATATTCAGGAAATTTGGAATTATAATCCTATAGATGCTTAACAAGTTGCATGCATGATATCATAGAGCTCAACACTTAATAACAAACCCTTAGGCATTCGTTTTCTAGGTTTTTCTATTGACCAGTGTCAGATTGATTATTCTATAGGAATATCGATCGATACACTTGTTGAAACGTCGACCGATTATTCGATAGGAATATCGATTGACGCGCTTGGTCAAGCATTAATGCACGAGTTGAATATGCTCGCTAAGGTTACTAGATCAGCTCTCGCTTATTATAGCAAGTCTTAGCTCAGTTAGAATGGTTTCAGGATGAGATGAAAGTTATCACTTAAATCTAACAATCCTAGGACAACTTCTAGGTAGCCAATCTAGAATGAGACATTAATGACAATCCTAAAGATTAATATCACAACTTAGCAATCTATAGTTGGGGCTAATCCCTCATAACCTATCTAAACCGTAAGATCTAACAATAGAACTACTCAGACATGGCTAAGCAATTCATAACAGCAATAAGATATAAAAACTGCATTGATAAATAGATAGATATCAATGGAGTTCCAATCACAAATCTCTTTGGATCTTCTCTTCAATCTACTAAAAATTCTAGAAAACCTTTTGCTGTCTAAAACAATAAAACAAGAAAGCACACTTTGCCTCTAACATGTTGGCAAAGCTTATATAATTAGGTTAAAACTCGTCAGGGGTAATCTTGTAGATTGGTGAAGACTTGGGCTCTAAGTCGGCCGTGACCAAACGGGCTTTCTGCGTGCTTCGCTCTAGATCGATGTCAAGATGTGAACATCGATCGATTATTCCTCTTCAATATCGACCACTGGTCGAGCTTGATGGTCATCTCGGGTGCTTACTCCAAATATCTCCAAAATGCTCCAAAATCATCATTTTTCTCCAAATCACTTCTGATCCTATAAATATTCTAAATAGACTCTATAATGTATAATTAATAGTTAAAACACTTATAAACCATGGATAAAAGTGGGTCAAATCCATGGTCTATCAATCATCCAAACTAGAAACCTGAGCTATATAAATCTTCAAACTCCGATACATAATCAGCTACGAAACTGGTTTGCCTGATAGAAAACAGTCGGGTACTAGGCTCATCCCCAATAGGTTCAGAGAAACGCACGAACAAGCTCTTTTTAAATTCCTTCCAACTCTGAAAACCCCCACGACGCATCACCCAGGCGAACCACTTCTTCAAAGCACCTTTCAAGCATAACGGAACTAGATCCAATCTCGCTTCCTCATCATACCTTCCCAATTCGTAAAAATACTCCACATCCGTTAGCCATTCCGAAATTCTAGTACCAACGCATAATGGCATCTCACTTTTCTTCAACATATTCTCACGTTTGTCTAGATTCAAATTATCCTCACGAAACACCAGTGGAGAATGCTCACGAACTCGTTCGAAATGGGAAGTCCATACCTGCGATTGAGACTACGCGAGCACCGGATCACGTAACGGCGTCTGAATCGGTGATCGACAATCGTTCGGACTTGGTAAACGTTGTCGCGGCACCGGTAGTAGGACAGAGGACTTATCGCGATGCCAGCGGACCAATTTACGATGTCTTCGTCGCTGACGTTCGTCAAGCAGGCCACGTGGATTGGCCAGGGTCTTCTTCGAATCGATCACCGGTTGCTTTCCCAACGCCTTAAGCACCGAATCAAGCTTCGAATCCATCGAAGACAACTTCGTATCCAGCGAATCAACTCGAGATTCAAGCGAATCGAATCGGTCATCCTTCAACTTCGCATCTTCATCCAGCTTCCCGTACGCTCCCATCAAAAACGTCACCTGACCTTGGATCTACTTCGTCGGATCCACCGAAACATTAGAGTAGCCAGAATTCAAAGACATCGTCGCGATTTGAGAAGATCGAACTGTTTCAACGCACCAATGATAGAATTTGTAAATGAAAGATTTGTAAAAGGAAGTACTCGTTTATTGAAATGGAAATAGCTTTGCAATGTTCAGATGTGATCTCTATCTCATAGCGATATCAATCATCATCTACGATCTCATAGCGATCGTGAAGAGACTCATAGCGTCTACTCTCAACACACAAAGCATAAAAGAAACTATAACGACTCTATTCCTTATTTAATACTCCATCTCGAGCTTCATGAGCTGAGTAGACTCTAACTGCTAGGCATCCGCTTCATTCAGAGTCTTCTCGCTTTCTGCCATCTCACCAATTTCCTCAATAAGAATGCATCACTCGGATCAGCCACGTCATCTAACTCCTCATTCGTAAACTTCTTTCCCCTCCTAAACTAAAAACGTTGGTACTTATGAGTCCTCCTCAATGTCTTTGAAGTTTGTTTGTCTGAGCTCCTCGGCGTACTTCACTTCGTCTCGAGCAAGCAAATCCATTACTTCTGATAGAACAAACAGACCCTTCGAAGCTAGTTTCTCGAGGCACTTCTCCGTACTGGAAGCTTGACCGAGCAAGAGACGCTTGTTTTGCCCGACCTCCTGATTAGAGATGTATTCACAAAACCTCTTAAAGTGGGCGGCACATTTGGCCGACATCGCGGTTCCAACACGTTTCCTCATCGAAGCAACCTCTTTGTCCCGTGACCTTCTCAGCATGTCCCATCTCTTTTTTGGCCTTGCGATATTTCTTTGTCTTCTCCTGCCTCTTCTATCTTACGAAGACGAGGCAATACGCACGCCATTTTGTTCTTGTAGTCCGCCACCATCACATTCATGTAAGCCACATTCATCATCTGAGTCAAGCTCGTCACCGGTTTCAAGGGTGTTGATGGTCTCCTCGTCGCCAGACTCAAGCTCGTCACTGGATTCAAGCTCACCGTTTGTCTCATCATGGATTCAAGTTCATTGCCAGTCTTGTCACTAGATACAAGCTCAATGCTATTCTCCAGCTTGACGTTTAGATTATATTTGTTATATTTTTTATTAGTTTTATTATTTTTTGACTAATTAATATACAATAATAAAATATATTTTTTTGTTTTTTAAATATAGTCACGTAACAGTAAAGAATTTAAACGTGACTAGAAGTCCACGAAATTGCATGTGTCAATATTGTGACAAATTAGCCACGAAATATGTGCCAAAATCGTGTCTACCAAAATTGTCAAAAATACTATTTTCAAAGTACCACTTTTTATGTTTACACTAAACTTTTACCATCATCTTTAATGAAACGTAAAAGACATTTATAACCTTTTGATTAACTTTAACAAAAAAAAACAGTTAACTAATCTAAACTTAAAACATCAATTCTAAACCCTAAATCATCAACTCTAAATTCTATACCATGAAACATCAACTCCAAATCTTATACCATGAAACATCAACTCTAAACCCAAAACCCCGAAACATCAACTCTAAACTCTAAACCCTAAACCTTCAAATCTAAACCCTAAAACATCAACTCAACCCTAAATGTAAACCCTAAACCCTAAACCCTATATTTTCTCTGAAATTCGAACCCTAAACCCTAAAACCCTAAACCTTAAAATCTAAACCCTAAAACATCAACTCTAAACCCTAAACGTAAACCCTAAATCCTAAAACCCTAAACTTTCAAATCTAAACCCTAAAACATCAACTCTAGAGTTTCAGGGTTTAGGGTTTAGGATTTAGGGTTTAGAGTTTAGGGTTTAGGATTTAGGGTTTATAGTTGAAGGTTTAGAGTTTAGAGTTGATGTTTTAGGGTTTAGGGTTTAGAGTTTACTTTTTAGGGTTTAGGGTTTATTGTTGATGTTTTAGGGTTTACAGTTGAAGTTTAGAGTTTATGGTTTAGAGTTGATGTTTTAGCGTTTAGAGTTGAAGGTTTGAGTTTAGGGTTTAGAGTTGATGTTTCGGGTTTAAGGTTTAGAGTTGATGTTTCGGAGTTTAGGGTTCGTATTTCAGAAAAAAATAGGGTTTAGGATTCATGGTTTCGGGTTTAGGGTTCGTATTTAAAAAAAAAATAGGTTTTAGGATTGATGGTTTAGGGTTTAGAGTTGAGTTTTAGGGTTTAAGGTTTGAATTTCGAAAAAGTATAATTCGAAAAAAAATTTAAAAAAATATTTTTTATTTTTTAGATTTTATTTATTATATATATAATGAACAAGGGTATAAGAGTCTTTTGCGACTTAATGAAGAAGATATTTTTGAAAATGTCCCTTAAATGGTGGTAAAAATGAAAAGTGGTAGCATGAAAGTGGTAAACATGTAATTTCCCCATTTAAGTATCCCCTAAACTATATTTGCGAAGTGATTTTGCCACATGTCGTCTCTATAATCAATTTAACAAAACAAATATGACTTGGCTACTAAAATTGATGACATGACTTCTAGAAAAATATGACATGGATAATTTCATTTAATGTTGATTTATATTTTTGGTAAAATTATTAAAATATGGTAATAATTCATATATTACATTCAATATTGATATTTCTTTTTGGTAAACTTTTTTTTAAATATGGTAATAACTCATACATCATCTATAAAATAAATATATTCATATATAACATTTCAAATTTCGAAATATTATTATTTTGTGTAATTATACAATTTTTATTGCTAAAGCTTTCAAAAATTTCTACAATTTTTAAAAAATTTAAATATATAATCGTAAGATCATTAATTTTTTATATATCTACAAATTTTATAAATATTGTTTAGGCTAAATTTTTGATAATTATACAATTTTATATCATTTTTATTAGTTTTATACAAATTGATTTAATATATATAAATCTATATTAAATATTAGTAAGAAAACAATAAAATCTATAATATTTAATAAAATTTATTTTTAAATATAAGTTAGATTTAAAAAATTACTTACTGCACAAAGTGCAGAAAAAAAACCTAGTTTAGTCATGAAATAGTCACGGGAAAATGGTCACAATCGTATAGACACAATTTTTTTCATGACTTTTTGTGACTAGCAACGTAAATTTGTGACTACACAATTTTTCTACTTACGAAAGCATCAATACTATTAAATTAGAAACATATTCGATTGATATTAGTTCAGTCCAAATTTAAAAAAAAACAGAGCATTTAAATATAACTGCTTATATGCGTAAATAAACATAACTGTTTAACCTAAAATCTAACGTTAAATAATATGGCATCTAAATAACAAGGCAGTTCATAACCACTAAAGTCCTATATTTTAGGACTACCAAGATAGCAACCGCCAAACCAAAATGTTGGAAAAACATTATTAATAAATTGATTAAATTCTAGATAACAAAAAAGAAAAACTTGACTTCTCTATTAAAAATTATACAAAACATATTTTAAAAATAATTAAACTAAAAAAAAAAAATTATCTATTGTTCAACCAGTGGTCAACCGATAACCGGATTCTGGGTTTTAGTGATTTTTTGGGATTTTATTAGGTTTTTAAATATTATTTTTTTACAAAACCCAAACCGAAATTATCTTAGGTCACCGGATTTACGGTTACACCCCGGATCCGGCTCGGATTTCAAAACACTGAGTATGAGACTTTGATTTTCGGGTCGATTCTGAGTCAGATTTTTTGGATAAGAATATTCTTGACTAATTATATTAGGTAACTACTAAAAAAAAAAAAATGTGTTGCAAACTTTAGAAATAAAGTTTAAAAATAGTTTCTGATATGCATATGACATAAGTATATAACTATGCAACTTGATATATTTAATATTGTTACCCAAAAAAAAAAAATTAAATTAATATTAATTACAAAAACACATGTTTTTAAATATCGGTTTTTCACAAAACCCAAATCGGTTATAGCTTGAGTCACCAGGTTTACCGGTTCAACTGCGGGTCTGGATCGTGTTCTAAAACACTGTAAAAACAAAAATTGAAAAATTAAGTTTTTCAAAAAAATTAAAACAAAAAATATACCCGCCCTTTCATCCTGCTATTCTCGATTTCCTTAAAAAGGGCGCTCAACCAACAAGAACAGTTCATGATATTTCAAAGAAGGCAGGGATTTTTACGGAATTAAGTCTCAATAAAACGAAATTGAATTAATGAACTAAGTATGCTCAAAACCCCGATTCAAGTAGTCATTTATTTGGTACCTCCCAAGGATCAGGAACTGCCATTCTAACCCTTCTTGGGGGATTCCATCCACAAACGCAAAGTTTATGGCTAAAAGATCAACTCGCTCACTTGTTCACCAATTCTTTCCCACTACAAACTTTTGAGAAGTTTATGTCCAAGCTAGGTGTTCAAAATTCTGTATCATCAACTTGCGGAAGATATTGGGTTTAGGATATATGTCAAGAAAATCTTTTTTTTTTATAAGCCCTATCGGCTGATCCGGTCGGCTCCGAGAGGATCGCACTTAGTGCTACAAATTGGACTAGCCCGAAAGTGTACCACACTGCTTGACCCGAGTTTGGAATACCTTTCAAGAAAATCTTTTAGATACGATTATTGAATATGATCCTTGTTTTAACTGTATCTCAACTATTCTTTTTTTTTTATTAACGCTGGATAATTATGCTACTACAACTATGAGAAATATTACAGATGATTCTACAGCTGACAATTCTACCTGTTGTATAATGATTCTAACCGTTGTATGATGATTCTAACGTATCTCAACTATTCAACTTAAAAATTTCTACCATTATATAAAAATAAAACGTGGGGAGAGTATTAGTGAACAAGGGAGTAAGTTGATCCTTGATTGATATATGCTTTCATTAATGGGAAAAAAAAGATGTAGTCATGTAAATTTTCGTGGTTAAGACCTCAATTTCGTAGAAAAGATTTTGTTCGCTTCGATATTTTCTTTTATCAAAAAAGAAATCATTGATGTGTATATTGTACAGCATTGTATAATGAGATATACGAAATACTCAGATCTCAACCTATATAAGAATAATCGATTGGATAAAAACCCTAAAAACACTAGCCATATATTTGTAAATCGTTACGCTGTTGAACATTTTAGATTTTCGTCTTTTTTATTGTCGTAAGACCATCTACGATAGGGAGTATTAAAAAATGAGTTTCAACTGTTAAAACCTTTCCGATGAAAGTGTTAATATATTGTGTCAACTGTTGTAAAGTTTAAACTATTGAAAAATAAAAATTATGGTCCAGCGCCGCCGTGGAACTATTTTTACAAGTTTATTGGGGAGAGTAAAAATTAAGTATGTGTGAATAGAATTTTATAAGCCTATTGGGCTGAGTAAAAAAATTAATCTAATGTGAAGTAAATGTTGTACTTTATACGGAGAAAGTCCATCACATTTGCCAACCCATGGTTTAAGTAAAATGATGGAAAAGCTTTTTACTAAGTTGATGACTAATCTAAGTCTATTTGGTGACAAATGGCTTAAACTAAATAAACTTGGTGATTAATCTAACTTAGTGAACAAGATATGCAACCGAGTGACAAATGGCAAATGCTAAAGCTCACTTGGTGTCTAACTTTGATGACTTAGTAACAAGTGTCAAAAGCTTAAGCAAACTCAATGACACATGTCAAGTTACTTTATGACTAAGCTTTGTGAATCTCTCCTATAAATAGACATCTTACCTCTCCATTAGAAATACACTCATACAGTTAAAAACTCACAAATTCATGCATAAGCTTCCACATACAAAAGTTCCAGCAATACCTCTAGTCTTTCAAAATAAGTTTCGAGAGTATAGCGTGGTTGTTGGTTCGCAAATTCTGTTTTGGGTGAAGCAAAACAGTCTCACGTGGTGTAGCCCAGCATATGCGTGTGGGGGGGGGGGGGGAACTCTTCTCTCCATAAATGAAATCCTCAACAAAATACCTCATAAGGTATATGGCAAAATGCCAAATGAACTTTGGAAAGTTAATGTACCTTCGTACAAATACATCAAAGTGTGGGGGTGCCTAGCAAAAGCGGCAGTGACACCTCCTAAAAAGGTCACAATTGGACCAAAAATTGTGGATTGTATATTCATCAGTTATGCACGCAACAGTAGTGCATATAGGTTTTTCATTCATATATTATACCGTACATTAATGTCAATACAATCATGGAATCAAAGACTGCTTCATTCTTTGAAAATATAGTTCCATGTAAGGATAAAAATATCCAAAACGAACTCGTGAAGAAATAGATGCGGTGACCTCGGTTAATGAGGCAAGTACTTCTTGCACTTCTATAATCGAAGCAGAAGAAATGAGAGACGAACCTATATGAAGCAAAATAGCTCGTAAGGAAAAGTCATATGGTGAAGATTTTATAATGGTAGTTCTCACTGAGAATGAGCCAAAATCTTACGCTGAAGCCATGTCTACACCTGACACACCTTTTTGGAGAGAAGCAGCAAATGGTGAAATAGATTCTATAATGAAAAACCATACCTACGAGTTAACAGAGTTACCTCAAGGGTTCAAAGCACTAGGGTGTAGATGGCTAATGAAAACCAAGTTGAAACTTTATGGCTCAATTGATAAGTACAAGGCAAGACTTGTGGTGTAAGAAAACATACAAAAAGAATGTGTAGATTTCTTTGACACCTATTCTCATATGATGAAAATAACTTCAATCAGAATATTGATTGTAATTGCAGCATTAAGAGACTTGGAAATCCATCAAATGGATGTTTAAACTGCCTTTCTAAACGGATATTTAGAAGAGGAGATATACATGAAGCAACCCGAAGGATTCATTGTCCAGGGTCAAGAGCACAAAGTCTGTTGACTTGTGAAGTCATTGTATGGGCTCAAGCAAGCACCGAAATAATGACATGAAAAGTTTGACACTGTAATGATGTCAAACGGATTCAGCATCAATGAATATGATAAATGCATCTATTTCAAATGTACTCCTAGCGGATATGTTTTGTTGTGTTTGTACGTTGATGATATGCTCATCATTGGCAAGAGCAAAGAGATCATCCAACGAACCAAAAACATGCTTCATAGTCGGTTTGACATGAAAGATATGAGTCTTTCGGATGTTATTCTCGGCATAAAATCACGAGAACTCCTGATGGGATAATTTTATCTCAGGATCATTATGATGAAAAGATACTTGAGAAATTTTAAAATTACTCAAGTGGAATTGCAAAACTCCACTAGGCACTCAACTGCACGTAACTAAAAACGCAAACGAGTCAGTGTCGCAAGTGGAGTATGGAAGGATCATTGGAAGACTAATGTGCTTAACCAATTGTACACGACCTGATTTAGCGCATGTGGTAAACATATTAAGTCGCTATACAAGCAATCCATGTCATATACACTGGAAAGCCATAACAAGGGTATTGAATTATTTACGATACACCAAAAGTTATGGGTTGCACTATGGTAAAGAACCAAGAGTCTTAAAAGGATACAGTGATGTAAACTGGATATCTGATTCTAAGAACTCGAAATCCACAAGTGGATATGTGTTTACACTTGGAGGTGCAGTGATATCTTGAAAATCTTCCAAACAAACAGTATTGGCCATATCCACAATGGAATCTGAGTTTATTGCTTCAGACAAAGCATCTGAAGAAGCAGAATGGCTTCGTAATTTGTTGGAAAATATTCCAATGTGGGAGAAACCAGTCCCACCTCTACGCATACATTGGCGATTGTCAGTCGGCTATAGCTTGGGCACTGAATACTCTCTATAATGGCAAGTTGCGACACATAAAATGACGTCATAAGACCATTAGACACTTGATCTCAAACGATGTAATATCTGTGGACTATATAAAGTCAATTGATAACTTTGCGGATCCATTTACTAAAGGTTTATCGAGAGATCAAGTTTTAAAATCATCTAAAAGAATGAGTTTATTGCCTACGACTAAGGATGTTTGATGGAAACCCCACCAACAAGACTGAAAATCTCAAGAAATTGGTTCAAGGGGAAAACTAAATCAAACAATATCCGATAAAAGCACTGAAACCTGCTCATATCCCAAGATGATAACAGTGCTCATATAAGTAAAAGGTTAAGCATTGACTTTTAATGAGATAAGACTATGACCTTCATATGCATGTATATAAAGTATAATAGGGTACTTTATTGTGTTTATGACAGATTCACATGTCAATCACCTAGTGAGTGTGAAATGGAGCCGTTTCTAGGAGGTAATCATGCTACAACCTCCAACTTCACTCATGAAATACCAGGCAAGTTCACGGCCAAAATGAACACAAACATGAGAACTTAACACCACTAGAAAACGCAGCGGTGTTAATATATGTTGACTTGGTTTAATTACATAAACTTTCAGGTGGTTCAAGACATCAAGTTCACCACCAGAAAAGTAAATTCGACAAATACTAACAATGAGTAGTTCAAGGTTGGAAAATGCTACTACATCACATACAATTATTTTTTTCGCTTATACTGTCATAAAGCCAGTCTGTCTTGTCCTAGTAAAGTCTAGTCAGTCGAGTTTGTATAAGTTTTTTTCGAGTCTTGCATATGTTTAAATTACTTATATTCATGTGGGGGATTGTAACTATTTTTACAAGCTTATTGGACTGAGTAAAAATTAAGTATGTGTGAATAGAATTTTACAAGCATATTGGGCTGAGTAAAAGATCTAATATATTGTGAAGTAAATATTGTACTTTCTATGCAGAAAGTCCATCATATTTTCAAGCCCATGGGCTGAGTAAAATGATGAAAAAGCATTTTACTAAGTTGATGACTAATCTAAGTTTATTTGGTGACAAACGGCTTAAGCTAAATAAACTTGGTGACTAATCTAACTTAGTGACCAAGCTATGCAACCTAGTGACAAATGGCAAATGATAAAGCGCACTTGGTGTCTAACCTTAGATGACTTAGTAACAAGTGTCAAAAGCTTAAGCAAACTCAATGACTCATGTCAAGTTGTTTTATGACTAAGCTTTGTGTATCTGTCCTATAAATAGACATCTTATCTCTCCATTAAAGATATACTCTCATGCACTTGAGAACTCACAAAGTCATACATAAGCTTCCACATACAAAAGTTCCAGCAATACTTCTAATCTTTCAAACTAAGTCTCGAGAGTATAGTGTGGTAGTTGATTCGCAGATTCTTTTTTGGGTGAAGCAAAACAGTCTCACGTGGTTTTATCCGGGGACTCAAAATCGTACAGAGACTTGTCTCACGTACGGGCGATTTATTAAGTTAAGCAAAGTGAACATATCACGACTCCACGTATTCGTCTATTTTCATATCGTTTTTCAAACGTTTTACCGCTTTATATTATCGTTATCAGCTCAATTTGTTTCGTAATTTTCAATCTGGATTCTCGCGTCCTAATAAATATCGTTTCATGATTCGGCAAAAAAATTATCATTTGATGTGCAGATTTCATTTGATTTTTATTTTCACCCAATAATTCGAAAGTATTTATTATATAATAAATCTTTTTAAAAAAATATCAAAATTATATCAAAATTCAAGACTTTTTATCTGTAAATAGATACTACTATCATTTCATTTGGATACAAAAAAATGTCATTTTTTATTATAATCAACAATTTTAGTATTTTAATTTTTTTTTGTTAATTGGATCCCAATAATAATTTTTATATGTTATTTTAGTTTTCATGTTAATTATAATCAAATTATTAATATGTAATTATTATGATGTAAAAGATGATTATATAAATTGAAAATAGTAAGGTAAGATGTTGAATTTATAAAACAAATTACTATAGAAGATTAAAATGAAATGAATGTTGAATAAATGATATGGAAAAGAGAAAGAGAAAATAACGTGAAATGCTTTAAAAAAAAATCAATTAGCTAAAAACTCACAAAGAAGTTGGAAATCAAGTAAATACATATGATGTGATAAATTGTATGTCTACCAACAAAAATACCATGGTGTAGAATTTAGGATATTGAGTTAATTATGGAAAAAATTATGTATATGGGATGCAATTTCACTAAAAAAAAAGTTAAAAAATAATATTGATAATGAATCGAACGTTAAAACTACCGTACATAGTTTGTTTAATGGAGCTAGACTATTTAGTTTAATAAACAGGTGCGCATTGTTACCATTGGCACACGTGACATTTTTGCATTATTTCATATGGATGATAGGTGTCTCACGTAACATTGGATATCGCACTTTCTATCACAGGTGTAGAGTCTGTAGACTGTAGTACATTCAAACTGTAGTACAACTTTTATTCTTTACCCTCCTTTTTGTTTCGTTTGATCAACACGTCACCTTTTTATTGGGTTGTCACTCCGTTATATTCCTTGTTTGCTCAAAATGCGAGTGCCGACAAAACAATAAAAGATACAAAAAAAAAAAAAATCAGTTCGACTGAAAAGTATCTTCAAGAAAGTAACAAAAATAAATATTTTCACTATTTCAAATCATTTGTAGAAAAATTTGAGTTTTATGAATGGATTCAAGATCTCTCTCGAGACCATGATTATCCTTCGAACCCACTAAGGTTTCTAAAAAAAAAATTTGTTTGATTAAAATAAAAATTTAAAAAACGCACCAATCACGAATCATCATGTGTCAGTAGATTCCGCGAACAGTTCAAGAAAAAGACCAAAATCGGTCCTTATTTGGTGTTTTATGTGACCAATTTTTATGTTTCTAAGAGATCCACGCAATATTTTTTTCTAAAAACTCTTTTAAAAACCTGCGATAATCATGTCCTTGTAATCCATCGACATGACAGCTGTATTATTTAATAACGGAAATAGCATTTGGTCAAAGAGGTCGGTTTAGATATCGGATTGAATGGTATCATTGAAATCGTTAAATAAGAGGGGGACATATACCTGTTGCTCAAAAAAAAAAAAAAAAGAGGGGGACATATACCAATCCAAGAATAGAAAACAGTTCAGTCATATTATACTGTACATCAGTGTTTCAAAACCGGTTCTGTACATTTATGAACTCTACATTTATTTGTAGCGATAGATAACGTACATTTCATGTTGTGGACCACTTTTGGATTTTGCATGGTTGGGCGGTGACGACCCTGCCGTGAAATATGAAACCGGGGATAAACGCATCTAATTTTTTTTTATGTTTCCACAATTACAATTTTTCCTTCATTAATTGTCTTTAAACAATAATTATCTCGGAATTTAGAACCAGAAATCCATTAATAAGAAGAAAAAGACCCTTTTTTACAATAACCCTAAACAAAATCTACTCGAGGAAAAGAAAATAAAAGAAGATGGAACATAAACGACATAACTATTATCTTGAAATAACTAGCTAGAAACTAAGTTTTGCAAATGCATATATTTTTCGAGGAGATCATACAATGCAACGATTGGGACCGTTTGTCGCTGATCGTTACTATACTGATCTTACGGTGTACATTTTCACTACCGGTCAAAGGCACAAAGCGGCCTTAACGTCAAGCCTCCAAGCGAAACCTCCATTGTCCATCCTCCAAGCGTCGCAAGGCACCGTGACGGAGCTTCTCTCACGATCTTGACACGTGAACTGTAGTTTCACCCTGCATGTGAAAGCCGGGTACGTTATCATCGGCCTATCCCTCATCACCAACCGTACGATAACGTGAAAACTATCGCCGCTCATATTCTCCGGTGAACCTTTTTCCTCCGGAATATTATCCCTCGCCATCTTTCTGTAAGCGTCGTTTGTCCACGTCACTCTACCTAAACAGTCCGATATGAAACCAGGACACGTGTCTCTCACAAGATTCATCTTCCTTTCTTCGTCAGACCTCCCTAGACCATAGCCGTCCATCCAGGCGTCCGTTACACGCTCCACCGTCATACAAGAAGAAATCACCACCTTCCTCCGCATAACATCCACCGTCTGGTAAGCCGGAGTAAACATCTCACCGTCGTCGCTGAAACTCAGCCAAAACGGACCGTGCTGCTTCTCCACCGACGGCACCGACACTTTAAGATCTGTAAAATCACCTTCATCCGGCGTCTCAGGCAACAGAGAAAGTGTCACCATAGTATGTCCGCCGTGACCGACAGATTTATCTGATTTTCTCCGCGGAGTGCACCTCCTGGCGTTACCACTATTCTCTTTCTGCTGACATTTCCTCTTTCTTCTTCCTCCTTTAAAGACATAGGGGCTTCCGCCACCGCTCTCTCCGCTGGATACGGGCTTTCCTCCGCTGCCGTCGCTAGTTGGTTTGGGAGCTATGGGACGAAACCGAAGCATGATGCGATCTGCTTTAGACAGATCGTAATGGTACGTTCCACCTCCACCGGCGTACCTTGCTATGCAACACCCTCCCCTACTGTCCATCGCTCTCTCTCTCTCCCGCTCTCTGTAGTTTGTATAGAAGAATGTTTGAGAATAAGCTAATAAGATTTTACTGGAAGTGAGGAACATTGAATCAATGGTTAAGGGTTTTATAACGTCTGTGAGCTGAACACGTGTTGAGTCTACACTCGTGCTTTGGTCTACAAGGATTGTGATCTATACACGTGTTGTAGCTATAAGCACCCTAGTGCTGGGTTTTGTTGGTCTTGAAGGGTTTTGGTTGGTTGCACATGGAAAGTTTTTTATTCTTCTCCCTACTTCGTTTCTTTTCTGCCTAAGTTATTCGTAATAAAAAGTTTATATTCTCCCTAGTAATAATAGTATCAGCGACATAGAATGATAAATGTGGCGCCGACAAAGAAAATGGAAAAATGTAAATCTGTATTTGCATTATTGCATTTATATACTTTCTAATCTTCTACTCCCTCCGTTTCATAATATAAGTAGTTTTAGCTAAAAACGCGAAGATTAAGAAAATTATTATGTTTTTAAAAAGTATTTTATAATAAATAGGTTAGATATAATTTAACCAATAAAAAATAAGTCTATTTAATTTGATTGGTCACACTGTATTCAATAAATATAAAAGTTACCTAAAATACGAAAACTACTTATATTTTAAAACAAAAATATTTTTCTAAAACTACTTACAATATGAAACGGAGGGAGTATAATAGTTTGAGCTTGGTTCGTGCTACGAGCTATCGTCTCGATAATGAAAATGAAACTACATTCATAGTTTCTTTAGTTATAATGGTAAACGTGGCTCATTATCGTTCTGGTAGAAACAAATATATATGAACCATAGGTTGTAAAACTCCTCGAGTGAAATAGCGTACTTTGTAAGGTTAAATATTCATTTGCCATCCGGGTGCCAAACCATCTGAGCACTAGGTCCAGTGTGAGTAGTAGATAATATACGATGGTGGAATTCCTTATTCACATTCGTTTTATGGATCAATTGCATGTTTCTAGATAAACAAGGTAACTTATTGATGTCAAAGAATATAATTATAAGAACACATTCTTGTTGAACATTTTGTATTTTGGATCAAGCTTTTTGTTATTTCAAAATATTTATTTAACTTACTTAGTTCATTAAAATAGTAGGCGATCACTAATTTTAGCACTTGCTTTCAAATGTTTTTAGATATTCATTTTATTGGAGCACCTCCATATGGATTTGAATATTTTAAGAATAACTGGTTAAGGAAAAAAAAAAAAAAAAAAGAGAATGAGATATCAATTCAAAAGTAAGCATTTATTATTATAACCCTATAAAATACCTTTTTCCGTCTTTCATACGTGTTATATTTAGTGGTAAAGGAATTCCAGCCGGAGCTTCCATCATGGGTTCGATTCTCTTTGGCCACCCATGGACGCCTTAAGTGGCAAGAAAACCCGAATTTCTATAGGCTTCTTGGTGATTAGTTTTTGGGCCTAAAAAGTTTTTGAGATCACACCAAAATTATCAAAAAAAAAAATTATATTTAATGGTTATAGTGCTTTAAAAATAATGAAATTTAGTTATATAATAAAAAGAGAATTAAAATATACATAAAATTGTTAAAAAACTATTTTCGGTATTTGTTTGTCCGATGAGGCTGCTCTTATACATATGGGACGGGTAATTAAAAGATTTATGTCTACGTTTTAGGATATTGATCACACAATCTAACTAGGGATGGCAATCAAGGACCTAGACCGCGGGCCTGATCCGTAAAAATTTGCTACGGAGCGGGATTGGGCTGCCATTTGGTAAGCCCGTAAAGATTTGCTGCGGGACTGGCTCAAAGCGGGACGGGCCGAAAGCGGGATGGGCTATAGGTTAACCTGCGGGATTTTGAAGACCCGCAACCCTAAGTCCCGATTTCTGCTTTCAACTAAAATATTGAGATAGAGAGAGAGAGAGAGAGAGAGAGAGAGAGAGAGAGAGAGAGAGAGAGAGAGAGAGAGAGAGAGAGAGAGAGAGAGAGAGAGAGAGAGAGGGCGATTCGACGTTATGGAGCTCCGATGATGGTGGTTTCAGGGTCGATGATGCTTCTGGTCTCTCAAGCGCCTTCGGTCTGCACTAGTGGAGCTTCTTCGAGCCAACATAAGAAGTTTGAAAACTCACTTTCCACCGAAGAAGAAGATCTAGTCTCCACCATGGGTTCTTCATAGTTTTGCCTATATGTATTTGTATGGAAACTCTGTTGAAGGTCCGTTTCACGTTTCGGAAACGTTTTGGAATCGGAATCTTTCGGAAACTTGCGGAAACGCATTGGAAACTCGTTTCTTAAAATTTTCAGTTTGGAAACTTGCGTTTCTATTTTGGAAACTCGCGATTCTGTTTTGGAAACGTTTAAGAAACTCTTTTTTATTTTAGAACAATTTCTATAAATAATAATAAATATAAGGATTAGTTTGTTATTTTAATAAATTAGAACAATTTCTTCATGTTGTGAAAGGAACTGCAGCACTTACAAGTTTATACATTCAGCAACAAGAAACAAGATTGCTCCGCAAAGAGCAGAAGATTTGGTATTTGTGCACACTAATCTTCGTTTTCTTATGCACACTAATCTTCGTCTTCTATCTAGAAGAAATCTTGCCTACAAGGATGGTCCCAATCATATGTGGGACTTTGGAGGTGATCAATTTGATTCACTGGATGAGACTAATTTTGGGAGACTTGAGTTTGAGGATTTTTCTCTTGATGAACCTGAGTTCGAAGCGGTCATGTTTGATGGAGCTAATGAAAATGAGGCTGAAGATGTTGTTATTGGTCTTTGACTTTCTGTTATGATTTTTATTTTAATTAAGCTATTTGATATTTAAGTACTGGGTTTTGTTATTTTGAATTTTTTATATGACTTTGATGCTTAATGATGATTTATTTTATTTTCGTATGATTAAATAGAATGGCTATTTATTTATTTGTATTATAAAATATACTAAACATAATCAAATGAATGCACATATTAATCAATATATATATATAATATATATACGTTTCTAAAACGTTTCTAAAGCAAATAAAAACACAAATCACGTTTCCACGTCTCGAAACGCTTCGTTTCCGCGTATCCGTTTCCGTTTCCATGCAACCTAGTAATTAACTATTGATCACTTTAGCGCTTGATTTTTTGAACAATTTGATATAGTATTAATTACACTGTGTTGACCCCAATTTTTTTTTACTGTAAACAAGGACCGTTGTTATTTACTTGAACTAACTAGTTTGGTTGTCGACAAAAAAAAAAAAACTTACTAGTTTGGTATTAATTAGTATTTTTAGATAAAGACAACCTTCTATTACGCCAATATTATGGAAGACAGTCTTTTGTTTTATTATTAACTAAGTAAACTGTACTATATTATATAATAACAATATCAAGCTTCAGTGTCTAAAAAATAATAATTAGTTTTTCTTCTTCCAATAAAATACTGCGAGAAAATATTGTTTCTATTTATATTCCGTTAAATTATTAAGGCCTTCGTAATTATCGATATTCAAATCTGAAAATATATGTTATGACTATATTCTAAATACTGATGCTCGCATTTTAGGGGTATACATTGCGAACGTTTTTATAAACAGATACTCCTTCCGTTTCAATTTAAATGTCGTTCTGGAGAAAAAATTTCGTTTCAAAATGAATGTCGTTTTATGATTTTAATGCAACATTTATTAATAAGATTCTTCTATTTATTTTTTTATTGGTTGAAATATGGTTAGATGTATGGATAATGATATTTTTATTTTGAAAATGTACAAAATTAAATGTTTTCTTAATCCGTATGTATAAGTGTAAAACGATAAATAAAGTGAAACCAAGGGAGTATTTTTTGTATGTGTAGATTTAGGCTACGTTATCCGATATCAGGTTCTAGAAAGATCGATTTACCACTAATCTTAAAGGGTAGTACTTTGGTTAAAATGACATCATTCCTATCCTTGTGAACGACATTAATATTCTTGGACTCTTCGTATATTTTCTTTGCCACACTATAGACTTATTCTTGGGTTTATCCCTCACTAACCAATAGGATTGTATTATTTTATATTCTATATCTTTTAAAAAAGTAAACAAAATATTGTCAAATTATATTATCTTTTTAAAATTAAAAAGTAAAAATAAATAAATAAAAAATAATAGGAATTACAAAAAAAAATATTCTTAAATCCTAGAAGAATTCTCAAATCCGTTGATTCTTAAATCAGACATATAGATTTCAAAATCAAACATACGGAATTCAAAATCAAAATAAATGGATTATTAAAATCAATCAAATGGATTTGCAATAAATTCAGTTTTATAATAAAACAAAGTATATAAAAAGTAAAACACATTCATATATCATACGTTTATAAAATCTCTCCACATATCTGTTGCTATTGTGGCTCTCACTTGATTGGCATGTTCTCTTTGCTGATCTTGAGTTACAAGAATTTCTTCATCATTGTTATTAACTTCTTCAACATCTTCTACATCCTCAGAGTCTTTTTCTTCAGGAAAATTATCTGTTCTACAAAACTTTCGAAGAAAATTATGTGACCCAACACACGCAAGTACGATCTCTGTTTGTGTCTTGTAAGGAAAAGAGGGTGCATATTTAAAAATTAGAAACCGAGATTTGAATATACCAAAAATTCTCTCGATAACATTCCTCAAGGAAGCATGATGATGATTAAACAACTCTTTATCATTCTGAGGAGTAAAATCCTGACCAGAAAACTCTTGTAGATGGTATCGAACACCTCGATATGGAGCTAAGAAGTTCCGACGGTTTTCAAAACCGCAGTAACCTAGATAAAAATTTTCTGATATTAAACAATAAAGTAGTTAATTATCTGGAAAAAATATGTATGATTTACAATATATTTATATATATATATATGTGTACCTTCTGGAACTGGTAGTCGATTAGTGTTCCTTGTTAAAGCATCATTTAATATCTTTGAATCATGAGCTGAACCTTCCCATCCACTAAGTACGTACATGAATTTAAGATCAAAATTACATGCAGCCAACACATTTTGGGATATATCACCTTTTCTGTTGCGGAAAGGAGCTGCATCTTTTTTTTGCACCATTGCAAATATATGTGTACCATCGATAGCTCCGACACAATTCTAACATAGAGTAAAATTATGATCTATAGAAAATAATAACTCAACCATGGTTAAAATATTAAAAAATGTACCTTGAAGTATGGATAAAATCTTGTACTTTCTTTAATCTTGTGAGGTGTTCCGGGTCCGGCGGTAGCCATAAAACTTGGTGAAATTTGGTTTAAAACTTACAAAACTTTGTGAAAATTCTCACTTATAGCAAACTTGGATCTCTTAAAAGTATCTCTTGTATAGCAATACCTCGAATTTTGACCAACTACAAGGAGAAAAGATGCAACCATTTCTTCAAGGCTGATATATCTTGTATCAGTTAAACTTGTCTTCTCTCTGAGAAGATTGCATAACTTCAAAAAAATATTTGGATACATTCGATATAACTCTCTAAAATGAAGAGGATCTTCTTTTAACACATTATCTATATAATCTTGACCAGCTCTTGTGATTGGGCGTCGTGTGGGACGTTCAATTTGCAACTGAAGTTCCCGTGAGATATCGTATACGTGAGATATTGGACATTTTTTGTTAGAGAAAAATTTACAAGACAAATCCATTCAAAATAACAAGCTATAACTCAATATTTGTTTTTTTGTATTTTACTCTCTAAAACACTTATAAATCTATTCAAATCCAAATTCAAATCAAATGCTTAATCAAATCTTTACTATTGAATAACACCTAATTTTAAAATCTATTTTAAAATCATAGAACCAATAACAATGAATTTGAATACAGATTTTGAAAATCATAGAACCAATAACACTAGATTTTGCTTGGATTTTCAAATTCATTAAAATCATAGAACCAATAACACCTCCTTAAACTCTAAGATAAATCTTAAACTCTAAATCAAAATCACTAAACACTAAAACATTCAAGGGTTTAGAGTTTTAGGGTTTAGGGTTTAGTGTTTTGCTGAAGACGTTAAAAAAAAAATTTTAATTTTTTTTTCTGTAGCTGCTATGTCGATAATATTTTGTTTCCTTTTTTAAAAGATATCGAATTTGAAATAAAGAAATCCTATTGGATGGTGAACCTAGGTTCACCTAGGGGGTGAACCCAAGAATAACTATTTTAAAATACATATTCCGTCAATTGATAAATTAGACTAAACTATATGTCTTACAAGAATAAAGGTTTTTTTATCAAGCAAGATCCAAAAGATGAGGATCGATTATAATTACAATCATTGACCAAGTCTCAATTTAAAGGGAAATAGCATCTTAATTAAATTTTTAGTGATTGTGACAAATTAGATTTCAAAGGGGACAAGATGATCTCATGCCTAAGCGTCTTTAAAGATTTAGTGCCAATGGAGTTTAGGTAACCGTTCTTGACATAAAGAAGGAATCCATATATGTATAACTTATTTTGGTAGATATATCCCTTGTATATTATTTGATAAGCATTACCATTCTTTTTGTAGCCACATGTCATCACTAGAATGATTCTTAGAATCATTAGAGAAATATGTTAGTCCATCTAATTATATAATAAGCTTTTTATTAAACTAACAATAAATTCATCATTAATGTACTTTATTATTTCCTTAAATAAAATTTGCGGAATTGACTAATGTGGTTAAATTATATATGGCAATTAATGATTTTGAATAATAAAAATTTGATAAAAAATAGTGTATCTTTTATCATATTTGTTTAATTTAAAAATATTAAGTAAATTAAACAACCACAATAACCATATAATAAAAATTTAGATTTTTATGTATATGTTATATTTTGAATTTTTACAAAAGGCTATAAATTACTAAAACTGTTAAAAGTCTCACATTCAAATTTTATGATCCATGGTTTAAAATTTTTGTTACGACAAAATACAAATGATTACAAAAATTATATAAGTAAAAAGTCTAATTTAATTAATTATTAAGATTATTATATATATCGTTTTAAATTAAACTATAAAACATATAAAATACAATATTTTAGTTTCAAAATTTACTTTGAACAGTTTTTTTGATAAAAGTTTTGAACGATCATTGACAACTTATTTTTTTGAAAATTATAAATTACTAAAACTATTAATCCCACAAAAAATTTTTGTTATCAGTAATTTAAATTTTTTCTATAAAAGATACAAATGATCAAAAAAACTATATGAGTAAAATCATCATTTAATAGACATTCATATTAAAAATATACTAAAATATATTATCTATGTTAGTATCATTTAAATTTAATAAGATATCCTATCAAATATAAAAAAAATATTTTTTGGATTAATAAAATAGATTTATATGTTCGCACCAATTTAATTGTATATTTAATAGTTACTGATTTTTAATTATTTAATATATATTTATTATTTCATAATATGTAAAAATATTTAATACATAAAATAATTTATATATATAATGTTGATTACGCGCAAGGCACAGATCTTAACCTAATATGCTATTATGAGTTTACCATATAAGGCGAACTCTTATGCATAAACCATGCATGGACAAAACTTTAATACATCCATCAAATATGGTACTTAAAAAATTCTGATTTTTGAAGATGATTTAGTCAGATCTGAGAAATCACATATATATATTTTTTGGATAAAGGATTTGAGAAATCATATTAAGTAACCGTGTTTGATGGCCGGAGACTTAATAGCTTGTTCGTTATAAGCCATTTGGTCTGATTAACGGCCATAAATATCGATCCAAGCAGTGGCGGAGCCAGATAATGGTTTCACCAGGGGCAATACAAGATTTGACCTAAATTTATAGGAAGCATTAGAAGAAATTTTATCATCTAAACCATAGAAAATTTAAATAATCAATGGAAATTCAAAAAAATCAATATTTCATAGGGGGCAGCTGCCCCCCCCCCCCCCCGCCTTTCTTCATGCTCTTCCTCCGGGATCCAAGTTTTTCCATATGGGATAAATTAAATATTTAACCAGAGGACCTAGGCAATAAGAATAGAGAGAAGAAAAAAAGAATAGAGAATTTTTTCAAAAAAAAAAAAAGAATAGAGAAGAGTTTGATGATTTTTTCCGTATTTTAACAAATGATGTTTTTAGAGTAAACTTTATTTTAGACACCAGTTCTAACCCAAAAGGTTGTTTAAAATCATAGTTTTTTTTTTTGCTAAAATTTGGTGCAATGTTAAAAAATTATACTCCCTCTGTTTCATTATAAGTGTCGTTTTAGGTTTCGGCACACGGATTAAGGAAACAATTAATTTTGTACATTTCCTATAGAAAAACACTATTACCTATACATCTAACCATATTTCAACTAATAGAAAAATAAATTTTACATAAAATTAATAAATTTTGTATTGAAAATCGAAAACGACACTTATTTTGTAACGGAAATTTTTTTCTAAAAAGATATTTAATATGAAACGGAGGGAGTAGTTATTGATATTTACATTATATTTGGGATAGAGTTCAAAGGTGCGAGGGAATCTAGAAAATGTTATGGATGGGTCGTACTTTGCAAGAGGACACGCATGCGGATACGTAAAGAAATCTTATTAGCTGATGATTACAGTGTTACTATATTATTTTATAGTAATAACTGGTACTCTCTCCGTTTCAAATTATTTGTTGTTGTAGGATGAAATTTTTGTTTCAAAATAAGTGTCGTTTTATAATTTCAATGCAAAATTTATTGATTTTATATTTTTATCTATTTTTTAATTGGTTGAAATGTAGTTAAGTGTATTGGTAATGATGTTTTTATCTAGTAAATATACAAAATTAAATGTTTTTCTTAATCTGTGTGCCGAAATCTAATACGAAAAGTAATCTGAAACGGAGGGAATATTGAATTTGGCCTCAAAAAATACTAGTATTGAAATAATTGCTGTTAAAAATAAATTAACAAAACTCAGTAGTTAAGCATACACCCATGACCCATCTATTTTTATATGGTTTTAAGTACAGCACATTTATAGCCGTAAATGTTCCCTTTATATCCAAAATCTTTCTTTGACAGAGACATCAGAGCTCAAATATTCAAATTTAATTCGGTATAAGTCATTGTAATTATGATTATGCACTATAAATATGATAATGTTAGAATTTTTCCTTATAAATATTGGGTTTTAAACGTCGTAAAATAAAGATATATCATCTTTTGTTTAGACCTGGTGACTACATTTACAAATTGGTATTCCATAAAAAAGTTAGCTTTTGTTCTTTTCTTCATGAACTATAAACGTAAATAACATATTCTTTAGAAAAATGTATGAAGATTGTCCTTCCATCTCAACAATTAACTATATATCTAAAATTTGGTTAATTCATTTTTAAACCAAATTATAATATATAAAGTGTATAAAAATAAAATATCATCATATTTTGGCAACAAAAACGGTTATTATATTATTCAAAAAAAAATATATATATATATATATAAGTGTGTGTGTATGAGCGTGTCAATTCATTATTGGTGGGGGAAATTTAGGTGAATTCATTAATTGGTCAACAAGGCTTTGGCTTGGTAACCAAAAATGTTCATCCTCTTTTAATATGCCTTTGGAGCACGTGGCACATCGCACACTGGTACCACAATACCTACGTAATTTGAATTTTTGGAATGTTTTTTTTTTTTTTTTGTAACAATGTTAAGATGTTATTACTATTTTCTAATTTTTTACGGAAAGATATCGAGGCAACAAAGAAACAGAATGCATAAATCAAAGCTAAACACACATTCAATCCTAACTATGCAGGGACTAAAATTCTAAACTAAGCATCAAAAACAAAAGATACAAGACAAACTGAACTAACACTTGCCGCAAAATGAAACCCTCAGTAATTCCGAGGACTGAACCCGGTAGAGTTTGGCATGCCCGATGATCAGTCCTTTATGATAGGGCTCTTCAAGAATTAGTCCTTTATGATAGGGCTCTTCAAGAACAACTTATGCAAGCAACTTGCCTGGCAACCTTCACGGATCAAAGCCTTCACCCGCAGCCAAGGCACTAGCAGACAAGGACGAGCTTTATTTGGAGAAGGAGCCACCAAAGCTGCCACACACCACCGAACTTGCATCTTGATGACAGAAATAACAAGCTCCGCCTTGAGTTAAAGCAGCCAGGAGGAAGCCCTAGATCAATCCCCTGATACTTGCAATCCCGCACGCGCCACCACTGAGAAGAACAGCCGTGGTTGACAAGTCCAACGACTGGCCTCCTCGCACGCGCCCCCGCTATGGAGAACCCGTAACGGACCAACCTGACTCGAACCAATGGCAACTCCGACGAACCCCCGAGAGACCGATCGACCGGCTTAAAACAACGGCACCGACGACCACCAAAGAAGCAGAAGAGACACCGCCTCTCAGCCACCCCGGAGACACATAAACGTCACCATCCTAGCGGATCGACTCACCCAACCCGAGAAGACAGAACGAGGAGGCAGAGGAAGAGAGAGAACCCGCCACCGAAATCTAGATCTGACCCAGATCTAGACCACCACCACCACAAACCATCAGAGAGGAGCCTCACATCTGAGCCGCGGCGACGCATAGCCTTAGAACTCCAAGAAAGGAACCGAAGGAGAGAAGGGAGAGGAGAGACGAGAGAAAAGAAGAAAATAGAAGGGAGGGGTGGGGGGGGGGACGACCGGCGTAGGAAGAGGAATGGAGGCGGCGCCGGCCACCCTAACAGCAAGGAGGAGCTAGGTTTCTTTTTGGGAGGATTTAAGAGAGAGAGAGTATTCACTTCTTAAAATTCACTAAAACTGTTGTGGGTAAACTTTTTATAGTGACTGACCCCATCCCGAAAGGCCCCGCATCCAGAAAAATCCCTTAGGATTTTTTTGGAGAGGTTTCAGTACCACCCCGCCGACAGAGAGTCGAACACGCGACCTCTGGCAGTCGTGTGTGAGAATCCCTTCAGTACTGCCGCTAGGCCACCTGAGGTATCTCAAAACTGTTGTGGGTAAACTTTTTATAGTGACTGACCCCACCCCGAAAGGCTCCGCATCCATGAAAACCCCTTAGGATTTTTTTGGAGAGGTTTTAGTACCACCTCGCCGACAGAGAGTCGAATCCGTAACCTCTGGCAGTCGTGTGTGAGAATTCCTTCAGTACTGCCGCTAGGTCACCTGAGGTATCTCGAATTTTTGGAATGTTTCATCAGATAAACTTCAAAAATATTATCAACTCATATTTCTACTAATCTACTTCATTAATAAATTTAAGACTGGATTCAACTATTTGTGATCTTCGGATTAAGACAGGTATGACCGTATGAGGATCATATATAATATATTCAACTTCAAAATGGTTCTATATAAAACTATATATTCATGGAAGTCATTACACAACATGTTGTGTTATTTATCAACTCATATATAAGTAAACCGGGCTTCGTGGTCTGGTGGTAAAGGAACCTCGGCTGAGGTGCCCGCCATCACGACTTCGAGCCTCGGCCACAGCGGATTTAACATCCCTTCCGTTGGGGCGCTGGACCCCCTACGGAGGGATAGTTGGGAATGTGGCTGCCCAGATACCAGAGTTATCAAAAAAAAAAAAAAAAACTCATATATAAGTATATATTTTATATATATATATATATATATATTGCTTGTTTCGTTTAAGATAAACTTCAATCGTAAAGTTTCTGCCCACATGTTACGTCTAGTTCCCTATAAAACATTATTCTCGCGTATGACAGCCTTTAACTTCAATATATAGAGTATTCTCAAATTACACTGTTACTGATAATATATACTCCCTCTCCTCCCGAAATTAAAATGTTTTAGATTTTTTACTTTTTCCACAAAGATAGATTTTCTATATGTTTAAGATATGTTTTTATACTTTTAAGAAATATTAAATGAAAATATTTGAATTGATTAAATTTTATTGGTGAAAAGTTATTGTAAAGTGTATAATAAAGTAAAAGAAAAATTTCAACATCACTCATGTTCCACGAGCGCACAATCAAATTTCAATTTTTTTAGTTAAGACTGCTAAATCCTGCCATAGAGAGTTACATTTTATTGGTTGTTCTATTCCGGTCTAGTTACCTATGTCACCTCAAGTTTGAGTAATAGAATGACCGTTTGACGTAAAAGAAAGTAAAAAAAAAATTAAATTATAAACATTTATTGAATTCTTAATAATCGTGAACACTTTAGAAAATCTTACTTTCGGGAACATACGGAGTAGAGCTTGAAAAAGTATTAGAATGATACGACCAAGATTTAAGCCACATGATAATATCATGTATAACGTAAGAAAAATATTCACATCCCCTATACTCTATGTATTATAAACATGAAATGGTCCAATAATAAAATATGTTGTCCATCTATACATAGCAAATGATATAAATACTATTTCTACTTGATAATTGGAGGGTTTCCCTTTACAGACGTCCCTAGGAATAGTGATTACAATAACTAGACGGGCCGATTTGCTTTCCAAAAGTAGAAGCCGGACAAAATTTGAAACACGGACAATATCTTATCTTTAAGAATATAAATATATAGTACATTGAAAGGAAAACATTTTTGAATCTCACCTGCTGCTTTGATACCTAATTCTGTACTAATTACTAATTAGTATCCCATTCCGGCGAACAGTTTTTCTAAAATACCATCATCGACATCTTTCTTTTTGTTATTAATTAATGACACCAATGGAGATTGCTCTAGTTAAGAGCAAGCATGTTCTACGAATGAAAGTCCGCCAACTATAGTTAGTTAGATATTTGGGAGTTTAAAGAGTTCGTGTGAAGAGAAGAATTAGGTTCGTCTTGAAAGCCGTAAAAGTCACAAAAATCAAGAATCGTAACATGTAAAATAGGCAAATGGTTTGCATCCACGTGTGGGGAGTGTAATCTCATTGGCAAACCAGGATGAGTCATATAAGCTACTGTCCACGTTAAGGCACAGCTACTTTCCCCATTGGGACAATAACTCTTTGATCCAGTTATACTTATACCAAAGTAGCCACAACTAGGCCTGAAACTTATATCCGAGATCCGTTATCCGATCCGAGATTTATTCCGATCCGATCCGGATCTTGATTTTACGGATTCGGCGGATCCGGATACAGATCCGGATAATAAAATTTTAAGTCCAGATATCCGGATCCGAACTAACTATTTATTTAAAATATCTAAAATTTAATTATATTTATATATGTATACTATATACAATTTTTATATAAAATAATAAATTAAATAAATCATTTTAATTAGCTAGTTTTTAATTTAAATTTAAATTTTTAAATTTTTTTTTTAAAAAAGATCCGGATCCGGATATCCGCGGGTATTCGGATTTTAGGCCAGATATCTGGAGAGCCTGAATCCGGATCCGGATAACAATTTTACGGATCCGGTGAATCCGGATAAATACTCCGGATATCCGATCCATCTCAGGTCCTACTTCTCCCATTTTTCAATCTTTACCCCCAAAACTGATCATTTAAGATCACTAAATTCATAACTTATATAGATCTAGCGACCTAATGTTAGTTAAATACGCTAACTTATGATCATTGTTAGAACTCCTTTTCCCAGTAAGTTTTCGGCAAAACCATTTTTTAAAATAACGAATATTGGACACTATAAAATAGTGTAATCACATGTCAAAATCAATATGCTTCAAATAGGTTAAAATTTAGAAAAAAAGATTTACAAAATATTTCATATTCTAATATAAATTGAGTAAGGAATATATTTGAACTGGTCTCGAATTTCAAGTTTTGCAATTTGATAAATGGACCAATGGTTATTATTTTTGTTACAAATTTATTTTTGAAATTTGCTGAGAAAAGTTAAAAAGGATATATTTTCTAATTTATGATATTAATATCATTATTATGGAATATGAAGTATACAAAAACCAGTTCTGGTTTATTTGTAAAATAAGTCTTAATATTTGTCAAAATGAGAAATGTGAGAATCAATTCTCAAATCTCCACTTTATGACTCTTGTTGACCATATGGGTTATATAAGAGCTAAACTTATTTCATTCTCAACACATCACAATAAATACAAGAAAAATCTCTTTTTTTTTAGTTTACAGAGTCTAAGAATACAACATTAATAGTTTGATAGAATTTGTTTTTCAGTGATAAAAGACAGAATTATACACAATTTTCTCATGGGATTTCGGAATGCTATGTAAATGTCACACTATGGAGAGTTTATATAATTAAAAAGAGAGTGTCTCGCTTCTGCAAACTTGTTTTCTTTCTAAATTCTCGTAGCGGTAATTCATATTATTTATTCGATTTATTTATACAAATGTTTTATAATTATTCAATTTGCCATATTGTATAATTTACGTTTCTACATTACTAGCTTATGATAAAAATGTAAAAATTACAAATGCTTTTGATTTATTTTATTTTATTTGAACGGATCAAATCGAATATCTAGTTAAAAATATTATTTTTCTGATATATGGACATCAAATATATGGATGACCAAATAATGGAAAAATTGATGATCTGAATAGAATAAATCGGATCACAAATTCTTCTAAAAATCCAAATATTTAATTCATGCACACCCCTAGTCTCCGTTGAGCAGATATCTTCTCTTCAAATTGATTTGGGGATAAAAACAAAACGCGTTCTAGTTTTTGAAGCTAAGAATTCTTAATATGGTTATGATCTACAGTCGTATACTCTTATCGAGTGACTAAACCATAAAGCTTCTGTATTATTTGGGAAATTTAATGATTATGTAATCATAACTAAACATGTCGTTTTATCTACTTATCAACAAAAACAAAATTCAATATCAAAACATCAAAGAGACTCTCCAAGATGATTTTTTTTTTCTCTTAACATGGAGTAAATCATCATATCATTTTTATTTCTATTATTTATAATTTTATATTACAAATAATAATAAATTATTTGTAATATATGCAATATTGATAAACAACTTTACCGATAATTTTACTACGAAGTTTTCTCTATAACACTTTGATCGACATATAATTATGAGTGTACCACATCCTCGATGGATGCTCTCTTTACCGCACACAACCATAACAAACGGTTTTACCTATAGTACTTTGAAACCTTCGATAAGTTTGCATCCTATAATCTACAAAAAATTACATCACCTAAATATTGAATCCATACCTGTAATATAACCATTTGAACTTTAAACACTAGTCAATGTTGCTTCCTCGTATAATTTGATCTTTTCAACAAGCTTTTCAATTCGTCGTGGTTAAGAAAAAAAAACTCCATTGTTTTAAATACGATTTACAATGAATAAAAACTTAAAAAGTAATAATCTCTAAAATATCTATTTAAGATTTTATATCACAATATGTGGAAGCCCCCTTGATCCAGTGGTTTGACTAAAAGTTTATTAATCCTTCTACCCCAAGAAATCTGGGTTTCGAGCCCTAGAGAAGACAAAATTATGCGAATTAATGGAAAAAAACTTAAAAGAGATCTGCAGCATGACGCAATGAGTACCGGCCATATTATGCAGTCATGCGTGAACTCTCACAAGGCAGATAGAACTGTCGGCTATAAAACCGTCTGTAATATTTCTCATAGTTTGTATTAGCATAATTATTCAGCGTTAAAAAAAAACTTCACAATACATTAATTTCTTGAAATCTTTTTCTGACGGGTCTCTCGTCAATCTTCTTTTACAGGGTCAATTAGATGGGCCGTTTAATATCGTAAGGTCGTTTGGTTTTATCACCCTCTCTGCTCTCTATATTGTGTTTAACAAATATTGTACTAATTGACTAGTTGACCAACCCATGATTAAAAGAAAACAAAAATTTGCTGGCACAAACTACATTCTTCCGCTCTACCAATTGAGCTAAGATCGGATGTTGATATTGAGTTACATTATTTATATCTATATCATTCTCCTTCAATATACCTCCATGTTTGAAGGCAGTTTCTCGAAATTGGCTCCAAAATATATGTGTCCCCAACACTTTCACGTTCCGACCAAAATCTAGAAACAAGTCTATTGTTTTCAGGTGTGCCTTCTCTGTATTTTGTTTGTTTTGGTTCCTAAATATTTTTGTCTCCTCTCTGTATTTTGTTTGTTTTGGTTCCTAAATATTTTTGTCTCCACTACTTTATGTCTTTATCTGTGTAGTGAATGTAAAAAGCTAGATCGCCTCTTGGTTAACTCCCAGTTCATCTCTGCTTTCCCTAACAACACAGCCCACTTTCTACCACCTTTAACCTCAGACCACTCGCCCTGCCTTATTGACCTATCTTTCCCCCTCCCTGTGGCTGGAACCAAGCATTTCCGTTTCTTCAACTACCTCACCAAGCACCCGCTATTCACCCAGTTGTTTACTGAGACTTGGAATCACGCCGGAAGCATGGCCATTAACCTTGCAAACCTGTGTTGGAAGTTAAAGAGTGTCAAAGGAGTGTTAAAACAACTAAACATAGATAATTTTTCAAACATTCAAGTGAGGGTTTTTGAGGCTAACCGTTTGTTGCAAGCTGTGCAGGTACAAGCTTTGGATAATCCTTCTGAAACTAACCTGCAGCAGGAACGTGATCTTCTTCAAAGGTGGATGTTCCTACGGCGGATAGAAGAGAGTTATTTTCGGCAAAAGTCAAGGGTCAGCTGGCTCAAAGAAGGTGACTTGAATACTGCCTATTTCTTCAGAGTGTTCCAAACTAGGCTCAGCTACAACTCCATTCGCTCCTTCCAACTCCTCTCGGGAGTTTTTATCTATCATCCTCTAGTCATGAGCCTACATGCTGTCCAGAACTTTCAGAGCATCCTAGGTCCATTGAACTTGGCTCCTCCTCCAATCATTTCCACTCTGGAATGTTTCAGCTCCCTCACTGGTTATAGCTGTACTATGGACCTTGCTGCTGCTATGAATTTAATCCCTTTTGCGGAGGAAATCACTCGAACAATGTTCAAATTGAATCCCAACAAAGCCCCTGGTCTTGATGGCCTTACTGCACGATTCTTCAAAGCAACCTGGAGCCTCTTAGGAGAGGAAGTCATTAAATCGATCCAACATTTCTTCTACTGCTCCTTCTTGCCAGCCACGACTAATGCCACAATCCTAGCTCTAGTCCCAATGCACACTGGTGCTTAGCTCATCATGAAATACCGGCCTATATCATGTTTAAACACTGTTTATAAAGTGGTGTCAAGACTTTTAGTGAAGAGATTGAAGCCTATGCTACCTGCGTTAATAATCCCCAATCAGACGACATTTGTTAAAGACAGGCTACTCCTAGAGAACACAGTCTTAACGGGAGAAGTAGTCAACGGTTATCACAAGAGACTCGATCCTAAAAATATTACTATCAAAGTGGATATAGCTAAAGCCTTTGACACGCTATCTTGGGAATTTTTGCTAAACAGTTTAGAAGGTTTGAATGTACCTGCAGCGCTGGTGGGTTGACTTAATAAGTGTGTTTGTACAACGAACTTCACGGTAGGGTACAATGGAAGGGTGCAAGGATACTTCAAAGGAACCAGAGGGTTGAGACAAGGGGATCTACTATCCCCTTACCTCTTTGTCATAGCTATGAATGTCCTCTCGGTCATACTCAACAAGGCAGCATCGGATCTTAAAGTGAAATATCACCATAGATGCTCCTCCTCTAAGCTCACTCACGTATGTTTTGCTGATGATCTCCTGATTTTCATTGATGGCTCACTGTCTTCAGTGCAGAATGTGTTACAGGTCTTGAAAGAGTTTGAGCTTCGCTCGGGGCTCGCGGTCAGTGTCCAAAAATCCTCTTTCTTTGCCTCTGGTCTCACTCAGCAGGAACTGGATACCATCAAAGCGTCTACTGGGATGCACCAAGGCTCTCTGCATGTGTGTTACCTAGGTATTCCTATGTGCACGAAGAAGCTATCTCTCCACAATTGTGAGGTCCTCCTGCATCAAATCAAAGGGAAGTTTAGTTCATGGAGTGTGCGGAGCCTTTCCTTTGCAGGAAGACTACTTCTAATCAAGACGGTTATTGCGGGAATAAACAATTTCTGGTGTTTTACATTTCTACTTCCCAAGGAGTGCATTAAGCGAATGAACTTCCTTTGTGGGATGTTTCTCTGGAATGGGAATATTGAAGGTAGCCACACTGCACGAGTCTCTTGGGAAGTGGTCACTAAGACTAAGGAGCAGGGAGCCTAGGGATTAAAGCCTTGCTAACATGGAACATAGCTTGCTGTTTAAAGCTTTTCTGGTTGCTCTTTTTCCAGTCTGGTTCAATATGGGTGGCTTGGTATAGGAGTGAGGTTTTGGGTGGTAACATGAGTAACTTCTGGACTGCTACGGTGAATCCAAAAAATTCCTGGCTTGCTAATAAGTTGATCAAAATGAGAGGAGAAGTCTTTACCTGGATAAAGATGCGTGTGGGAAACGGGCGTATATGTCGTTTTGGGTGGACAACTGGTCACCTTATGGATCGATGGAGAACTTCTTACTTAGTACTTCTCAGTCTAGACTAGGAATCCCTCAGACTGCTTCCCTTGTTGACATGAATGACGATGGGAATTGGCTACTTCCACCTGCTAGATCAGATGATTGGCTACAACTTCAGATTTACTTAACAACTGGCTCCCTCAATCAAGATAAAGATTACTATGAATGGATACTAGAAGATAAGCCAACCAAGAATTACAGTACTAGCGATGTCTACAACAAGCTTAGGGGAGATGATCAATCCGTACCTTGGGCGAAGGTAACCTGGAACAAAGGAGGATTCCCTCGTCACAGTTTCCTAGCCTGGCTCTTTACCCTCGACAAGTGTCCTACTCGTGATCGATTACTTAGATGGGGACTGCAGAGTGACTCCACTTGCCTCCTCTGTAATGCGGCTGATGAATCAAGGGATCCCCTACTCTTCGAATGCTCTTTCTCGTGGAACATGTGGTCTGCAGTGGCATCAAAGTGAAACTTACAACCACAGCGACAGTGGGCAGATAGTCTAATGCAGATGCAGAGTTTAACTGGGAATAAAATCATCAGACAACTCACCTTACTAGGTTGGCAAGCAGCAATTTACTGGATTTGGACTTAGAGAAACAATAGACTGCATCGCAACCTGTTCCGCTCCACTGATGCGATTCTCCGGTTACTTGACAGGCAGATAAGGGAAAAGATCCTAAGCCTCAGGATCACTTCACGGGTGACATCCTCTAGGCTTATGCAAAACTGGCTATGATCGCCTTCTACTACCGTTTCGTTTTCCTCCATCGTTCTCTCCATCGGAAGCTCTTAGTTTGGGCTTTTGGTTCACTTGATCTTTGATATTGGGTATGGGTTATATTTTAAAATGATCTTGGGACGGCAAACTATAGTTCTATGGGCTTGTAATATTTTTACATTTTCTTTTGCATTTTAATATGAAAACCTTCAGTCAAAAAAAATGTAAAAAAGCTTAGCCCTTTTTGTGGGGATTTCTTTTAGAGGAGATGACTTTTTCTTGTAATAGACTTTAGAATGATAAACTGATTTGCGTTGGAGAACTTATTAGTTATACGAAATCATATCTCATTTATTTTGATTTATAGGTTTTTGTTTTTAATTTGGCATATTGCTATTGAAACCAGTGGCAGAACTAGGTGGGGAGCTGGTGGGGCAGCTGCCCCCCATGAGTTTTTTTAATGTAATTTTGCTTAAAATTTTATTAACGCCTTCGATGAAAAATTGAATTTATAAATATATTACTAGTGTTTTGTTGTTTTGCCCCGGGTAGAAATTCATCCAAGATCCGCCACTGATTGCAACTATTGAAATATGTAGTTCTATTCAACAATTAAGATTGTGAAGGTAAATAAATTTGGATTTGGAGATTAACTTTATAAAAATTGGCTTAATATGTTTTCTTTAAAGGTGTATTAGAAATGATTACATACTTTTAGATAAAAATTAAAAGATGCTTTTATAAATTACTTTATGAAGTTTTTTTATAGGCACATATTTTTACTTATATTTTGATACTAGTTAAAGAAATTATGGATTCACTACTCCGCCAACAATTTCCTCAAATCTAGTAACCTGCCAGATTCGTGCGAGCAGAAATTGTATCCATGAGCGAAAATATGCCTTCATTCCTAAAAATGTCTAAGAAATACCATTTTTGCAAAAAATATCAAACAAAATAATATTTTAAAACACATTTATTTTTAATTTTCTTCTATAAACTCATTGACCAAGCTTTGAAAATCAATATTTCTAAAAATATATTTTAAATTAAAAAATAGCCAAATCACTTAATTTTTCTTGTGACATACTCGAATGAGTATAAGATTTATCAGTTTCAGTTTTGAAAAACTCTTTTCGACATATATAATTGAAACTGTCATCTTTCTATCAACATATAAGATTATGATAATTATTCACGATTTGGCAAACCATATAAAATTATTCAAGTAAATAAAAGTAATTGGAAATAAGAAGCATAATAGCTTAATTATAATGATTTATCAGAAAAAGTGAGATAAAAAGCTTTGTCAATAAGAAATATTTAATTTCATTGTGATTGTAGTAAAAAAAAGACGGCAAGACAACAATAGTTTTATGTTTTTTTTGCTGCTAATTTGTTATTTAAGATTAACAAATTAATCAAAAGATTTTAAGTATCTTATTATTATTTTCATTAATAAACTAATAATGTGTTAATTAATAAACTTTTTTTTAAATTATGATCCATATTTGACTATTTACAATTTTAAACTTAAGCTCATATAGATATTTTTAATAGTTAAGATTAGTAGCGTTAAACTTAAACATGAGGGTCATAAGGTGTTGGGCCCTCCGATAGCTAAAGCCCAAGATAACGCAGCCTCAGCCCATGAAGTTAAAACCCTTGTTCAACGGTCGAATGGTGAAAACGGAGGAACGACAAAACAAGCTGGCTGTAAGACTCAAGCATTGATTTTACGGAACCTTTTTGATCCATTCTTATCTTTTTGTCCAACTTAGTTAACTTTCCAGCTGTATAGGCTAGCTGTATGGATAAGGATTCCAGATTGTTCTACTTGGGTCCTTATATACTAGAGTTCCATTGTCTTATGTAATCAAGTTGAATACAGTCTTTAACAGTTTCCCAGTTCATCTTCTTCATATTCATATCGTATCAGAGACACTCTGGCCTTAACAGGTGTCAATGGCGGATCCTTTGAATCCCTACCCCTTTCCAAGCAATTTCCATGTCCTTAGTTCAGTGACCTTGAAGCTTAATGACAGCAAGTACTTGCTGAGGAAGACATAGCAAGCTACAAACTTCTAGGTTTTGTGAACGGTGCAGCTCCATCACCAGCTCCGACTCGCATCATGGCTCGTGGAAATGACCAGATCGAAGTAAAAAAAAAACCGCTGTACGAGCACTGGTCCTGCACTGACCAGCTAGTCTGTTCGTGGATCTTTGGGACTCTGTCCGAAGAGGTCCTTCACACCTTGCTTACTTCACGAGATGTGTGGTTGTGTCTCGCAGAGAACTTCAACAAGAGCCCTCTCTCAAGATATAGCTTGAAACTTCTTACGGAGAAAGACAAGAATTTAGCGGTGTATTGTCGTGAGTTCAAGACTGTATGTGAGTCGTTGAGTGCAATTAGGAAGCCAGTTGAAGAATCAATGATTTTTTTGGCTCTCTTAATGGCCTCAGCAGAGAATACGATCCGGTTGCAACAGTGATTGAGAGCTCCTTGTCTCAGTTTCCAGATCCAAAATTTAACGATGTTATCTCAGAGATTCATAGCTTTGATGCAAAACTGTGGTCATATGAAGATGTATGAGAAACTACACCTCATCTTGCGTTCAATGTTAAGCAAAAAGGTTACAACCAAGAGTACAACTCCAACGCACTGTCATACAATTCCTCATCACCGTGGAAGGTCGGGTTTCTCAAGAGTAAGAGGAGGATACACAACACGAGGTAGAGGCTTTACTCAGCATCAGACGACACCTAACACTCAGGGGGAACGACCCACCTGTCAGATCTGTGGGCGTATTGGCCACACTGCCCTAAAGTGTTATAATCGGTTTGACAACAACTACCAGAGCTCTCAGACCTACACCTCTGTTCTTGTCACTGATGAAACCGGTGAAGAGTGGTTCCCTGATTCAGGAGCATCCGCACACATTACTTCCTCAGTCAACAATCTTCAAGAAGCACATTCATATGAAGGAAATGATGTTGTGATGGTGGGAAATGGGGCTTACTTACCGGTCACACATATTGGTTCCACGACACTTAACTCTTCTTCAGGTACACTATCCTTAAACGAAGTTCTAGTATGTCTAGATATAAAGAAATCTTCGCTGTCTATCTCTAAATAGTGTGAAGATTACCTTGTGGGGTCTTCTTTGATGCTGATCATGTTTATGTCATTGATCTGCAAAAGCAGAGAGTGGTGTCAAAAGGACCACAAAATAAAGGTCTCTCTGTGTCGAAGGATCATGTGTTGGAGGTGTACTTTTCAAACATGAATGTTGCAGCTTCGGAAGAACTGTGACATCATCGTTTTGCACATTCCAACAGTAGTGTCCTTCAACAACTCAGAATCAGCAAGGAGATTGAAGTTAACAAGACCAGATCATTCCCGGTTTGTCAGCCTTGTCGGATGGGAAAGAGCAGTATATTGCAGTTTTTTCTTCTAGTTCTAGTGATTCATTGTGATTTATGAGGTCCCTCTCCAGTTGGATGATTACACATGTTTTACTTGGTTGTATCCTCTTCGTATGAAATCATAGTTCTTTCAAGTCTTTGTTGCCTTTCAGAAGTTAGTTAAAAGCCAATTTACTAGAAATATCAAAGAATTCCAGAGTGATGGTGACGGCGAGTTTACTAGCATTCAGTTTAAGCTTCACTTACAACAATGTGGGATAAAACACATAATATCTTGTCCTTATACTCCAGAGCAGAATGGAACTGCAATGAAGAAACATAGACATATTGTCGAGTTGGCATTATCTATGATGTTCCACTCTCGTATGCCACTGCAGTATTAGTTGGAAGCCTTATTTACTGCAAACTATGTAGTCAATCTCCTTCCATCAAGATCTGCAGTCTGTATGAGCTCTTATTCAAAGACAACCCAAAATACTTCTTCTTAAGAGTATTTGGTGCCGTATGTTATCCATGTCTCCGACCAATCACTGCAAACAAATTTGAGATAAGATCTTTGCAATGCGTGTTTCTCGGTATAACTCGAACTACAATGGCTATATGTGTTTATATCCACCAAGTGGTAAAGTATATATCTCGAGACATGTGGTGTTTAATGAAGATTGCTTACCATTTAAAGACCAGCATAAGCATCTAGTCCTAAATTACAAGACGTCTATTCTTCAGGCTTGGCAGAAAGCTAAACCAATACCTGAACAACAAGTTATGTCTCAGGTATCTCGGTCTCTACCTCCTCAACCGACCCCACTCCAGTACCAGTTCAAGTAGAGGTTCACGTTAATCATGAAGTTGATCATGGCCATCAGTATGATGAAGATCTTCATCACGAAGAACCACCTGCAGCTGTTAACACACATACAATGTAGACAAGAGGAAAAGTTGGCATTCACAAACCGAATACAAGATATGTTTTGCTTGCATCAAAGCACAATGTTAAGCTCCCTAAAAACTTTGCAGAAGCTGACACATCCGGGTTAGAATGAGTCTGTGTCAGAAAAAAAATTGGTACTATACACATGTTGGATATTTGGACTCTGGTTCCAATAACAGAGGATATGAATATTCTAAGTAGACATTGGGTCTTCACTATTAAATTCAATCATGATGGAACAGTGCTAATCTCAAATCCCAGTTGGTTGCTAGAGGTAATGAGCAGGAAGAAGGTTTGGATTATTTGGAAACATTCAGTCCAGTGGTTCGAACAACTACTATACGACTGGTACTTGATGTTGCTATCTCCAAAGATTGGTCTTTCAGAAAACTTGGCGTCACTAGTGCTTTTCTTCATGGAGAGTTGCTCAAGCCTGTTTACATGTATCAACCTCAGGGTTTTGTTGATCCAGAGAAGCCTAATCATGTGTGTAAACTAACCAAAGCACTCTATGGTCTTAAACAGGCTCCTAGAGCATGGTTTAACACATTCAGTCACTTTCTAATCAAATTTGGCTTCACTTGTAGTAAGTCTGATCCTTCTTTGTTCACCAATCACAAAAATAATGAGACATTGCTTCTGCTTCTCTACGTAGACGATATATTACTGACTTGAAGTAGTCCTCGCCTGCTCCAACAGTTATTACAGAAACTCAGTGATATGTTCTCCATGAAAGACCTTAGTACTCCTCACTACTCTCTCGGAATATAGTTTCAGTCCTATAAAGATGGTCTCTTGCTCCATTAGAAAGCTTATGCTGAAGACATCCTTCATCAAGCATCATTGTCTGACTGCAATCCTATGCCAACGCCTCTTCCTCAGCGATTAGAAAAAGTCGACGAAACACCATTTGAAGATCAGAAGCTTGGCATGGAAACTGCAGCATTTAACGATCACACGTATTCAGTATGCGGTGAACTTTTTGTGTCAGAGGATGTATCTTCCTACGGTATCAGACTTCTGCCTTCTTAAGAGGATTCTTAGATACGTAAAGGGGACACTAGAGTATGGGTTTCACATTAAGAAAGATGCTCAACTACTTCTATCTTCTTACTATGATAGTGACTGGGCTGGCTGTCAACAAACTAGATGATCAACATCGGTTTTCTGTGTTCTGCTTGAAGCGGAATATAGAGCCGTCTATTGAAGCGGAATATAGAGCCCTTGGGCCTGCTGCTCAAGAATTCACTTGGATCTCCTCTCTTCTTCGTGATATTGGTATTACTCAAGACCAAGCTATCATACTGATGTGTGATAATCTATCGGCTGTATACCTGAGTGAAAGCCTGACTCTCCATAACAAGTCAAAGAACTTTGATACAGATTATCACTATATTCGTGAGCAGGTAGTCTTGGGCTTGATTAAGACTAGACACATAACTGCTTCACAGTAACTAGCAGACATTTTTACTAAGTCTTTACCTCGTCGAGCCTTCACTGAACTCTGAAACAAATTTGGTGTAGACACCTCTGTCTACACAAGTTTGAGGGGGGAATGAGAGTCCTAAGGTATTAGGGCCTCCGATAGCTAAAGCCCAAGATAACTCAACCTCAGTCCATGAAGTTAAAACCTCTTCGTTCAACGGTCGAAAGGCAAAAATAGAGAAACAACAAAACAAGCTGGATGTACGACTCAAGCGTTAATCCTTCATAATCGTTTTGATTCATTCTTATCGTTATATCCAGCTTAGTTAACTTTCCAATTGTATATGCTAGATGTATGGAAAAGGATTCCAGATTATTCTACGTGGGTCCTTATATACTAGAGCTCCTTTGTCTTATGTAATCAAGTTTAATACTTCATCTTCTTCATATTCAGAAAACCCATATAGATCATTTTTATTCGTTAAGATTAGTAAATAATTAGATACATGTAATTAAGTGTTATTTTTAAAGTGATGCTCTAAGCGACTAAGCCAATGTTTCTTTTTGCATAAATCACGGCTCTGCTAACCTAATAAATTAGACTGATAAATCCCTAATAAGCTGACTAAATCTTTTTTGTTTAATTTCTAAAACACTCTTGAGTTTCAAAGTGAAACAATGGCGGATGTACATACACTAAGTTGCTGGCACTTTCTCCCATAAAAATTTCAAATTCTTTGTAACATGCCCAAATTTTAACTGTTTTCTTCAACTAAAAATTACATTTTAATCTTAGTTTTAATATTTATGTGTAATTTGCTACCTCAAAAATTTTGTGCTGCATCTACCACTGAAGTGAAACATCATTAGCTGTAACCAGCCCCGGTTCAGTCTAGATTATTGCCTAAAGCAAAAAAGTTTTTGTTGGCGCATGTACTTCGAATCGAGAACTTTTAACTCAATTAAAAAGCACAAAATCACTAGGATACATGCATGTTTTGGTATTTATGATGCTCATAAATATATATATAAGCTAATTTGGCGACTAAAGCTGGTCTTTCTCAAGCTTCAGAGCCGCACTAGCTGTAACTAAAACAAGTTATCATTTATTTAACTAATGTACAAAAATTTGTGTGAACCAAAATTTTAGAATTCCGTTTCGTGAACCAAAATAAAAAACATATAGAGGTGTGATAATACACTTTCAGATAGTTTTTTTTTTTGAACAACATTTCATTGATATTAAATAGTATACGGCCAATACAAGAATTTTATCAACCACGGAGGAGGAATTAAACAACATATGACATCTTCTTGTTCTTCTAATATAGATTTGGCTAACGCATCAGCTGCCATGTTCTTTTCCCGATTGACAGAACCCAAGGAACATTCTGATAATAAAGACATCCAATGACGAATATCATGAAGCACATTACCAAGTTTAGCATGATGAGGAACCACCTGGTTGACAACACGATTTAACTCCGTACTATCCCCTTAAAACCAGACTTGTCTCCATCCTTGGATCCACACTTGATGCATTGCATACAATAAAGCAAGAGCTTCTCCCTGGAAAGCAGTTGAGACGTTGTTTATACGAACCATACCCACACACACAAACACACATTTAGCATCTCTTATAATCCACCCAATCCCAGCTCTGCTACTTACTTTTCTAAAGCTAGAATCGAAGTTACACTTTAACCAACCCATAGGAGGAGGATCCCATGTAGTTGGTTTCAGATTAAGGACCGGAGAAGCTTTTTTACTAACATAAATAGAGTTCCATTCATCATTGGCTGATGACTCTCTATAAATATCTTCCACTGGATGAACATTCCTTTGACTAAAGAGGTACTCATTCCGAGATTTCCAGATATACCATAACACCCAAAAAAGAGAACTTGGAAATCTTTTTAGAAGTATCAACATTATTCATAAATGCGAATAAAGCCGATATGTTTTCTTCAAGATTAGAAGACTGAAGATTGAATAGAGGAAGACCTGAACATCGCCAGGTAGCTTGAGCATGAGGGCAAAGAAAAAGAACATGATTGATTGTCTCATCCTCCATACAGAAATGCTGAAAAGTTGGATCCGTATTGATTCCACGAGAACATAGCTGGACATAGACAGGAAGAGCTCTTGAAATGACCTTCCATATGAACTGCTGTATTTTTGGGATTATTTCCAGATTCCAGATTTGCGCCTTCAAAATAACAGATCCTTCAGGAGGGACTATCGCATCATCCTCCGAAAAATCATGTGTGGCAGTCCAGTGTACAGACTTAACAGAGTAATCCAAATTGGAAGTATAAGGCCAGACATATTGATCAGATTGGTTATACTTTGATAACCTAATAATCTTAATCAACTCAACTTCCTCGTGCTGAAGAAACATATTTAACTTTTCCTCATTCCAAGTAGCTGTAGACTGATTTATGAGTTATGATACTATCATATTAGGTAGAAGACACGGCGACTCCATTCGACGTGGTGGGAGAACTAGCAGCCAAAGATCTTCCCGAACTCGAATTGTCCTACCATTCCCTACTTGCAAAACCATACATTTCTTTAAAAGGTTCTTACCCTCCTGAATGGATTTCCATCCATACGAAGAACTAGTTGAACTTGTCGACTGTAATAATGTCGACGAGTTAAAGTATCTTCCTTTATAGAGCCTAGCAAGCAATGACTGAGGATTATTTATAATTCTCCAGGCCTGCTTAGCCAAAAGAGCCACATTGAATGCCCTCAGATCACAAAAACGCATTCCTCCTTCTTTCTTAAGTAAGCATAGTCTTTTCCACGAGATCCAAGTAATCTTCCTTTTCCCTTCACTCTGTCCCCACCAGAAACCAGATAGCAGAGAATTAACTTCATCACAAACCGTTTTAGGAAGGAGGAAACAACTCATAGGATACACATGTTTTGCTTGTAAGACTGATTTAATCAAATCTCTTTACCAGTAGGGGAGAGATATTGGTTGTACCATGGGGAGAGCTGCTTCTTCATGCTTTGAACCACACTATGGAAATCTGAGACTTTACTACGACTGAACTGTTCTGGTAACCCCAGATATTTACCTCCACCCTCAATTGAAAGAATCTTCAAGACCTGATGAATTTGAGCACGTATTGTAGTGTCAATCCTTTTACCAAATATGATAGAAGATTTATCATAATTCACTTTTTGACCCGAGATCCTTTCATATTGCTCAAATATCGAGGCCAAACATGTTACATCTTGCAGAGTAGCACGGCAGAAAAATAGAAAAGCATCGGCAAAGAATAGATGAGATATAGTAGGACAAGCTAACTTCATGCCTTGGAGCTGATTAGTGTGTTGAGCATAGTCCAACATTTGACTGAGAACTTCCCCACACAGAAGAAATAGATATGGAGACATTGCATCACCTTGTCGTAAACCTCTCGTTGGCTTGATGTTACCATACGGGAGGCCATTGATAAGGACTGAGTAGGAAACAGATCTTATATATTCCATTGTTAAGGCCACCCAACGATCATCAAAACCTAACTGATGCATAGTTGCTTCCAAAAAGGACCATTCCACTCGATCATAAGCTTTATTGATATCAGTTTCGACTGCTATATACTAACGAGAGCAATCATTCTTTGACGATAAGGCCGAGATCAATTCGTGAGCAACCAAGATATTATCATAGATTTGACGACGAGGTACAAAGGCTGCTTGTGATTCAGAGATGATTCCATCAAGACATTGTTGAAGGCGTTGACACATGATTTTAGAGATAAGTTTGTATGCAACGGACCAGAGACTGATAGGACGGAAATCAGATACATCGGAAGCACCTTGGAACTTTGAGATGAGGCATATATGGGTATGATTTATGCCATCATCTAATGCGCCTCTGACAAAGAATCTTCTCACCATACAATAAACATCCCAGAATTGATGATAAAAGGAAGCTGTGAACCCATCAGGCCCGGAGTTCTTTCTGCACCAATCATTAACATTGTTATCCGCATTATACAGGTCGGCATAATGATCTAAGCCAAATAAATAAATTAAATATTTGGCGCGGACACAAAAGTAGTATTAAAGATGAGATGAATGATGATGATACAGATAAGCATGACTTTCACAGAAGGAGACATATTATGATACTCATTGCTTTCCGCTATCGCGACCAATCCCTGTCGATCTTCCACGTGTTAACAGGTTTCAATCCAACGACTCAGATCTCGAGTGTACTTGAAGGAGTACAATACAACTACTCCAGTCTACCGTACCCTGTCCACTAACGACTGGAAGGCAACGAGAAAACAAATTATAATTTACACCCAATAAATCCATTTTGTTTCAAATAAGCCCGTATCTTTATGATCCAATAGAAAATTCATGGATTTGTTTGATCAATTAATAACATATTGGGTATAATTCAAAACATTAAAGACACGGGGGGTCTTTTGTTTCTTCTGAATTATTCTCCGCAGCGAGATCTCTACTATACTATGGTGTCGCGATCGTAATGGGTATACTTCAATCCCTATTACAGTTGAAGATTGTAGAAACCTTCTGACGGATCATAAGAGAGGGGTCTTTGTCATCATTTTGGTGTTGCCGGAGAAAAAAGACGGTACCTTTACAGTGTTGTTGGAAAGATGGCGAGTGTGCCGGAGATAAAGATAGTGAGGAGCGAGAGCTTAGGGCATCGAAGTGAGGTGTCGAGCCCGGAAGCTAAGCTAGGGATGCGTGTGGAAGATCTCTGGGATGAGCAGAAGCCGCAGCTCAGCCCTAACGAGAAGCTCAACGCATGCTTCGAGAGCATCCCTGTCTCTGCTTTCCCTCTCTCCTCTCATTCACAAGGTATTTAGTTGGAGTTGGTCAACTCTTATGTGTTTGAATCAGCTTTGGTTTGAGTTTGCGCCAGAATCAATTTGATAGAGACGTATCTAGATATATGATCATAATTTTTTTTTGAAGGATGCTCATGTTGTTTTATGAAAGATTAGATATTTGATTGATATATGGAAAGTATGTTCGTGTTTCAAAAAAAAAAAAAAGGAAAGTATGTTGATTGATCTAAGAAGTTTTTTTTTTTTTTTGAACAAACGATTGATCTAAGAAGTTTATACCACC